>NC_054847.1:34177135-34480165 GCF_018345385.1 Vulpes lagopus | reverse complement strand
AACATTTGTGTGAAGATTTTTGCGTGGATATAAGTTTTCAGTTCTTTTGAGTAAATACCTAGGAATGTTATTACTGGATTATATTGTAAGAGTATGTTTAATTTTGTAAGAAACTGTCAAACTGTCTTCCAAGGTGGCCGTACTATTTTGCATTCCCACCAGCAATAAATGGGAGTTTCTGATGCCTCACAGTCGCGTCAGTATTTGGTGTTGTCAGTATTTTGGATTTTAGCCATTCTAATAGGTATGTCGTAGCATCTTATTCTTGTTTTAATTTGCAATTCCCTAATTGCATATGTCATAACACATGATGTTGAGCATCTTTTTATATGTTATTTGCTATCTGTATGACTTCTTTGATGAAATATCTATTCAGATATTTTGCCCATTGTGTAGGTGGGATGTTGGTTTTATTGTTGAGTTTTAAAAGTTTTTTGTATATTTTTTTGTGCAAAGTTCTTCATATATTTCAGATACTTTGCATATGAGTGCTTTATCAGATACAAGTTTTGAAAATATTTTCTGCCAGTCTATGGCTTGCCTTTTTATTCTTTAACAGTATCCTTTGCAGAGCAAAAGTTTTTAATTTTAATGAAGTCCAACTTACCAATTTTTTAATAGATTATCCTTTTGGTGTATATCTAAGAACTTATTGCAAAACCCCAGATCACCTAGATCATCTCCTATATTATCTCCTACAAGCTCTATCACTTTGCATTTAATGTTTAAGCCTATGATACTTTTAGAGATAATTTTTTGAAAGGTGCAAACTCAGTATCTTGATTCTTTTTTTTTTTTTTTTTGCATACGGATGTCCAGTTGTTCAGCACCCTCCTTTGAAAAGTTAAAAAGATGATCCTTTCTTTATTGACTTGCTTTTCCTCCATTGTCAAAGATCAGTTAAGTATATTTTGTGTAGGTTTATTTCTGGGCCCTTTTTCCCCTGTTATGTTGATCTATTTGTCTATTGTGATGATTAATTTTATGTGTCAATTTGACTGGGCTAAGAGGTGCCATTAAATATAACATTATTTCTAGGTGTGTCCATAGGGTGCATCCAGAAAAGATTAACATTTGAATACAAGCCTGAGTAAAGAAAATCCACCCTCACCAATGTGATTGGGCATCATCCAATCATTGAGAGCTTGAGTAGATTAAAAAAAAAAAAAAAAAGCAGAGGAAGGGTAAATTTGGTTTCTTCTATGAAATGGAAAATCCATTTCCTCTTAACCCTTAATATCAATACTCTTGGTTCTTGGGCCTTCAGATTTAGGATGGGATTTACACCATTGGCTCCCCTGGTTGTCAGGCTCTTAGGTTTGACTAGAACTAAACCCTGCTTCCCTGAACCACCAGCTTGAAGATGGCAGATCATGGGATATTTCAGTCTCCGTAATATCTATATCTATATGCACAGAACCAATAGGATTCACACACACATATATATACATCTATAAATAGAGATATATATATTATACATGTATACAGAGAGAGAGACAGAAACAAAGAGACAGAGAAATCATTATATATCTCCTATGGGTTCTGTTTCTTTGGAGAACCTAATATATCTATTCTTTCACCAATATCACACTGTCTTGATCACTATAGCTTTACAGGTAAGTTTTGAGGTCAGATAATATCAGTCTTCTAACTTTGTTCTTCTTCAGTATTGTGTTGGCTATTCTGGACATATCACCTTTCTACATAAACTAGAATCAGGGCACCTGAGTGGCTCAGTCACTTAAGCATCGGACTCTCGATTTCAGCTCAGGTCATGACCTCAGGGTCATGAGATTAAGCCCCACATTGGTCTCCACGCTTAGCAGGGAGTCAACTTGTGATTCTTTCTCTCCTCTCCCTCTGCCCCTCCCACTCCTCTGCTCTCTAAACAAACACACAAATAATTTTTTTTTTTTTAGAATCAGTTTGACAATATCTACAAAATAACTGCTAAGATGTTGATTGGGATTGCACTGAATCTATAGATCAAATTGGCAAGAACTGGTATCTTAGCAATATTAATTCTTCCTACCCATGAAAGCAGAACACTTCTCCAACTTATTAAAATCATCTTTGACTTCCATCATCAAAGTTGTGTAATTTTCCTCATGCAGATATTGTACATTGTCTTAGTCTGCTCAGGCTGCCATAACAAAATACAATATTCTGAGTGGCTTAAAAAACAGAAATTTATTTCCCAAAGTTCTGGAGGCTGGAAGCCCAAGATTAAGGTTCTGGCTGACTTGGTTTCTGGTGAGAGTCCTCTTTCTGCCTAGTAGACAGCTGCCTTCTTACCATGTCCTTACACAGTAGTGAGTCACAGATATCTCTCTCTTCCTCTTCCTTAAGGCCACAGTCCTATCTTTATGTCTATGCTGTAAGCCCCTATCCCCTATCCCTATGATCTGTTTTCACTCTAATTACTTCCTAAAGACCTTATCTCTAAATACAGTCACATGGTGGGGGCGGGGAGCTTCAACATGAATTTGTAGGGGACACAACTCAGTTTATCGTATACATATCATATTAGAGTTGTAGTTTTTCCTGGTGCTAATGTAAATGGTGTTGTGTTTCTTATTTCAAATTCCACTGTTAATTGCTTGTGTATAGGGAAGTAATTTATTTTTGTATATTAACCTTACATTACTTTACTATAATTGTTTGTCAGTTCCAGGAGTGTTTCTGTCAAATCTTTGGGATTTTCTACACAACAATTATGTCATCTGGGAATAAAGGTAGTTTTATTTCTTCCTTCTCAATCTGTATATTTTATATTTTCTTTTCTTGTCTTATTGCATTAGCTAAGACTTCTGGTATCATGATGTAAAGAATATCCTTGTCTTGCTCCCAATTTTAGCAGGAAAGCATCCAGTCTCTCACTATTATATATAATGTCAACTCTAATTTTTTGCAGATGCTGTTTATCAAGTTGAGGAAGTTGCCTTCTATTCCTGGTTTTCTGATAGTTTTTATCATAAATTGATGTTATTCAGCTTTTTTCTTGTTGTGAGGATAGGAGCAACAACTCACAAGCTTTTAATTTTACATGTCAAATTGGAAAGTAAGTCCTTCAGTAAGTCCATTAATCTTCCATTCTGTGTAATCTTGCAGGTGGGGGAAGGCTTATTGAGAGTCTAGAGCAATTGACTGTCTTTCCTGGTTGCCAACACCCCAGAGATAACTATCAAATATTCTTTCCAAAATTGACTTACCTACCAATCACTTGATAGGTAAAAGAGAAATAGTCAAGATTTTATCTTTCCATGTATACGTTTAGGTAGGGGATGCGTAATTAGGTGAAAGTACTAGGTCAGTTGGACTCCTCTAGGCCATGTGTATTCCATATTCCAGCTCAGTCACACATAAAAAAAATAAACTTTTAAAATTATTCATAGTAATTTTGGCCATACTATAAATTCTTTCTCAGAAAACTCCAGAGTTTGAGAAAATCAGGCATAACTACATTCAATTTCAGCTGCTAATTACAAGAATCAAATCTTCCTCTTCTTTATAGTCTAAATGCTGGAGACACCACTCTGAGATTTCTTCTTTATCCCCTTTCTAAACTCAGAGAAATCTAATTTACGTTATATGGAGGGAAATGAAAAAAAAACCATTATATGTAAAGAAACAATCATAAGAAATATGATGTGATGAGGGAAACGGGCAGGAAACCTAGCCAAGTAAGGGAGAAAAGGGGCTGGAGATTTGGAGATTGAGGATATGCCAATCATAAGATGCTCATAATGTACCTTCTAAGGCTCTTATTATCTGGAAGAGACAGGTTCTGCCCTTACTTCATCCTTGGATTGGTGTTCTACTGCTCAGTGTTTTATTCTCATGGTGGAGAATGTGCAGAATAATCAGATTTAAATGAATGAAAAGAGAGGGAATGCCTGCCTGCGGATCAGACCCTCCTTCTCATGGGGGAAGGCAGCCTCCTCATGACACAGGATGGCCAATGGGTTCTTTCTCCAGGACTTTGAATCTGACTAGAGGCTACAAAGACCAGGGAGTCCTAGGGCCCAGCTTCCAACCATGCTTGTACAGCCAGGAGAGGTATGGATGTCAAGGTGGCTAGACATGAAGCAGCACAAAAAGAATGAGCTTGGCCCATGATGCCACAAGACTGCATTATAGCGCACATGTTACGAGCAGATCATGGAACATACTAAAAATATGTTTATCATCCAAGGAACTTAGGATCTAGGCAGACTATGAACCATCTGCATTATATTTACCTGAGACGCTTATTATAAATACAGATTCCAGAGGATCCTTTGGGCCTAGTTTTCTGTGGTTTTAATCAACTCCTAGTCTTTAGGAGCACTGAAGTTTGAGAACACTGTGCACTGAGTATATGTTATATGCCAGGCACATCATGTAGATACATTTATACATATAAAAAGGAAGTGTTATCCTCATTTTTTAAAGGTATACAAGCTGAGGTTCAATGTGACTAATATGCTCAAAGTCCCACAGTGAGGAGGTGGTGACGTTATAATTTTATGTCTAATTCCAATGTTGCTTATGAAAAACAAATATCTAATAAAGAAAAATTAAAAGGGAATGAATTGAAACTCTAAAAGCACCTTCCTTTCCCTCTTCATTTTTTTTTCATTTTATGTTACTCTGAACAATTTGTTTTTAAATGGAACACTGTGTGACTCTAAGAAGCAACAGCAGCAATCTCCAAGTATAAATAGGTTCTAATCCATGTGGATGGAAGTTAAAACAGCGTGCCCTTCTCCGACTAAAGTCATGAGCCTTTTGGACTTGGCGTAGGTGAGTTAAATAAGGTAGCATCTTGACATGAATTTCTTTCCAGAAAAAAAAAAAGCTATTTCCAGAGAGAAGAAAAAAGGAATAATATTTAGAAAATATGTCCTCGGATTAAAATTTCTTTGAGAATAATTTCAGAGTATTGGTCTCATGGATGACATCTCATACAGACACCTAAGAGTTAAACCAGGGGATCCCTGGGTGGCTCAGCGGTTGGGCATCTGCCTTCGGCCCAGGGTGTGAGCCTAGAGTCCTGGGATCGGGTCCCGCATCGGGCTCCCTGCATGGAGCCTGCTTCTCCTTCTGCCTGGGTCTCTGCTTCTCTCTCTCTCTCTGTGTCTCTCATGAATAAATAAAATAAAATCTTTAAAAAAATAAATAAGAGCTAAACCACTCCATGTTTGCCCTTTCTCCATGAATGACAGGGTTCCTGCCACACAGCTCAGTGCTGGGTTTCATGAGGGACACAGGATGAGGAAATAGCATTTCATGCTCAGGGAGTTTATAGTCAAGTGAATCAGAAATAAACCCAGAATCGTGATTATATAACCCAGGATGTAAGAAAGGAGAAGAAAGGAGAAGTAAAAAGGAGGAAGAAGAGGAAGAAGAGGAGAAGGAGGAGAAGGAGAAGAAAAAGGAGGAAGAGAAAGAGAAGAGGGACAAGATAAAGGAGAAGAAGAACAACAATATCAAGTATAGGAGTTAAGGAAAAAATTGGCATGTGTTTAAGGTGCTGGTGAAATCCAAGCAGAACCTGGAGTTCTGCCCAGATGGCTGGACCTGGGGTGAGTGACAGACAAGAGGGACCCGTTACAAGGGGAGGCCTGAGGGTCTGCAGGCCAGGGGAGGCCAGTCCAGGCCCCGGGGGAGACAAGCGCCCATGCCAGCAGGAGCCGGGCCAGATAGGGCTGCCGTGGGAGCCGAGGAGGGGAGCAGGGGTCCAGGCAGCCTTTGTCTCCTCCCCTCTGGCCTCCTGTCAGCAAGGCCCTAGCAGGATCTTCCCCGGAGGCCCCCAGGGACTACGCAGCACGGTCTGGAAGATGAAGACTGTGGGGGACCTTCGAGCTGCCCCCAGAGAGGAGGTCTGAAGATGGAGTAGGAATTAAAGAAAAGAGAAAAGCCAGTCTCTGAGCAAAGTAAACAGTGTGACTGAAGGCAGGAAGGTGGGATGAGGCAGTTCGGAGACCCGCCATTGATAAACACGTCTGTAGCAGAGCAGGAAGGAAGGCCCTGGCGGGAGACGGCTGGCGCGGCAGGAGCTTGGTCCTCAAAGCTGTGGGGAGACAGCAAACAGGGGAATCCTCACGCAGGCCAGGCTTAGGGAGAGACGGGCAAAGGAGGACCCGCGTGGGCACAAACTTGGAGTTCAAAGACCTTAGTAATCGAGATAACTCAATAGTGTAATGCAATATTTTAAAAAATCAAAATTAATGCCAAAAGTACATGATAAATAAAATATCGAAATCTGAGTAAAGGCAGGGTCAGGGGTGCTGATCCTTCCCCGTAATATGCATAGTTAAAATAGCACCGTGACTGCAGCAGAGAACCAGAGTGGGGCCCGGAGCAAAGAGGTCAGGGGTGGATGTTGACAGTCCGGGGTGTGCGGCGCCACCGAGTAAGCTGGTAGCCACATGCGGCCGTCTAGCACTTGGAGTTTTAGTATCTTCTCGTCTAAACTAACTTAATTTTTTAAATTTCCATTGATACTCAACGGAAATTGGAATACTGACGATGTATTCTTGAAGCAACTTGGGTGCGTCCATCTTTTTCCAACCGAATTTTATGAAATCTAAAGATCAAGTATTTTCTTTGAATACTTAGCATTCAGATTGTGTTTGCAAGAGTAAAACACATGCTAGCTTTTAAAGGCTTGGTATAAATAAAGGAATTTGAACTACTCCGTGAATGATTTTAGTATGACCTTTACAGTATTGCATGTTAAAGTGATATTAATTTGGATATATCGGATTCAATAAAATATATTTCTGAAATTAAAGTCACCTAATTCCTCTGGCTTTTTTTTAGCATGGCTGCTAGAAAATGTTAAATGCCGTATTGGCTCGCTTTCTCTTTCTATTGGCAGCACTGGACCCAGTCTAAACCAGCACAGTCTGGACTAAGATAATGGCGAAGAGCTGACAGGTGCACAGGCAGGGAACGTGGGCATGGAATCTGGGACCCTTGGCTGGATCCCTAGCGGCAGAGCCTGAGGCGGGGATCCTTACACACGTGATTAATGGGGGCGTCTCAGAGCAACCTGTGCAGGTGAGGGTAGAGGAAGCTAGACTTCAGTGTTGTTTTCAGGGTATATCTGGCTTCAGGCTGCTCCCAGGACGTGAGGTTAAGTTGTGCCAGAGGTTATCCTGTCCCGAGGTGGGAGGGCTTGACTGCCATCCCCTCTGCCTCAGTCAATACTGGCTGCAGGCCACGCAGGGGTGAGGAAATGTCACCCACTGGGCACCTTGCAGTTGATAGCCCCTTCAGCCAGGAGGGGTCCTCCAGAGAAGGGCAGAAGTGTGGGCACTGCCAGCCACCAACCCCAGCAGCGGCCCCATAGAGCAGGCCCGGGAGCACCTTACAGGGGATGCGAGGCTGAGTAAAAGGAATGAAGGAAACTGGGAATATCGTGGGCCCATTTACCCAAAGAAGGAGTTGCAGGCTTGCCATAAAACGTGAGGAACTTGCTCTCTATGCGTTCAGGTGCTTGTGAGCCATCGCAGTGGGATGTCCAGGAGGCCAGTGGCAAGGGGCCTGAGGAGAGATGAAGGATGGACGGAGAGCGAGTCGTCAGCAAGAGGTGGCCCCTGAGGCCCTTCGGCTTGGCTGAGATAACTCAGAATAGGCCTCCAGAGGAAGGCGGAAAGCTCAGGGCAGCGCCGCAGGAGTGCTGACGCCCACTGTGTGCAGAGGCAACAGGACAGACAAAGGAGGAGACAATGGTCCCACAGAATCCAAGGGCAAAGGAGGTGTCATGGAGGAGGGAAGGCTCAACGGGCCAGTGCGCCCCAAAAGTCAAGGGAGATGCAACCAAGAAAGCACTGGCGGCTTTCACAGAGCAGTGTCTGTCAGGCGGGCCCAGCCTGTTGCCGAAGCTGAGAAGCGGGTGGAGGCGGGGCAGGCCCTGCCAGCCCCATCCCACCCCTGCTCTCTTCCTGTCTTCTCTGGGAGCAGAGCTGCAGCCTTATTCCTGTAGCACAGCTTGGAGATAAAGGGAACGAAAGCGATGGGAGCGTGGAAGGTGTGGCCAAGCCGGGGCGGGGGATGGTGACAAGAGGTTCCCTGTTTGGGGTCATTGTTTTGGGATGGAGGAAGCCTGAGGGTTTAAGGTTGCCAGCCTTACCTCCTAAAAACCTATCTTATGAACATAAGGGAAAGGAAGGAAAAACGAGATACAAACAGGGGAGTTAGGATGGCGGAACAAGAGGGGGCCCTGAGCTCACCTCATCCTTACAATAGGACTCCATCAACATTCCACTGTCTTTGAACAACTAGGAGGAGGATCAGAGGATTAAGAAAACAATCTGCACAACTGAAGTGAGCACCTGGCAGATGCAAGGTTCAGAGCCCTGAACTCAGGGAGGGCAAACCCCACCGCCAGGAAGGGGAGGAAACCCACCTCACAGAGCAAAGTCAGGAAGGAGAAAGTGGAAAGAGCATATGGGGGATCCCGGGGTGGCTCCGGGAGGATGGCGCTCCTCCCCAGAGGGTCTTCCTGGCCCCGGACAAAAGGCCAGCGGGGAGCCCCTGAGCAGAGCTCAGGCCAGGGGCAGAGGTCCGCCCAGAGGGCAGAAAACCTGTTCACTTTTCTCCCCTGTGAGCCACAGAAGGTCTAAATCTTTGTGTCCAGGGAGCAGAGTGGGAGCTTCCCCAGGGCTGAACTGAGCCGCGGGCAGACACTGGAGCAGACTGCGGACAACCTGGTCGCCGAGCTCACTGCCGGCCACAGCAGTACAAGGCTCTGAGGCTGCTTCTCTGTGGCAAAAGGGAATTAGGACCCGGGGTCAAGTGCAGAGAACTGATAATCTGGCTCCAGCTCCTCACTGAACGTTATACTAAGCTATGGCCTCTGCACATGCACTGTGGGGTTCTCAGGGACAGACTGGCGCTGGGCATGCCCCCAAGGCCCTGCACTGGGAGATGGCAGTGTGCGACACCTTATCAGGCCCTTTAAAACTTAGTTTTGAATCCTAGCCACTGGCCAGAGATACGAATGTCATTCTCCGTGGGGAAACACTGGGAGCCTTTCCCCTAAGATCAGGAACACGACAGGGATGCCCGCTCCGCTCTCACTACTGCTATTCAACATAGTCCTGAAAGTCCTAGCCTCAGCAATCAGACAACAAAAAGAAATAAAAGGCATTCAAATCGGCTAAGAAGTCAAACTCTCCCTCTCTGCAGATGACATGATACTGTACATAAAAAAACCAAAAGATTCCATCCCAAGATTGCTAGAACTCATAACTCATACAGCAATTTGGCAGTGTGGCAGGATACAAATCAATGCCCAGAAGTCAGGGGCATTTCTATACGCTAACAATGAGACTGAAGAAAGAGGAATTAAGGAGTCAATCCCATTTACAATTGCACCCAGAAGCATAAGATACCTAGGAATAAACCTAACCAAAGAGGTAAAGGATCTATAACCTAAAAACTACAGAACGCTTCTGAAAGAAATTGAGGAAAACACAAAGAGATGGAAAAATATTCCATGCTCATGGATTGGAAGAATTAATACTGTGAATATGTCAATGCTACCCAGGGCAACTTACACATTCAGTGCAATCCCTATCAAAATACCATGGACTTTTTTCAGAGAGTTGGAACAAATCATCTTAAGATTTGTGTGGAATCAGAAAAGACCCTGAATAGGGACGCCTGGGTGGCTCAGCGGTTGAGTGCCTGCCTTCGGCCCAGTGTGTGATCTTGTAGTCCTGGGATCAAGTCCCTCATTGGGCTCCCTGCATGGAGCCTGCTTCTCCCTCTGCCTGTGTCTCTGCCTCTCTCTGTGTGTCTTTCATGAATGAATAGATAAATACATAAATATATATATGTATATATATATATATATATTTTTTTTTTAAGAAAAAAAAAAAAAGGAAAAGACCCATTCGGGGCCAAGGGAATATTGAAAAAGAAAACCAATGCCGGAGGCATCACAATGCCAGAGTTCAAGCTGTACGGCCAGAGATAAAATACAGGAAGTCTGTGCTCCAAGCAGGTCAACAGCCGGTCACAGACAGGTTAGGGCAGGGAACCGATGAAAGCCCAGGACACACGAGATCGTTTTGAGAGGACCTCCTAAGCAGCAGGAGTTCTGCTCCCCAGGGACAAGAGGGCGAAGGGATACCATAGTCTACTCCTCTACCACCCCCCCATCCTCCTAACCCATCGCTGCAGTGGGGACCCCAGAGAGAAGCACCAGACCTCCAGTGGAAGCTGGAGCCCCCTACACCAAACCCCGCCTACCAGCACCTGGCAGGGGCAGACTGGCTTGTGACCAGCACGGAGGAGCTCTCCCTCAGAAGACCACCGGCCCTGCATCCACGACGTCTACAGATTAAAGTAAGCTTTGAAACATCAGCTTCCCATGGAAATAGGTCCAGGCTTGCTTCCTTTCCCCCCTCTTTTTTTAAAACTATTTTTTTATTTTTCTATGTCTTACTTATTATTCCTTATGCTTCACTTTATGTAATTTTTCTTTAATCAAGCATATACTCTTTTCTTTATTTATTAGTCCATTTCCTTCTGTTAGCATTCAGATCATTCTTATGATTTTTTATTTTTTTCTCTCTTCTTCGCCTACTTTTCTCTCCCTTCCTGTTTCTTATTTTATAGAATCAGGCTTAAAGTTTATTGTTTGCATGCTTGTATCCATTTTTGTTCCATTTCCTTTTTTCTTGTCTTGGATCAATCTTTTTTTGTTTTTCTTTACTTTTTTTCTTTTTTTTTCTCCTGTTCTTTCCTATTTCCCTTTACAAGCTTAATTTCACAAACGAAGCACGCCTATTTAAAGGTCAAGACACTTCCCAATACAAGCAATGAGGAATTCTGTAGAGGAAGGACCAGTAGCAAAGAGAAGCCAAAAAAACAACAGCAGGGTGTACACAGCATACACTAGAAACACTTGTTGAAGACTTGTTCTTATTGCTGTTTTCGCTGGAATTTTTTTCCCCTCTGGAATTTTTTCTTCTTTCTTTCCTCCTTTCTTTTCTGGACACAAAGACTAGAAGAACAAATTCACCACAAAAGAAAGAACTGGAGATAGTATTTTCTGTCATGGATTTAATCAATATGGTTATAGATAAGGTGTCAGAATTGAACTCAAAACAATGAAAGATACTAGCTGGGCTTGAAAAAAGCCTAAAAGACATTATAGAATCTATCACCATAGAAATAAAAGAACTAAAATCTAGTCAGGCTGAAATTAAAAATAGTATTACTGAGATGCAGTCAAAAATGGAGACTCTACCTGCTATCTATGACAAATGAGACAGAAGAGAGAGTTGGTGATATAGACAACGAAATGATGGAAAGTAAGGAAGCTGAGGAAAAGAACTACTTGATCGTGAAGGGAGATTGAGAAATCAGCAATACCACAAAGTGCAATAATACTTAAATAATAGGGGTCCCAGAAGAGGAGGAAAGAGAGAGGGGGACAGAGGATTTATTTGAATGAATTATAGGTTAGAACATCCCTAAACTGCAGAGGAAATAGACATTCAAGTCCAGGAGACACAGAGAACCTCCCCCTCAAAACCAATAAAGATAGGTCAACACCTCGAAATATAATAGTGCAGCTTGCAAATTTCAGAGATAAAGAGAAAATCCTGAAAGCAGCTTGAGATAAGAGGTGCCTAACCTAAAAGGTAGAAATATAAGGCTGGCAGCAGACCTGTCCACAGAGACGTGGCAGGCAAGAAAGGACTTGATGACACATTCAGTGTGCCACATGGGAAAAATACGCAGCCAAGAATACTTTATCCAGCAAGGTTGTCATTGAGAATAGGAGGAGAAAGGCGCTCAGTGTTTCCCCATTGAGAATGATATTCCCTGTGGGCTTTCCACAGATGGCTTTAAGATACTCAAGAATGTTCCCTCTTATCCCTGCATTGTGGGAAGTTTTAATCAAGGAAGGATGCCATTATTTTGTCAAATGACTTTACTTCATCAATTAAGAGGATCAAATGGTTCTTGTCCTTTCTTTTATTGATGTGATGTATCACACTGATTGATTTGCAGATGTTGACCCGCCCTTGCAGCCCAGGAATAAATCCCACTTGGTCGTGGTGAATAATCCTTTTAATGTACTGTGCAACCCTATTGGCCAGTGTCTTGGTGAGCAGTGTGGCGTCCACGTTCATCAGGGATATTGGCCTGTAATTCTCCATTTTGAAGAGGGTCTTGGTTTGGGGATCAAGGTAATGCTGGCTTCATAGAACTGGTTTTCCTTCCATTTCTATTTCTTGAAAGAATAATATTAATTTTTCTTGAAATGTTTCAGAGAATCTGCTGGGACACCTGCTCTGGACTCTTGTTTGTTGGAAGATTTTTGATTACTGCTTCAATTTCCTTGCTGGTTATGGGTCTGTTTCAGGTCTTCTATTTCTTCCTCTTTCCATTTTGGTAGTTTATGTGTCTAGGAATGCATCTATATCTTCCAGATTGCCTAATTTGTTGACAGACATTTGCTTCTAATATTCTTTTAGAGTTGCTTGCAAGTCTTCAGTGTTGGTTATGATCTCTCCTCTTTCATTCATGATTTTATTTGTGTCCTTTCTCTTTCCCTCTCTTTTTGATAAATCTGACTCATGGTTTATTGATCTTATTCTTTCAAAGCACCTGCTCCTATGCTTGTTGATCTGTTCTACTGTTCTTTTTATTTCTACATCATTGATTTCTGCTTAATCTTTATTATTTCTCATCTCCTGCTGGGTTTATGTTTTATTTGCTATTCTTTCTCGAGCCCCCTTAGGTGTAAGGTTAGGCTGTATATTTGAGACTTTTCTTGTTTCTTGAGAAAGCCTTGTATTGCTATATCTTCTTTCTGCCTTTGCTGCATCCCAAAGGTTTTGAACTGTCATGTTTTCATTTTTATTTGTTTTCATGTATTTTCAAAAGTTCTTCTTTAATTTTCTGGTTGACCCATCCATTCTTTAGTAGGATGCTCTTTAGCTTTGATGTATTTGTTTTTTTTCCCCAAATTTTCTTCTGTGATTGAGTTCAAGTTGTAAAGCATTGTGGTCTTGGGGCAGCCTGGGTGGCTTAGTGGTTTAGCATTAACTTCGGCCCAGGACCTGATCCTAGAGACCCGGGATTGAGTCCCATGTTGGGCTCCCTTTGCATGGAGCCTGCTTCTCCCTCTGCCTGTGTCTCTTCCTCTCTTTTTCTCTGTGTGTCTCATGAAATAAATAAAATCTAAATAAATAAATAAATAAATAAATAAATAAATAAATAAATAAATAGCATTGTGGTCAGAAAATATGCAGGGAATAATCCCAATCTTTTGATACTGGTCGAGACCTGATTTGTGACCCAGTATGTGATCTATTATGGAGAAAGCTCCGTGTGCACTAGAGAATAATGTGAATTCTGTTGCCTTAGGTTGGAATGCTTTGAATATATGTGATCAACAAGAGAACAAGGGCTTTGAATGATACACTGGACCAAAAGGAGGTCACATATATATTCGATGTAGCCCCTATTAAAATACCATTAATATTTTTCAGAGCTAGAACTAACAACCCTAAAATTTGTATGGAACCACAAAAGACCCCAAATAGGCAAAGGAATGTTGAAAAAGAGAACCACGCTGGGGTATCACAATACCAGACTTCAAGCTGTATTACAAAGCTGTAACCATCAGAACAACATGGTGCTGGCACAAAAACAGACACATAGATCAATGGTCCAGAAATAGACCCTCAAATCTATGGTCAACTAAGCTTCAACAAAGCAGGAAAGAATATCCAATAGAAAAATGAGGTCTTTTCAGTAAATGATGCTCAGAAAATTGGACAGCCACAAGTAGAAGAATGAAACTGGACCATATTCTCACACCATACACAAAGATAAACTCAGAAGCCTAAATGTGAGACAGGAATCCATCAAAATCCTGGAGGAGAATTCAGGCAGTAACCTCTTTGACCACAGCCACAGCAACTTCTTGTTGACACATCTTCTCTTGTACTGTTGGTGGGAATGTGAACTGGTGCAGCCACTCTGGAAAACAATGTGGAAGGTCTTCAAGAAGTTAAAAATAGATCTTCCCTATGACCCAGCAATTGCACTGCTGGGGATTTACCCCAAAGATACAGATGCCGTGAAACGGCAGGACACCTGCACCCCGATGTTTATAGCAGCAATGTCCACAATAGCCACACTGTGGAAGGAGCTTCGGTGTCCATTGACAGATGAATGGATAGAGATGTGGTCTATGTGTACAGTGGGATATTACTCAGCTATTAGAAAGGATGGATACCTACCATTTGCTTTGACGTGGATGGAACTGAAGGGTATGATGCTGAGTGAAGTAGGTCAATTGGAGAAGGACAATCATATGGTTTCCCTCATATGGCGAATATAAGAAATAGTGAAAAGGACCATAAGGGAAGGGGGGGAACTGAGTGGGGAAAATTAGAGAGGAAGACAAACCATGAGCAACTCCTAACATTGGGAAATGAACCAAGTGTTGTGGAAGGGGAAATTGTTGGCATAGCTGGGTGATGGGCACTAAGGAGGGCTCTTGATGGGATCAGCATTGGGTGTTACCTTGTATGTTGGCAAGTTGAATTTAAAAATTTTTTAAATTAAAAAAAGTAAAAAAAAAAGTGAAAACTAGTTTAAAAATAAATAAATAAATAAATAAATAAATAAATAAATAAATAAATAAGAGGATGGGGAGGAAATGGTGGGGGAGAGAAAATCTGGTCTCATAGAATGGATCAAGATGGTGATCCTCTTGGTTCTGAGTGTATTTTGGTTTGTATGTTAGAAGGTACTAAATTCATATGTAAGATAAACAAAAAATATTTATAAAGTACAACAAAACAAAACGAAGAAAAAGGGCTGAGGAGGGGAATGGGAAGGGAGGGAAAGTATAACCTCATGATGGACCAACACGGTCTCCAGTTGGTTTTGAATGTATTTTGGTCTGTATGTTAGAAGGTACTAAATTCCAAAGTTATAAAACAAAACAAACAACCCCCCCCAAAAAAAACTTATATATACCAAAATTAAATTGAATGCAGTGAAAGGAAAACAAAGACTATAGCTATGACGTGTACTTGTGTACTTGTGAATAAATGAAAGTCAAAAAGTAAAAAAACTTAATGAGGAGTTGATAAAATATTATGTTTAAAATGGGGAAAAAGAAAGAATATTGGAAATTTTAAACCTGAAAGGTAAAGGAATCCTAAGTCAAAACACCTGAAGTTCTATATACTATTTTCCCTCAGTCCTGGAACTTTCCAGTGCTGCTTGTTCAGTAAACTTACTCTTCCCCTGTCCTTCCAGCGGTCCTTCTAAGGGAAGGCCTGCTGTGCTGGCTCTCAGGTGTGTATCCCTGGGGGGATGCCCGACCCCCGCCAGGTGCGCCCCTGGTGGGAGCCATGACATCTTTGTCCCCTGGCCCCACCTCTCTTGAGGGTGAATGGGATGGGGGGAATGGTGGAAGGCAGATCTCCAGGCCGGAGCCAGTTGTTCCCTGGGTGTTTCAAAGCGCAGACTGTTTATGTGTCAAACTTCAACTGGGTGCTCGGATCCTCCTGGGGGGCACTGATTCGTAGGATTTGAAGGGTGCGGGGGAGCGGGAGAGCTTTTTCCAGCTTGTGGGCTCACTGGCTGTGCCCTCCCGGAGAGCACCAAGCGTTGCCCACCTGGGACAGAGAGGTCTCACGGCTAGAGTGCGGAAGGCTCTGCCCTCCCAGCTGCAAGCGGAGCTGCTGCAGCCCAGTCCTTTCAGGGACCCGCATGGATAGTGGTGTTCCAATCCATCAGTGGTGTGCGCTGTATGGCCACAAGCTGAGCTTCCTTCTGTGCTCACTGACCTAAACCCGTTTCCTGCTCCAAAGCTTGGGCACTTTGCTGGTTTAGGTGTCCCTTTCTTTCTGTGCCTCCGGGAATATTGACTCCACTATCCCTCCTGTGGTTCTGTCCTGCTTCACCACTGAGCACTTGTCAGGCAGGGAGGACTCTCAGGAGATTTCTAAACATCCTGATTTTGCACCAAAGTGCTCTGTGGCTTTCCTGCAGCGGCTTACAAATGTTTCCCCCACCTTTTATCTTCTGATATACCCCCGTTTCTATTCTCCGCACTCTGCCCTTGCATCAGGTGGTCACTTTTCTCTCTGTAGCATTCCAGCTGTTCTCTCTTTACATCATCTCAGGTTGAATTCATAGGTGTTCAGGGTGACTTGACCTTTATCTAACTAAATCTGGGGGAGCAGATGAAACTCTTCTGCCATTTTGCCCCCTTCTCTCTCTCATACATTTGAAGAAAATGTCAAGCTGGGGCCCCCGGGTGGCTCAGCCAGTTGAGTATCTGACTCTTGATTTCCGCTCAGGTCACGATCTCAAGAGTCCTGGGATTGAGCCCCGTGTCTGTGCTGGATGTGGAGACTGCTTAGGATTCTCTCTCCTTCTGTCCCTCCTCACCACCTGCCCCGCCTCTGTCCCCGTCTCCCTACAGAAAAAAAAAAAGTCAAGCTGTTTTGCAAAAGTGGTTATGCTGTTTTACATACTTAGCAGCAATGTACTGAGGGTTCCCTTCTCACCACATTTTCCCCAACGTCATTATCATCTGTTCATTTTGGTTATGCCATTCTAGTGGATGAAAAGTGGTACCATGTGGTTTTAATCTGAAAGCCATTTTTCCTGTGCTTTTTTTTTAGCCATTTGTAATTCTTTGGTAAACCTTTTTTTCAAATATTTTGCCCATATGTAAATTGGATCGTTTTTGTCTTACTGAGTTTAAAGTGTTCTTTGTAATTCTGGATCCAAAGTCACTTGTCACAAACATGATTTGCAAATATTTTTTTCCCATGCTGTAGGCTATTAATTTCCTTAGTGGTATCTTTTACTTTTTAATTGTGACAAAGTCCAATTTATCAATTATTATTTTAATGGATGTTTTTGGTATCCTATCTAAAAGATCTTTGCCTAACCTAGGGTCAGGAGGACTTTCCCATAAGTTTTTTTCTAAAAGTGTTGTAGTTTGTTTTTAAATTATGTCTTGAATCCACTTTGAGTTATTTTTTGCATATGAGTAAGGTAAGGGTGAAAATTGTCCCATCACTATTTGTCAAAAAATTATCCCTCCCCTGTGTATATTGGTGTCTCTCTTGAAAATCAATGGACTTATATATGAAATTATTTTTGTACTCTACATTCTCTTCCATTGATCTGTATGACTATCTTTATGCTAATACCACACTGTCTTGATTACCGTACATTTACAGTAAAATTTGAAATCAAGAAGGGTAAGTCCTCTTTGTTCTTTTAAAAATTTGATGCTGGAAAAAAATTTTGATGCTGGGTCTTTTTCATTAATATATACAGTTTAGGATTAGTCTGTCAACTTCTGCAAAAAGAAAAAAAAGAAAAAGAAAAAACCAAACCAACCTCACTGAAATTTCTATAGGGATTGCATTGAATCGACTGGTCACTTTGGGGGTATATTGTGATCTTAACAATATTGAACTTCTCAATCCATGACCTTGAAATGCTTCTTCACTTTAATTTCCCTCAGCAATATTTTCAGAGTACAGTGTACAGCAATGCTTTCAGTGTACAAGCCTTAGATTTTTGTTAAATTTATTAATATTTTATCGTGAACTGAATCTTTTAATCTCATTTTAAATTGTTCATTGCTAGTACATAGGAATGCAACTGCATTTCGTATATTGACCTTGTATCATGTAACTGCTGAACTGATAACCTTTTTATGTATGTATTTGGGGGTTTTCTATATATGGTTGCCTGCAAATAAAAGACAATCCCTCATTCTTTTCCAATGTAGGTGTCTTTTACTTCTCTTGCATGATTACACCGGTCAGAACCTCCAGCTTAGCCTTAGATAGAAGTGGTGAGAGTGCCAATCCTTTCCTTATTCCTGGTTTTTATCTATCTTCGTTGAGCAGGAAGCTATGGGTTTTTATAGATGCCTCCGATCAGGCGAAGAGGTTTGTTCAGAGTTATAGAATGAGGGATGTTGGGTTTCTATAAAATACTTTGTCTACTGCAGTGACCATGCAGCTTTGACTTTTATTCTGTTAATACGGCACAGTATATTAATTCTCAGATGTTAAACCATCTTTGCATTACTGGAGTAAATCCTACTTAACCGTGGTGTACAATCCTTTTTGTGCACTGCTGGATTCTGTTGGCTTATATTTTGTTGGGGATTAATGGGATATTGGTCTGTAGTTTTCTTTTCTTGTGGTGCCTTTTACTGGCTTTGTATCAGGGCATCACAGGAGCTAAGAAGTACTCCCCCTCTATTTTCTACAAGAACTTGTGAAGGACTGATAGTTTCTTTCTTAAATATTTTTCATAGAAATCCCAAGTGAAGCCATCTGGGCCTACGTTTTTCTTTGTGGGTAGATTTTTAAGTACTTAACTCAATTTTATTTCTATTCAGATTCTCTATTTTTTTGAAGTCAGTTTCAGTACTTTGGGTCCTTTTTGTCTTAAGAAATAACTGGTCCTTAACATAGAATTGTTCTGATTACTCTTTAAATCCCTTGTTAAAAAAAAAAAATGAATTTGTGAGTTCCTTTTTCATTCATTTCAGTAACTTGCCTTTTTTTTCTTTTTTCAGAATCTAGCTAACAGTTTGTCAATTTTGTTGATCTTTACAAAAAACCCACTTTTTTATTTTGCTGATTTTCTCTATGGTTTCTGCTTTCTAATTCATTGATTTTTCACTCTTATTTCCTTACTTCTTGCTCTGGGTTTAGTTTGCTTCTTCTTATTCCTATGCCCCTCTAGTTACTTAAGTGGAATCTTAGGTTGACTTGAAATCTTTTTTTTTTTCTTTCCCATTATACATTTCCCTCTAAGTACTGCTTTAGCTTCATCCCATGCATCCAGATGTGTTATTTTCATTCAGCTCAAAGTATGTTCTGATTTTCATTGTCATTTCTTCTTTGACCTATAGGGTATTTAGAAAGTCTTTTGGTTTCATTTCCAAATTTGTGGATTTCCCAAATTTCCTTTTGCCGTGTATTTCTAATGTAATTCTTTTTTGGTAGGAAAATTGTTTTGTATGATTTTAATCCTTTTAAATTTTATTGACATTTGTCCTATGATCTATTCTGGAGAATATTTCATTTATGTCTAAAAAGAATGTATATTTTGCTGTTGTTGAGTGAAGTGTTTTATAGATGACATTTAGGTTAAGCTGGTTAATAGGGCTGTTCAAATCTTTTCTATCTTTGTTGATCAGAGTTCTTTTAAAAACATAAAATGACCACATTCATATGGTCCTCTTGTGGCTTTCCACTCCCTTTAGAACAATATCCAGGTTCCTTCCCACTCCTGCCTATCTCTATGTGCTCATCATGTACCACTCTTCACTTTGTTCAACCTAATTAACAAGCTAAAACTAGCTTTGTCTCCTGTTACTGATAATCAAGATCCATTACAAAGATAACTAAGATAGTATGGTATTGGTGCAGAGATAAATAAGCTGACCAGTGGGATAGAACAGAATTCAGAAACAAACTCGCACTTGTATGATCACCTTAAATATGACAAAGGTTGAAAAACTGTGGTTTGGGAAGGAAAGATGGTTTTTCTCAATAAATGGTGCTGGGAGAGCTGGAAATCAAGAAGAGAAAACGTCTACCTTAAACCTTACCTCACACTGTTAACAACAACAAAAAATCAGTATGATTTCAGATTTAAAAGTGAAAAGTAAGACAAAAAAAGATTTTAGAAGAAAACATAGAACATCTTCATGTTCTTGGAATAGACAAACATTTCTTAAGCACAATATGCCAACTGTGAAAGAGAACACTGGTATGCTATTTTAAAATTTAAGAGCTTATTTTCATATATTTGGGATACACACACACACACACACACACACACACACACACGCATTCTCACAGTACATTCAACAAATGACATGCATCCAATCCAGAATCAATGTGTTTTTGAAAACCACAATACAAAGGATAGTCCATCCAATAGAAAAGTGGACAAGAACCTGAACATTTAACAAGATAATAAAAAGGCAATAATCATATGAAAAGTGCTCAAATCTCATTAATCAGTAAAACGAAAACTAAAGAAAACTAAAGCGACGATGAGATACTACATGCCTGCCAGAATGAAATGAAAAAGACAGACACTACTGAGGGTGGCGACTGGAACTTTGGAAAACTGTCTGACTATATCCAGTAAAGCTGAACCTATGTATGTACTGACCCTGCAATTCCACTGCTACGCAGAAAGGAGTACCTATGTATTCATGTACTAGGATATTTGAAGCAGTACTATTAGTAATAGTTCACAAACATCCATGGGATAAATATGTGGTTTATTTACGCAATGGAATACTATACAGCCATGAGGGAAAAAAAAAAACCACATACAAATCCATGCAACAAAAATCTTACAAACATAATGTACAGCAAACCAGCCAGATACAAGAGAATACAGACTATTTGATTCCATTTAGATTATGTCCAAAACCAGACAAAACTAATCTATTTCTCAGACGCCAGATAGTGGTTACCCTTGGGGACGTAGTTACCAGAAGGGAACGTGGTGGGGGGGGTTCTGGGGTGGTGGTAATAGTTTGTTGATTGAAGCGGTGATTGTATTTGTGGCCCATTTGTGAAAAAACAAAAACTTGTGTATGTTATACTTCAACTGAAAGTTAGAACAAAATGATTTGCCTCTGCCTGGATAATCAACTCAGACTGAAGATTCCTTCTCTCTTGGCTTCTCCTGTTGGCTCTACTCCCACTCTGTGTTTCCACCTCTTGCCACTTCCAAATGGTGAGGGTGGGAAAAGAACCATCCTCTACCCACTAAGATGCAGACTAAATTGGATTTGCTACAGGACTAGTAGCTTAAGAAGCAGGTCTACCAAAATGTGAAGTCCAAGTCTATCTTTGTCCTCTTGCCTATTGATTATTCACTTTTACCCTCAGTCCCCAAGTACACTCAAATACCCTCTTGCTCTCTGCCCCAAAGCCTTACCCAGGATAAATGCTCCTCTCAGGGGAGACTTATAAGTACGAAAGTCTGTTTTCAAGATTAGAGAGAGAGGAAGAGACACAACATATGTACATGAGCAGGGGAAGAGGTAGAAGAAGCAGGCTGTCTGCTGAGCAGGGAACCTGACATGGGCTCGATCCCAGGACCCCAGGATCATGACCTGAGCCAAAAGCAGACACTTAACTGAATGAGCCACCCAGGTGCCCCAGGTCCCTGGATCTGGTCCCTGGATCTGGCCCAACCTTGAAGACCCAGACACCTTGGCAGCGACTGGCTCATGATACATACAAAGCCTGAAGTAGACAAAAAAGTCAGCATATTAACAATGAAAAACAACATTCAGGAGCTAGAATATTCACCGGCAGATCTACACAAGAAACCCCATCTTCACTAGGATACCTGAAGACTGACCAAAATAACGTTAACAGCAAGGAGTTAAGATAGGCTGAGGGGATGGGAAACCGGGCCTCGGATCTGACCACGTGTTCTCTGCCTCCCCTCCCCACTGCTGACCCACACCGCATGCTGCTTCAAAGCCCCCCACTTTGTACACCTCTGCTCTGATGCTCTATTACATAATGCTACAAACACGGATTTAGGTAGCAATCACATTTCCTCAACTTTCAGGTTTGGGGACACTGTAGGCCAGGAAACTCTGCACCGGTCATCTGCCTCTCAGAGGCATCACACACATTAGTTAACAGAAGTCAGTCTCTAATCAATGCCTTCTCTCCCTGAAGGCAGATTGCTCTGGGAGTCACCCTGGGCATGGGAAGAGCGGGCATTACCACGGACAGCTGCGGTGTGCAGGGGAGGACACCGCCCCTTTGAATGCAGCTGGAAATAGCCAGCTCGTCTCTGTGAACACCATGGTTACACTTTAGCGTATTTTAGGCCCAAAGAATTCAACTTGAGCATTCGTTATACCACAGTCCAGCCAGGTTCCCAGACCAATCCTCCCAATCCTTGGGTTGTGTCCTCTCAAGTGGCTGGTTTGATCTCCATTTCACTTTTCTCGTTGGAGGACAAACTGGAGAGCCTGTAATCACTCCCATAAACTTCACATCACCGACCTGATAGTGAAGGGCCATGCCCCTTTCCTAACCGGTTTTCCTGAGTCCCTGTCCAGACACTTAGATGCAGGAAGAAGGCATCAGGCTGGAAGGAAGAGCAGAGGTGGCTAGAAGGATAAAGCTCAAGCACAGGGCAATGCCAGAACCCTGCATCTTCTGGGTGCGGCTCCATGGGCCTCCTGTACACACAACAGCTTGCTTGCTTGAGGTAAAAAGACTGGCTGAATCCACTTGGGTTTCCTTTACTCCTTTCTGTGCCTTCAGTGAAGGCCCCGGGGGACCGCACCTTCCTTGTCTGCTTTGTATTACCGCCAATCACTCCATCCTTCAGGGGATCCTTCTCTGTCACAAATCACCCCTGGGGTGGAAAGAGCAAGGGGCTAAAAATGTTTTACTACTTGCTTAAAATTGGCTAAGGCCATTAAATGAAAATGATTAAGAAGTAATAAGCCACATCCTCTAGCAAATTATCAAAACACTTTCTGGAACTTGCCCCAGAATTAAAATGAACCCGCATATGTAACATGAAGAGTTCACCATCCTCACATCCCCAGCACCACTACCAAACCTCCGCTGGCTAACAGCAGCCAGAAATGCTATTATTTATTTCCCCCAAATGACTTATGGCAAGCCACCACTAAGGCAAAAAGACTAAATTTTTATAAACTGGTAACAGCTTGGGGACCGACAAATTGCACAAGGAACAAAAAGCAGGTAACCTGTGTTCTCTTGTTAAAACGTCTGTTACACCATGAATAATCAACATATGTAAACAAATTAAGAAACTTTCTGTTTTAAACAAGTGCTCTGGATAATTATAGAAAGTAGTGTCTTTTAAATCCATGCACTGATTAAAAAATCATTTTTAGATGATTTTTTAGAAGAATATGCAATAATTGCTGTTTTGTTCTTTGTAAGTTTTTCACTACACCTAACACTGGCAAGTTTTTTAAACGGTGACGTAAAGTAAGGATGACCATTCACCTAGGTGTCCGGTCTGGAAGAGGAGTCAACAATTCTGAAATGGCAAATACAGATCTTGAGCAGTGACGGGACGCTGGATCCTACTGCACCAAGCACGACGTGGTGACACAGAAGAGCAGGTACAGTTCTCCCAGGGCTGAAGGGGAGTAACGCATCTACAGAGCACACAGTGCCCGTACCCTACACATCTAACCTCGGGGGGATTTCATCCGAAGTCTGCTTGTCAGCTTCCTCTAATCACATCCTCCTGTTGCAGTTCCATACATACATCTGAGGAAAATGTTCACACGGGACAGGTTTTCATTAAATCACGAGAAAAATAACTGTGGCATTTTTGTTCAAGGAACAAAGAGAAATCAGTCTAACTACATTCCTGATAACTAGAAACATTCATTGCTATGAAGGAAATCTTTAAGATAAAGCCCCTAAAATCCAAAATAATTTTATGCTGGCATCAAAACCGTTCTAACCAGTTCCAAGAATTAGATCATATTTGCAAATAAGGTAGTTAGTATTTATAATGAAACGTAAAAACTGACAAAAATTCTAAGCAAATAATTTTTATGATCATTTAAAATTCTGTTTTAAACTTGCAACTTTAGTGATATATATTGAACACATTCAATAGTACAGAACACAATCCATTTAATCTTGAACACTATATAACAAAACTACAGAAATGAGCACAAACCCCACAAACCAGTATGCTCCCTCATCAATTCTATAACTGCAATAAATTTAATACTGTAAACAAACACTGAACAAATCAGAGCACTGTGGAAAGAGCTTAGGAGCTCAAACAAGTCATACTATAATTTTTATGCGCTAAGAGAGTAGTGAGGCAAATGGAATTCTTAGAACATTACTTAAAAATAGATTTTTAAAGACAAAGGTCCCAACTGATTCTTATATACACACACACAAAAGTTCATCTGTCACAGACAGCAAATGTTGAATTTATACACTGGAGTTTCCGGCAGCATCCTGCACATTTAGAATAATTAAACAAAGTTGTCAAATCTAGGATGGATCATTCAAATCTGTATAGGATGGGACACAGCTGTCCTGGGCTACTGCGTATGTGCTCACTGCTGCTTCTCAAATGCAAAAACCAAGTAAATACCTAAAAAGAAAATAATAAAAATTAGAGTTTGGTTTCTTAAATCCTTAAGCTAAATAACAATTTCAGTCTTGTTTATAATTTGGTGAAAATTCTCAAGCTTCTGAAGGGAAAAATCCCATTATTTCTAAGGGTCCTCAATTATTCTGAATCATATTTAAGCATATAGGGGGTTTTATCTGTTTACCTGAAAAGAACCACTTATAACAGTGACATTACAGCTCTTGAGAAAACCAATTCAACAGCTTTAAAAATGTCTGAAAACAGTTTGAGATAAAAAAAAATTAAAAGTATAAAGGCAAAGAAAATTAAAACTAAAAAATCTTATAACAATTCTTTTTATCTGGAGTGAGACAGGTAGAATAATTGCACTACCATCAATGCTTCTGGCATTGGTTATCTAGGTTTTCTGTTCGGGGGAAAAATAAAACTAATAAGAATTATAAGGAACATATATAACGTGCAAGTTAAAATTCATCCAATTATCCAATTGTTGTGCTGTAGGTCCTGATAAGTAAGCCAAAAGCTACATGAAAATTGATGCTTAGAGGGCCATTTATCTGGCCCCAATAGTGATATTCCAATCCCATGAATATTGTCCCTTAAATACACTGTGTGTTCACTCAGACATTTAAGTCTATGTATTGGTCTTCATTCTGGATCACACTGAAATTCAAACCTATTACATCTTCTAATAAAATACCAATAGATTTTATGCTATATAAACACCTGACAAAAATGGTAAATCCTTAAAACATCACAAGGATGTTCAGGGTGTACACTAGGACATTCAGCAAGTCAGGATAGTAGACCCATGTACCTTGGTGTCCTCCCTTAACTTCTGAATGGGATACAGATGAATGACTGCAGACAATGTAAAAACCTCACAATCCTCTAGGTTTTACTCAACCTGTCCCAGTGTATCACCCCAGTCCTTCCAAAATGCTACTTTTAATGCTATTCTGTTTCTTATCTATTATTCCTAATTTCTTTTAGGAGAAATGAAACATTGCTGGCATTACAGTGGATAGGGAGAGAACAGTCAGGGCAATATCAACATGGTAGAGTCTTCTAGAAGATAAGAAAGCAAAGCAGTCCAAGACATTCTAAGTATAATACAAGACTTAAGAGCGGCCAGCATTAGTTAGCTTGGCCCCCACTCCAAGCGATCCTTCTGCAGTCTAACCTTGACAAACTCACCCCAAACACATTGATACCTACTGCAAACAACCCAGCAGTCCTGACCTACCCTAAATCTAGGGTCATTTAAAATCACTAAGACACAGTGTTTGAATTCACATTGGCAATTAATAACTTTCACTCCTTTCTAACTCAAACATTCTGAGAGTCTGACTCATATAAAATGTCTTTATGCAGGCATATCGATTGGGATTTAAAGAAATAAATCTTGAACCCACTTCCAAAAACAAATCAACAATTCTCTACTTTCTTTTCACATTTAACAGATCTTCTAGAGGAGCAGCAGATTCTAGTAATACGAGCTTCATGATTAAACCAGAAGTTTGAAGTACAGCTTCTCGCACTTACTAGACTTTGACACGGGGCAAGATACTTTCCAGGCCACAGAGCCCTCCAGTTTAGAAGTGTGATGCATTAAAGAACACACTGATCCTGACCAGGTAGATCCTAGCTACTATGTGGCCACTGTTCCTTTCCTACTGCTTTTCACATCTCTAACCCAAGTCCCTCCACTTTCTGAGGGCATCTAATTCATCCTCTGCGTGCTATTACTCAAGTCCATACTGAGGTACAAAAATACAGTTTGAAACTACAGATAGTACCACCATCATGACCTGTGACCAAAACTGTTTTCCTTACATCATATTTGGGACTGGCAGGCTCTCTAAGATAACTGGCTCATCTCCACTCTAGGGAAAGTAATGAAATGTACAGGTTTAGGCACACATTTCCCAGTCTGCTGGCCCTGTAATCCCATTTCCACTAAGGGTAGCAATATTCTGAGACAGATGGGCTCAAGATGTTGGCTGTATTCGTTTCCTTTCCCTTCCCCTTCTGTCTCTAATTTGGCAAGTCCTAAGAACAATCCTTCCACATGGGCTTCCTTCCATGAGGCATGGTTACAAGTATGAATCACCTGGGTTAGCTCTCAAACAAGCTACCTCAAACAAGTTACTGAAGTGTTTTCTTATCTATGAAGAGATATTAGGAAAAGTAGTCTACCTGAAAAGTTGTGAGGATTAAATGAGTTACAACATAGGAAAAGTCTCCTAAAAGTTCTTATTATACTATTATACTATTATTTCTCAGATTTTACCTTTCCTTTGGCTCTCCTTCAACTTTTTTCCCTATTATAAAAATGACAGCCCTTAAAACAGTTTGCCTAGTACTGCACTTATTTGTGTCTGTTTCTTCCATTAGACAGTATACATCTGGAAAGTAGAGATTACAACTGTTTTTTTTTTTTTCTAATTCCCCCAGAACCCTTTGACAGCATGTTATGTAAGTCAATACTCAACATTTATCAAATGGATGGTCTCTGATTACCACTTATGCCTTCGACAAAATCAACAAATACTTAAATTAACAGTGGGAACTATCTTTTATGCCCTCAGGGCAGCCATATAAGGATATTATCATCATCTTAAAACTGAGGCTTTCGGAGTTAGCTTATTCAACATCCATTTGCTGAAGAACCACGGACTTTACAGATTTGACAGGCCTCTGACTTCTCTTACACAGACAAGCACCTCACTTCAAAATATAGGCACCAGGCCCTTCCCAATCACACATCCCTCTAAAATATCCTGCTCACTGCTGCTTCACTAAATGCTCTAATACTTATTATGTCTGGGTTGTCAACACCAGAGTGGCTAAAAACAAAATACATGGTAGTGTTTAATAAGCGAAAATTTCCAAACGTGCCATTTATTTATGTAAATCATTTAATAATACCATTTATTTATGTAAACATAAATACGCACACCCTCATATGTGTCAGAGAAATTCCAAAGTGTTCAAATTTTAAGGAGCACTCTGAAACAAACTTTGAAAACGTCAGTAAATCTACAGTGATGATATACTCACTTGTGGCTTCCCATTCTGATTTACTTAAGGTTCCCTGAAATTAAAAAAAAAAAAAAAAAAGAACTTTTAGATTGAATATGGAAGTACATAAATGCCTATTTTTCAATACTTGACAGAAGTGCCCACACAATCCTATTTCACTATAAATATAAGTTGACCCTTGAACAACGCAGATTTGAACCTGCTGGTATACTTATATGTGGATTTTTTTGAACAAATGTAAATGTGTTTTCTCCTACGATTTTCCTAATAACTTTTCTCTAACTTACATTATTGTAAAAATACAGTATATAATACATATAATATACAAAATACATATTAACTAACTGATCAAGTTATTGGTAAGGCTTCTGGTCAACAGTTGGCTATGAGCAGTTAAGCTTTTGGGGAGTCAAAAGTTAGAGGCTTACTGTCCAAGGGTCAACTATACACGCAATTTACTGTTAATATTATTGTGACCTAAATATATAAAAGGAATCAATGAGATTTCAATGTCATCTTCTGAATTTTGCACGAATTCTCTAAACCACTGATTCTCCCCCCTCAAAGGGTCAATTTGTGTAAAGAGGGTATTTGTGCACATGTGTAATTGGAAAACACCTCTATCTTATATTTTTAACTTGGAAAA
Organism: Vulpes lagopus; assembly: GCF_018345385.1. Taxonomy (NCBI): domain Eukaryota; kingdom Metazoa; phylum Chordata; class Mammalia; order Carnivora; family Canidae; genus Vulpes; species Vulpes lagopus. The sequence continues at coordinate 34,452,285 of NC_054847.1, read as the reverse complement.
TAAAAAATTAAAGAGCCTATCTTGCAACATCCAATAGCATTATGGGAGGGAATATGATTTCTATGTTTTTACAAAGGAATCACAAAACTCATATCCCGTAAAGGAAATAAATTATACTTAAAAGTTACCAAAATACTAAAAAACATGTTTATATAGTAATACACATGCTACTTTGTACATGCCTTGACTAACAAGCTAGATTGATTGGCAATTCCAGTAACTAATGTGATTTTGGAGAAGTGATGAATGTAAATGATAGTCTAAGACGTCAGCAGAACTGTGTAATGCCAATTTCTTTCTTCTTCTTTTTTTTTTTGTAATTTCTATTGATGAAAAAGTCACAGCTATATCTAATACCATTGTGGTACAGTTGCATTCTTAAAAGAAAATGTGAAATTCCATGTAGAAGTCAGTGAAAATGGAGATGTAATTTTTCTCCATGTATGTTCATGAACCCTTGAATTTTATCTATGGAACACAGTGAGTCAGCAGTGCCTATATCTTTTTTTTTAATTTTTTTTTTTTAATCTATTTATGATAGTCACAGAGAGAGAGAGAGAGAGAGAGAGGCAGAGACATAGGCAGAGGGAGAAGCAGGCTCCATGCACCGGGAGCCTGATGTGGGATTCGATCCCGGGTCTCCAGGATCGCGCCCTGGGCCAAAGGCAAGCGCCAAACCACTGCACCACCCAGGGATCCCAGCAGTGCCTATATTAAGATACAATGATATAGCAAAGAATTCTCCAACCAAGCCTGTAGCTTTTTCCCCATCTTTACTGCCTGATATAGCGCTCCATTCATTCTCAGTATTGAAATATTTTATCTTCTATTCTACGGTTATAAAAAGAGGAAACAGACTAACGCATATCTGATTTCAACAAAATAATTTCATAAGTTTCCATATAATATAAGCCTTTTTTTTCATTTTTCTATAAAACTGCTACAAATGTAGACTTACCAAAGGTAACCTTACTTGACTGTTCTTCATGTACTCTGCTGCATGTTCATAGTCATCCACCTTCTCAGAGGCAAGTTTGGAATTCTCATTTGCTGGATATGGCTAGGGAAGCAAGTGAAATTCCTAGTTAGGAAATTAAATGAAACTTATAATTCAGAATTAAAAATACTAAGTCACTAAAATAAAGTAAAATAAAATAATTAAGAAAATAATCCTTAAATATTATTTCAGGAATACAAACTACATATACTTTTGAAATACTAAAAAAAAAAAAATGGGTGAAAGGATCCTCCCCTAACAAAGTAGCTGTCATGGTCAATTTTGATGATAATCATAGAATATTTACAGTTGGACAAAACTGTACCATTTATTTAATCACCACCAAGGGTCACTTAGCATCAAACACTTGGATCTCCCTGACTCCCAAAGACTTTTTCTGTTATAAAGTGGGAGTTATTATCAAAAGAGCTAAATATTAATTTAAATATTACAGTGATATATTAGCCATCAGAAGCATGAACAGAAGTTAGAAATAATACAGATGAAAAATTCAAAATGCTGGTGGAAGATAGTGGTAGAGTTAAGAGGCCCAGAGGCTCACCTCGTCCCATGGATACAACCAAAAACTACCAAATCATCCTAAATACCCCAGAAATTGATCTGAAGACTGGCAAAACAAACTCCACAACTAAAGGTAGAAAGAGGCCCCATTGAAGTAGGTAGGAAGTGCAGGGACAAGATTTGGGAGAAACAGATCCTGGGCATTTTGGTGGGGAGGGAGCTAGAGCTGCTGAGAAGGGTGAGAAACAAACCAACACACAGGGCAGAGTCCAAGGGAAACAAATCTCCGTTAACAACTGGCTTATAAAGCTAAAGGAACCACATTTCAAGAGTTCTTGCAACCAGTGGGGCTTAAAAGCCTGGTCAGCGTGCTTGGAGCTCTGTGGAGGACACTGGGACTGCTATAGGAGAAAAGGCAGGGTAAATAGCCTGCAGACACATAGAATTGGAACAGCAATCTGAAGAGTGCCTGGGCCACACAGTGAGGGGATTAGTTGCTCATCTCAGAGGATGCCCACAGAGACAGAGTTCAGAGATCCCTCCAGGAATAAAGGAGCTGACTGGCACCATTTCCCTCTGTGGTTCCTCAGCATAAACACACAGCCACCTGTAGGAACCAGTGCACATGAACACTCACTACCTAAACTGCTTACAATAAGCTATATCCTGCCTACACTCTGGCAGAATGGCCATTCTCAGGCATCTATGCCTCAGTCCCAAATCAAACCACTACCCACACCGCATCTCCCTACCCAGGAGTTTTGCAAGGCCTCAGTTCCAGCAGAAGTGGCAAGAAGTCCCATTTCATAAGCAGACTAGAGTACACCTAGATAAAACATACCACATTCAGGCTAGGGAATAAACACTGCTCACAAAAGGCAATGAACCTCTGCAGACAACAGCCCTAGAGGATAGAGACCAGGACAGAACAGCAGAGCACACAAAACATACACTGGAGACACTCCTAGAAGCACCAGGCCCTGGGGACCAGGGAGTACTACACAGTAGAATACTACAGGACCTCTCTTCATAGAGACATTATCCTCAAGAACAGGAGATGTAGCTGACTTTACTAAAACAAAGAGACAGACAAAATGAGAAGACAGAGCAATCTGGCCCAAATGAAAGAACAGGACAAGGCCATGGCCAGAGATTAAAGCAAAAATAGAGTTAAGTACATGCCTGATGGAGAATTTAAAGGAATTATTCTAAGGATACTCACTTGACTTGAGAAAAGAATGGAGAACAACAGTAAGACCATTAACAAAGATAAGGAGTAACATACAGATAAACGGCTTAAAAAATGAAATGAGAAACATACTTGATGGAATGAACAGCAGGCTAGAAGTAGAGGAACAACTTATGATCCAAAAGAGAGAGTAAAGGAAAATAATCGAGCTGAACAAAAAAGAGAAAAAAGAATTATGCAAAACAAGAATAAACTTAGGGAATTCAGTGACCCCATCAAATGGAGTAACATTCACATAAGGTCCCAGGAGAGAAAAGGGGGCAGATAATTTATTTTAGGAAGTAACAGCTGAAAACTTCCCTACTCTGTGGAAGGAAGTAGATATCCAGATCCTCGAGGCACAGAGAACTCCCATCAAAATCAAAAGCACACTAAGACATGCTTTAATTAAAATGGCAAAATATAATAATAATATAATAATAAAGAAAAAATATTAAAAGCAGCAAGACAAAAGAAGTCATTAACTTACAAGGGAAAACCCATAGGGCTAGCAGGAAATTTTCAACAGAAACTTTGCAAGCCAAAGGGAGTAGAATGACATATAGAAAGAGCTGAATAGGAAAAATCTACAGGCAAGAATACTCTATCCAGCAAGACTATCTTTAAGGAAAGACAAAGAGTTTCCCAAAGAAAAATTAAAGGAGTCTGTGACCACTAACCCAGCCCTACAAGAAGTATTAAAGGGGACTCTTTGAGTGAAGGGGAAAGACCGAAAATGACAGTATGAGAGCAGGAAACATTAAAGCAGTAAAAATGAGTGTCTGTAAAAACTCAATCAAGGAACTCATAAAATATAAGGATATAAAACAGGACATCATATACCTAAAACTTGAGGAGGAGTAAAGAATGAGTTCAAACTTAAACTGACCATCAAATTAATATAGACTGCTATATGCTGATGTTATATACAAATCTAATGGTAACCACCAATCAAAAACCATTAATAAGTATGCAAGGAATAGAGAGAAAGAAATCCAAATGCATCACTAAAGAAAACCAGTAAACCATGCAAGAAATAGAAGAAAGGATCAGCGAAAATCTCCAGAAGCAACCACAAAATAACTAATAAAATGGCAATAAATATCTGTCAATAACTACTTTGAAAGTAAATGGGACATATGTCAAAAGACATAGGATAACAGAATGGATAAAAAATGGATAAAAAACAAGACCCATCGGGATCCCTGGGTGGCGCAGCGGTTTGGCGCCTGCCTTTGGCCCAGGGCGCGATCCTGGAGACCCGGGATCGAGTCCCACGTCGGGCTCCCAGTGCATGGAGCCTGTTTCGCCCTCTGCCTGTGTCTCTGCCCCTCTCTCTCTCTCTCTCTCTCTCTCTATCATAAATAAATAAAAAAAAAATTAAAAAAAAAAAAAACAAAAAACAAAAAACAAGACCCATCTATATGCTGTGTACAAGAGATTCTTAGGTTTAGACCTAAGATTGAAAGTGAGGGGAGGGGATAGAGAGGTGCCTGCGTGTTACAGTTGACTGAGCACCCAACTCTTGGTTTCAGCTTAGGTTGTGATCTCAGGGTCCTGGGATTGAGCCTCACGTCAGGCTCCGAATTCAGCATGGACTCTGGGATTCTCTTTTAGTCTCCCTCTGCCCCTCCCTGCCATGCATATGCATGCTCTCTCTCTCAGTAAAATAAATCTTAAAAAAAAGGAGGAGGAGGAGGAAGAGGGGGAGGGGGAGGGGGAGGAGGAGGAGAAGAAGAAAGAAGAAAGAAGAAAGAAGAAAAAGAAGAAGAAGAAGAAGAAGAAGAAGAAGAAGAAGAAGAAGAAGAAGAAAGTGAGGGGATGGAGAAACATTTATCATGCAAATGGTTGGCAAAAGACAGGGTAGGAACAATACTTATATTGCACAAAATAGATTTTAAAACAAAGACTGTAACAAGAGACCAAGAAGAACACTAGATAATAATAAAGGGGAAAATCAAAAAGGAAGTTTTAACAATTGTAAATATTTATGTCCCCAACATGGGAGCACCCAAATACATAAAACAATTAATAACAAACATAAAGAAACTAACTGATAATAATACAATAATAGTAGGTTACTTTAACATCTCACGGCAATGGACAGATAATCTCAACAGAAAATCAACAAGGAAACAATAACTGAATAACACACTGGACCAGATGGGATTTAACAGAAATATTTAGAACATTCCATCCTAAAACAGAATACATATTTTTTTCAAGTATACATGGAACATTCTCCAGAATAGAACACACATTAGGCCACAAAACAAGCCTCAACAAATTTAAAAAGATCAAAGTCATAACATGCATCTTTTCTGGCCACAACACTATGAAACTGGAAGTCAACCACAAGAAAAAATCTGGAAAGATCATAAATATAGGGAAGGTAAAAAACATGCTACTAAATAATGAATGGGTCAACCAGGAAATAAAAGAATAAAAAAAGTACATGGAAATAAATGAAAATGAACACACAGTGGTCCAAAGACTTTGAGATGCAGCAAAAGTGGTTCTCAGAGGGAAGCTTATAGCAATACAGGCTACCTCAAGAGGCAAGAAAAACCTAAAAAATAAACTACCTAACCTTACACCTAGAAAAAGGACCTAGAAAAAGAACAAACAAACCTAAAATCAGCAGAAGGAAATAATGAAGATTAGAGCAGAAAGAAATGATGTAGAAATGAAAAATACTACTAAACAAATCAATGAAACTAGGAGCTGGTTCTTTGAAAAAACAAACAAAATGAATAAAATCGATGAACCTCTAGCCGGAATCATCAAGAAAGAAAAAGGACCCCAATAAATAGAATCACAAATGAGGAAGGCAAAATAACAAACACCCTTCAAATAAACAAATATAACATAATGAAAAACTATATATCAACAAATTGGACAACCTGGAAGAAATGGATTAGATCTGAAAAATATATGAATTACCAAAATTTAAAGAAATAGAAGATTCAAACGGACTGATAACCTACAAAGAAATTGAATTAGTAATCAAAAAACTCCCAAGAAACAGAAGTCCAGGACAGGTGGCTTCCAGGCAAATTCTACTAAACATTTAAAGAAGAGTTAATATCTATTCTTCTCAAACTATTCCAAAAAACAGAAAAGGAAAACTTAAAAATTCAGATGCCCTGATACCAAAAACAGATAAAGACATCACACAAAAAAAGAGAGCTACAGGCTTATCTCTGATAAGCATAGATGCAAAAATCCTCAACAAAATACTAGCAGGGATCCCTGGGTGGTGCAGCGGTTTGGCGCCTGCCTTTGGCCCAGGGCGCGATCCTGGAGACCCGGGATCGAATCCCACATCAGGCTCCCGGTGCATGGAGCCTGCTTCTCCCTCCGCCTGTGTCTCTGCCTCTCTCTCTCTCTCTCTCTCTGTGACTATCATAAAAACAAAACAAACAAAAAAAACAAACAAAAAAAAAACTAGCAAATGGAGTTCAACAACAATACATTTAAAAAAATCATTCACCAGGATCAAGTGGGATTTATTCCTGGGCTGCAAGGATGGTTCAATATTCATGAATCAGTTGTGATACATCATATCAATACAAGCTAAGAACCATATGATCATTTCAGTAGATGCAGAAAACACATTTGACAAAGTACAACATCCACTCATGATAAAAGCCCTCCACATAGTATATTTGGAACATACCTCAACAGAATAAAGGACATATATGAAAACCCAAAGTTAATATCATCCTTAATGGGGAAAAACTGAAAGCCTTTACCCTAGGAAGTGAGGAACAGGATAACAGGATAAGGAAGTCACCCTTATCATTTTACTTGATATAAGACTGTTAAGCCCAAGCCACAGCAATCAGACAACAAAAAGAAATAAAAGGCAGCCAAATCACTAAGGAAGTAAAACAAGAAAGAGACTTAAACTGATGATTACCAGAAGGGAGATGGGGGGGGGGGGGGGTTGCTGGATGAGGCTTAAGGAGCACTTGTCCTAATAAGCACTTGGTGATTAAAATGGAAACCTAAAATAAAAAATACAGACGAAAAATGAGTCAACAGAGAACTGTAAGTTCAAGAAGATAGGAAAATAATCCAGCCTCCAAATTATGGGCAGTCTCCATATTTCCTAAGAACCTGAAGAAGGGACACACACACACACACACACACACACACACCCCTGTGTTTTTTAAGGCTATGCTGGCCAAATGTTTATTAAAATTACCTTCAACCAAAAAAAAAAAAAAAAAAAAAAAAAAATTACCTTCAACCACTAATTTTAATCCATTTCAAATAGCATCTCTTTATACTATGAAGTGTACCACTTTGTAGTACATGTAAATCAAAACATAATGAATTACATAGAACACTTACTATTTAACAACCACATACTCTAAAAAGGTTATACGGGGATGCCTGGGTGGCTCAATAGTTGAGCATCTGCCTTCGGCTCAGGGGAAGATCCTGGGGTCTTGGGACTGAGTCCCACATTGGGATCCCTGCAGGGAGCCTGCTTCTCCCTCTGCCTGTGTCTGTCTCTCTCATGAGTAAATAAAATCTTTATGAAAATAAAAATAAAAGGTTATATATTCTTTGTAATTCCTTTGTTTTTTTTTTTACAACAAACCAGCTAGCAAGGAATCACTTTTTTTCTTTTAATATTTTATTTATTTGAGAGAAAGAGAGAAAGAGCACGAACAGGGAAAGGGGGCAGAAGAGAAACAGATTCCCTGGTGAGTGGGGAGCCTGATGTGGGGCTCGATCCTGGGACTGCAGAATCACAACCTAAGCCGAAGGCAGATGCTCAACTGACTGAACCACCCAGGTGCTCCACAAGGAACCACTTTAAACCTAGATCTTCTTGATGAATTTTTAAGAAAATGATTCAGAAATGTCTATTTTGCTATTTTCTTTCCCCCCTTATAGGTATCCCACAGTAAGCTCAGATATTTAGCTGTTTGCTGTTTAAGTATGTAGCTTTTTGAAGTCCTGTACTGCTATCATGAGCAACCTTACTTTCTAATCATACCTTAACACAGGGATATAAGAAATATCACTAACGGTTTTGGAACCTCAACCCCACATGTTGTGGTTTCATCAGACAAAAAGCTTCAAAACTTTAACGTGAATGATCAGAAACTATTCTGTTGTAGACTTGCTCTTCAACTTATCAGTATAAGATTCCTCCATGTGATTACCTGCCTGTCACTGGACATCTAATTTCTCTTCCCTCTCAATCACTTTAAAAAACCAAATAACATATGATTAACATAGGATTATAAAGCTGCAAAACTAATCATTCTTTTCAAAACAGGTAAGAAAAAAGAAAACAGGTGTTAGGACTTTAAAACCACATAATGCCTTGACATGAGACTTCTCATTCTTCCTTCCCTCTACAACAGTGCTCTAGGAGAACAATCTTTTACTGGTTCTATTGCGGGCCGGCTCAAAGCTGACAGCTTTAAGAAAAGACTTTTATACATACATCAGAAAACAGATCCATTTAAATCTCTGACCTAGACTAAAGCAGGAGCATTGGGACTGCTCTTTCTGCCTCTGGTCCTAACATCCCTCCAAACCATGCTCCATTCTGTCACAAGTCATGTTCCTATTCATTGGACCTTGTCATCTCCCGCTCAAAGTACTTTATACACCTGCAGAAGTGACTTCGAGGAGAAGTAGGCAAAACCAAAGGACTCTGCAAACTACATGCTATTACTGCTCAGGTCCGTCCCCAGACAGCCACAGTGATAGGTCATATCCTCAAAGGCGGACTGGGGGAGAAGACTGGAGAACCACTGTGCTGCAGAAAGTTATCTGTGCTTCTTCAAACATCCCCTGCTCTCTCATGCTCTCTGCCTTTACTCTTAGTTTACTTTCTTCACAAAAGACCCTTTCATATATGCACTGCACTTTAAATATTTCATTATTGCGGTTCTCACATGGTACTCAATTATTTGCTTCTACATTTATCTTCTCAATACACTGTAAGATCCTTGAAGGAATGGGACCCTGCTATCCCATAACCCACTGTCGACAGTTTTGAATACATTACACAAATCAACTCATTATCTACATGCTAATAGAATATAAATAACTAATCATTGTACATGCAAAGCACCACCAAAGATGATAACCTACAGACATGTGTGTGTGTGGTGATTTGCACACACACTTTTTCTAGTTCTCTCTTCTCCCTCAAAACAAAAACAAGCCTCTCCAGCTAACATAAAGCAAATATAAACATTCTTAGTTTTAAAATATAGGAAATATGACCAACGAAGAATGTAATATTTTAGTGGTTTAAGTAATTTCAAAAGATAATTTAGAATTTAAAGAGGCCACTCCAAATTGGGAAAGTTGTATGGATATAACAGCAGGAGACTTGGCATGGTATGAGATCACCTTAGACCCTAGCCAGGAAAATCTTAAAAAACTAATGTAACCAAAAGGCAGTATTGTGGAAAAGTAGTGCAATCCTGCACCCCAGAGAACATTTGGTAATGTCCGGAGTCATTTTTGGCTGTCATAACTGGGGACAGGGAAGCTACTGACATCTAGCACATAGATACCAGAGATGTTAAACAACCTAGTGTGAAGGGAACAGCCCCTCACAACAAAGAAATTTTCCAGCTCAAAATGCCAACTGTTCTTAGGTTAAGAAATCCTATTTAAAAACCGTACTATCTAGAAAATAGAATTTGATGACAGCACCACTCACTCACTCATTCAAGTTTTTCCTGACTACCCACAAAGCAAGGACTCTGTAATGAGCTCTGTCCTAGGTGCTGAAGAACTTAGAGTAGTTCAAATAATCTGATTTACATAAATACTTAGCATCTAAACGACCTTAAAAGGAATCTCAAAAACAAAGAAGAATATTTACACCTTTCTAAATACCTACCTCCAAGGCCTGCATTCGTTTTAACAGCATTTTATTTTCGTTGTTCTTAATCTTTTCCTCATAGAATTCCAGAAATGTCTTTTTGTAGACTAGTTTCATATTGTACTTCTTCGCCATTCTGTCCAAAACAGATTACTTAATGAAAATGCTTCCAAAATATCAATAATTCCTCAACAGTTTACTTTCACACAACAGTGACAATGTCTGGGCATCACCAAAAAAGCTATCAATTATATATTTACGACAGGATAATACAAAATGAATGAGGAGTAACATACCAATAATGACATCTATAAAAACACATGCATCCTAAATCTCAATCTAAATCAACGGGTCACAGGAAATGTAACAAATAAGTCAGGAAGTAAAATGAAAGGCTATGAGATAGGGATGAAGAGCTATAAAGAACACTTCTATTCCATGTTATTTTTTTTAAACCTATTTATGTATGTATGTATGTATGTATGTATGTATGTATGTATGTATGTCACAGAGAGAGAGAGAGGCAGAGACACAGGCAGAGGGAGAAGCAGGCTCCATGCACCGGGAGCCCAATGTGGGATTCGATCCCGGGTCTTCAGGATCGCGCCCTGGGCCAAAGGCAGGCACTAAACCGCTGCGCCACCCAGGGATCTCCTATTCCATTTTATTTAACTTGATCCTTCACAGTGGCATTTTGAAAACAGGTGCCATTCTTTTTTAAATTTTACTTATTTATTTGAGAGAGACACAGAGAGTGTGAGCATAAGTAGGGGGAGGAGCAGAGGGAGAGGGAGAATTAGACTCCCCACAGAACAGAGAGCCCAACATGGGGCTCGATCCTGGGACTCCAGGATCATGACCTGAGCCAAAGGCAGATACTTAATCTACTGAGCCACCCAGGCACCCCATTCCTCCTTAAAACATTCTTTTATCTCTTGGGCTCTCTGGCAAGATACATTATTAATTTTTATACTACATCCTGGGCTGCTGCTTCACAGTTTGTTTTATAAATTTATTTTACCCAACTTCTAAATTGTAATATTCTGAAGAGTTTTGCCCAGAGCATTACTCATTTTCCCTTCCCTGTCTTTAAATAGCACGCCAACAGCTATCTGTAGCTCAGCTCTCTTGTCATATTCATTTATCTACTGCTTCCTAGAAATCTCCACTAGGACGTGCCAGGATGGAGTATTCTCTAACTTTCCAAATCCAAGGTTGAATCCCTAGACTGTTCTGCCAATCTTTGCTACTTCAGTAAATCTAATTATTTATATGCCAGAAACCTCAGAGTTCTCCATCCCACCTGTTTATCTATAAAACATTCTTCAAATAGGTCTTCTTACCCCTTCGTTGGCCACCATCTTGCTTTAACTACCACCACCACTCAGCTACACTACTTCACTTCTTTCCCTGCTTCCAGTCTTATTCTCCCTCAATGAATTTTCCACCTACAGTCAGCTTAAGCTTTCAAAACTACACACGTCACTTCCCTCATTTACGCCCTTCACTGGCTCTCCAGGACACTTAATAGAACACAATTCAAAAGCTTTGTGCATGGCCTCTAATGTACTCATTTATAAAGGAATGGTTCCTTGGGGTGCCTGGCTGGCTCAGTACATAGAGCATGAAACTCCTGATTTCAGAGTCATGAATTCAAGCCCCATGTTGGGCACAGACCTTACTTAAAAAAAAAAAAAAAAAAGAAGAAGAAGAAGAAAAGAAAAAAAGGAATGCGGCCTCATCTTGAGCTACTTGGGCTCTGATTCCTACAACTTACAGAATGGCTTTCCTTCAGCTCATTCACATATATTGTTACTATATCTGGAATATCTCCAACTTCTTTTCATTCTTTAGATGTTGACTTAAGCATCACTTCTTCACAGGTGGATTCCTTAAATACTCAATTATATTAGGTTTCCCTGTTATACTCTGTTTTTTTTTCCCACTGCATTTGCCAAAGTTTATAGTACCTATATCTGTTGACAAAATGCAGGGTCTGGAGATGATCTCAGGTAGCAGGTAAAAGAGATGGAGGGAAAATAACTCTCAAAGGGTCAAGAAGGCTTGTGAGGTGATTGTGGGGAGGGGACAATGTAAAAGAACACATTTGAGAGCCACTGGGATATGTATGTAAGGCAAGGCTCCCCATAATTTGAATTAGCCCTTCTTGGAAAGACAACATGAGTACAGCTAACAGTCTCTTCTATACTAGGCAGTTCATTTTCTACCATAAATCTCCAAATAAGCCTTCAGAAATAAAATCAAGTTTTATGCCTGAGAACTATCATTGCAAAGAACTGACTCAATCTGACCAACAGTAAACCTTAAAAAAAAAAAAAAAAAAAAAAAAACCTTTCATTATATCCTTTATCTTTTTGGATCTACTCAAATTACCAACTTTGTTAACCAAAAATACCAAGCTTACACACTAAACATATGAAATGATGCACTAAAGACAATTAATTTCTTCTTTTATAAATATGAAGAACAGAAAAATTTCACAAGTCTACTAATGTTGAGGGAAAAAAATGATTTGATCGATATGACAAGGCCTTATTATGTTTAAGTTTATTCTTCTACTTTCCTTCTCAGGGAAACCCTAAGAGCCAGGGGTCTCATAAGGCCTTAAAAGCCTTATCTTATGTAAAAGACGAATACCCACCATTTGCTTGGACATGGATAGAACTGGAGGATACTATGCCGAGTGAAATAAGTCAATCGGAGAAAGACAATCATCATATGGTTTCACTCATACAAGGAATATAAAAAAAAGTAAAAGGATTATAAAGGAAAGGAGGGGAACTGAGTGGGAAAAATTAGAGAGGGACACAAACTATGAGAGACTCCTAACTCTGGAAACAAACAAGGGGTAGTGGAAGGGGAGGTGGGCAGGGGGTTGGGGTGACTGGGTGACGGGCACCGAGGGGGGCACTGGACGGGATGAGCACTGGGTGTTATACTATATGTTGGCAAAATGAATTTAAACTAAAAAAATAAAATAAAATAAAAGAGGGCGGCCCTGGTGGCCTAGCGGTTTGGCGCCGCCTTCGGCCCGGGGTGTGATCCTGGAGACCTGGGATCGAGTCCCACGTGAGGCTCCCTGCATGGAGCCTGCTTCTTCCTCTACCTGCGTCTCTGCCTCTCTCTCTGTCATGAATAAATAAATAAAATCTTAAAAAAAAAAAAAAAGACATCAGTGGAAGAACTGGAGAAATCCAAATAAAGTCTGGAATTTATTATTTATTTTTTTTAAAAAGTCTTATTTGATGAAGCCTGGTAACCCAACTTTCCCTGTGTCTATAGTCTGCTGGACACCTAGAACCAGGTCCATGAGTGAATACATTCTTGAATCAGGATTTTATTATCAGCACTTCCTATAAGACACAGGCTGTAGTGAAATACAAAACAACTTTTAATATCTAACCTCACTAAAGGAGGATCTTTGCATTTTGAAGACTCATTCTATATTATCAAAGTTATTATCAGTTTTTTAAAAAAATAATCTTTCACTATTTGCAATGTCAGGTATTTTTTCCCACAAGATGAAGGCAACAGACTCCTTTCTGTACCTGCAGGATAAAGTAATTCCAAGGATGAAAGAAAACTAAATAACCAAGGGTATAAGAGACCTACGACATAAACTAAATTTGACATTAGTCTTTTTTTTAATTCTTTGGGTTCCATTTAAAATAAGGAATGAACAGAAATACTAAATTTTTTTTTCTTTTTTTCTCTCTTAAGGCAAAGAGTAACAGATTAATGACATTCTTACTCATTTAGCAATGGAAAATAGACCAAGAATTCAGGGACATCCACAACACCTTCCAAGTTGAAGTCATATTTGCAGCCGAATAAAGGATAATCTCCTTTCTTCTGAAACTTCACAGTATATATCTCATTCCCAAATGATTCTGTTTCTGAGGCTTCAAGGCGTCTTCTATTAAAGATTATCCCCCAAACCAAAATAAAAAGATTAAAATTGTTATTAGCTCAGACTTATGCTCACCTGATTATGCATGTGAAAAAACTAAAGGACGCAATTTTAAAAAGATACTTAATCAGCTTTTTAACTGAACTTGAGCTACTTTTAATAAGCAATACACTAGCAGATCATCAACAATCATACCATGTAACTCCTAGTTAATTCTTTTTGTGTATCTGATCTAGAGTTTGTCTAGCACTGTAACCTCCGGCTGGATAAAGCATTGGTCTAATTTACACAAAAAGGTGTTTTAAAGATTCATCTGCAAGTCTATCTTTTGATCTTAAATGCTGAGTATACAAGTATATTATCAGTGTTTGGCCCTTATAAGATCAACATGGCATATTCTATAAACTTTATTTCTGATAAACATTTCCTACTTTAAAATAAGCTTACTTCTGAGTATCTTATAAACCACTATATATTAAAAGCACTTACATCAGTTCAAAGCTATTGGGAGTGGTACCAATAAAATAGCCTCCAGGGCTCAGTCTCTCACAGGCATTTCTGAGCATCATGTCAGCCTGCTCATAGGATTCAAATGAATAATGACAGACAAACTGACAACTACAGATGTCAAAGCACGTTTCGGGGTCACGAAATTTGTTAATCAAAAGTTCCTGAAACAAATTAAAAATTAAAATGGGTCAAGATTTTGAAGTTAATTGCAATATAAAACTTTTTACTAAGTTAATTTCTAGAATTAGAGTCCTTAAAATAAAAGTAGGCAGGCCCTCCCAACCACGTATCCACTGTCTCATTATGCGTAATAAGGCCCACAACAAAATGATCTTTTCCTTCTGGTTCAATAAAATTTGATTATCATTTTCATAGTAATTTAAAAACTAAGAATGAAATCATGTTTAAAAATCTATCAACCAAATATAACATTTAAAAAGGTTGATGCTTTAATTTGGCTTTACTTCAAAGCTAAGGTAAAATGGTGTTATCAGTAACTTTAATTTAAAAAAAACACAGAGCTTGCCTTTGGGACACTTTTTAAAAGTGTTTTTAAAAGTTTCCAACATTCTAGCAGAATACTATCACTTTCCTTCTCACTTTCACAACTGCAAACAAAATGTGTACGATTAAAGATACCCATAATAGTTTAATGAGCATAATGAGTCAGACAAAGCACTGAAGTTTAAGATGAGACTTTTACTACTTAAGTGCCTCTGTAGTTCTTAAACTTCATAGTTGTTACAAAATTTAGAAACAAATGGAAAGTGCAAAACTTCAAACTTTGGTATGTTGGGAAACTACCCTAATAAATTACAAAGGCAAAACAAAATGTAAGCCCAGTTCTATTTTAAGGTACTGGAAAATAAATCTTGTCTGAACAGAAAGGCAACAAATGATTTCTAAAGTTCAAATTACTGGAGCACCTGGGTGGCTCAGCTGGTTAAGCGTTTGCCTTCAGTCCAGGTCGTGATCTCAGGGTCCTGGAACTGAGCCCCATATTGCTTCTCCCTCCCTTTTGCCCTCCCTCCTATTCTTACTCTCCTGCTCTGCACTCTCTCTCTCTCTCTCAAATAAAATCTTAAAAAAAAAAAAAAAAAGAAAAGAAAAAAAGAAAGTTCAAATTATTAAAAGCAAAAAACTATAAGTACTCAGTGGGTCATTTAAAGAAATGTATCATTAATAGAATTTCTAGCTAAAACTGAAAATGGATGTCCTAAGATTTTTAATGTTTCAAAGCACATTTATTTTTTTAAAGATTTTTATTTATTTATTCATGAGAGACACAGAGGGAGAGAGAGGCAGAGAGAGAAGCAGGCTCCACGCAGGGAGCCCGACGCAGGACTTGATCCTGGGTCTCCAGGATCACACCCTGGGCTGAAGTCGGCGCTAAACCGCTGAGCCACCCGAGAGCTTCCCCCAAAGCACATTTTAGAAGAAATAACTGCTTTTTAAAACATGTCACTCACCCAAACTAAAAATATAAAATGTAAGTTGACAAAAAGAATTCTGTACCTTTGAACAATCAGCAGTTACAAATTCTGCATTGAAAATATATTCATTATCACGACAACGATTTTTCATGTCCTCATACCGCTGCTGACACTGTTTGACAGAAACATCAGCGATATCTGGAAGGGGAACAAGTGTTAGTTAACTGGCAATGAAGACCCACAGAGATAAAATGTAAATGTAAAGATGGCACAAACAAAAGCAAAGTAAAATGCTGGGACCTTATCACGAATACAAGGTAGTAATGCACCAAATGATGCAGGTAATAATTGATACCTTCTTCACCATATAAAGTAGCATGGGGAAAAAAAAACAATTTCATTTACAAATGTCCTTATTATATCAGTAAAATTTGATTTTATTAAATCTAGGCTCTTTTTCAATGTTCTGTGTGATGAAATGGAAAGTAACAACATCTGTGCTACCTAACAAAGTAAAGTCTGATCAGAACTGGTAGGACCGTGTTATGAGCTGTAGTGGCCACTTTTTTTCGCAGAAAAGTGTTTTCACTTGAAAGAACCACTGACGGAGAGACTTTATGATGGCAGACATTTTCTTGAAAATGAACAAAATGAGCCTCTTACTTTAAGAAAAACAAAGTATAGTATTTGTTACCAATGAGAAAACTTGAGATTTCAAGTGAAAATTACAATTTGAAACACTTGCATCTACCCGCCCCCCCTCCCCCGTGGGCAGGGCTGGGCATCTTCCCAATACTTAAAACTTTTCTGATCGGTGGTTAACATTAAAAAAAAAATGTGATTTCCTGATGTCAACATTTAGAAGATATGCATAACATTAGTAATATTATTTTCTAAATATTACAAAATCTTTCAGGGTGAAAGATTCATTCAACACAGAAGACAGACCAGTGGATTTTAAAACAACAGAATACAAAAATTTTACTGATACAGATTCAGATGCCATACTGGAACTACCTGTTAAGTTTTGATACAGTATGAAAAACGAATATGCTGAATTATCTGAAAAGGCTGTTAAAATATCCCTTAATTTTACAACTACTCATCAAATAACACATCTCTTGGGGATCCCTGTGTGGCTCAGCGGTTTGGCACCTGCCTTCAGCCCAGGGTGTGATCCTGGAGACCTGGGATCAAGTCCCACATCGGGCTCCCTGCATGGAGCCTGCTTCTCCCTCTGCCTGTGTCTCTGCCTCTCACTCTGTGTATGTCTCATAAAGAAAATCTTAAAAAAAAAAACAAAAAACAAAAAAACAAACACATCTCAACACAGTGAATGCAGAAACAAGCATGAAAAAAACCCAGTTGTCTCCTAATATTCTAAAGGGACTTGGAAAAACATTTTTAAAGTACCTCTCTTCTCATTAAACTTTATTTTTTAGTGAATAAAAGTATTTTTTCAATTCTTGGTTTTAATTTCTATAATCAATAGATATAGCCACATACACAATAGCTTTCTGTGTCCCTTAAATCTTAAAAATAAAAGTGACAGAACCCATAAAACCAGAAAACTTGAGAAGTGCCAATTTAGGTAACTTCACAGTTGGTCCTATGCACTTCATCTCATTGGAAGAATATCTGCTTCTCTCTTCAATGTTAAGACCAGCAGGTTCCGGTGCTTGATTCATTCAGTTATTAAACTATCAAGTTTTCTCACCTAATAGCTTTAGCAACTTTTTATGACTACTGCTTATATCGATTATTTCATCAAGGGCAGAAAATAGTGATTTTCATAATCCCCCCTGCACTTACTATTTTTTAAATAGAGAATTTCCCTTTTCAACCATTTGGTGACCTCTGAAATACAGAGGGTAAAGAAGATACCCCAACCCTTGATTTATGAATTTCAGAATGATGAGTAAGTTTCCTAGCAACCTCCAAGAGTGAACAATGAGTTTTTTTCCTTATTTGATGTGTCTCAATCCACTGAAATCACTATTTTGTTGATTTAACTGTCCTATCTTCGGCCAGTGGAAGCCGTTTCAAGTTTGTGCTTCAGACAGGACTCCACCTTTGATTACTTCCTTCCTTTTAAGGAGGACAAATTATCCCAAGCTCATTACCTATATTATGCAACACCATTAGTAAAGTCTCATAACTCATTTAGGAAAACACCCATCTCACACACAGACCCAGATTAACCTCTTATAAGGTATTTTAGTGCCATGTGATGTTGAGATTCTGCTTATTTTCTAATTGCCTGATTGATCACAAATTATTCTTGCTCATATCATTATGTATCTTACCTGTACAAACTAGCTTGTTAATTCTTCCCTTTTTCCATTTCAGCAAATCTCCACCTTTACCACATCCCAGGTCCAAAACAGTGATATCGCGTTTTTTTTTCTGTCGTACCTTTTCTAAAAATTCCCCTAAAAGAGAGGAATGTCATAATAAATTAGCATTTCTCCATTTTTACTACAGCATAGACTGTTACACCTAATAACCTACTGACATCTGCCTGACACTTATTATAAACTAGTACATGTTCACTTATGTAATTAATTCATCTTTTGGTGAACATTTCAAAATATGACTAATAGTTGACCCGATCCTCTAGCATTATAGATGAAAAAGTACGTGTCTGGTATTTTTTTTTTAATTTAAAAGATTTTATTTATTTATTCATGAGATACACAGAGAGAGGCAGAGACACAGGCAGAGGGAGAAGCAGGCTCCCTGAGGGGAGCCCAATGCGGAACTCGATCCCAGGACCCCGGGGTCATGCCCTGAGCCAAAGGCAGACACTCAACCACTGAGCCCCCCAGGTGCTCTGTGTCCAGTATTTTAGAAAGGTCAGACAGGTTTTTGAGGGTTACTTTTAGAATCTGACTTAACACTGGATAGCAGACTCTTTTTTTTTTTTTAAGACATTTTAAATTCTAATTAGTACAAGATTTAATACTTGTTCATGATAAGAAAAAACTACTTGTGATTTTTGTAGTTTCCTCTTCCTAAAAACTAAACGTTTAGCTTATAATATACCTAACTAAATCAAAATAATTATAGGATCTTAAAAGTGCTTGATTTTTATAAAAGACATCAGGCTTACCACAAAAACCAATAAAAGAACTAGTTCCAAAACTATACATAACTCTTAATTTTACTGTCACCAGAGTAAAAAAAGAAATCTTTCATCCCAATCTACCAAATCACAGTATCAGTAGGACCACATACATCAATATTTAAATGGTTCAAATATCAGTTACAGGCATATTAACATTCTTAGACAATTGAAGTATTTAGCAATTCTAAAACTTGATATAATATTGAGTCATAGATCTACTCTTCCTATCTTTATTACTCTGAGTTTAACACTTCCTTCTTCTTTTTTTTTTTTTTTAAAGTTTTATTTATTCACGAGAGACGCAGGCAGAGGGAGAAGCAGGCTCCCCCCGCAAGGAGCCTGATGTGGGACTCCATCCTGCATCCTGGGATCACGCCTTGAGCCGAAGGCAGACGCTCAACTGCTGAGCCACCCAGGTGTTCCTGAGTTTAACACTGCCTACTTCCCATGTATACTATTTTGACTGCTAGAATATTCATGGTGTGCCTGGGTGGTTCAGTCAGTTAAGCGGCTGATCTTAGAGTCCTGGAATTGAGCCCTGGGTCAGGCTCCACACTCATTGGGAAGCCTGCTTGAGAATTCTCTCTCCCTCTTCCTCTCCCCCTCTGCCCCTCTGCCCACCCACATGAGTGTGCCCGCACGCTCTCTCTCTAAATAAATCTTTAAAAAAATTAGCATTAACACTATGAAATGAGTAAAAAACTATTATAAAATCTCTTTATTTCCACAATAAGACTAGTAAAAGGAAAAATTATGAATATTATTCAAAGATATCTTTAACATGTCAAGAACAGTACTCAAATAGTTACTAAGCTATTGGTACTTTCCGAAGTACCAATAAGAAAGAGAATGCCAAAGAATAGGCATTGAGACAGAGGGAAAAAAAGGCCAGAGAGGGAGCTTGGCACAGACCACACTGATTGCACCAGGACCAGGAAGACGGTGCAGATAGCAAAGCACCAAGAGAGTTGCTGGAACAGCTGAAGGAGGAAGGATGAGCACAAATATGTGGAGAGAAAAAACTTTTGCTAAGTCTGACTTCAGACTTTTTAAAAATGACCTATTTCCCTGATTATAAAAATAGAATGATTAGTGATGTGAAAAAATATAGTTGAACTTAAAATATTTATTCAATGAATAAAAACATGAATAAATGACCCTGAAAAAAATCCAAGAAATTATCTATATTACCGAGGATGATGAAGAAAGGAAAAGAAATTAGCACTAGGGTCCAAAGATTACCTTGGAAGTAGAGATTAAAAATGCCACAATACTAAATAAAAGGGGGGAAGAGGGGTGACAAGCAACATTCAATTACCCTAGCTTAAAACTAGCACAAATAAATCCTATTTCTGTAATAAAACAAGAATATAAGAAACAAAAGTGAGAAGACAGACAGAATATTAATATGTGTTTGAAATAACGAGCCTAGGTCTCAGCCCTAATACTATTCAGAATGAATAATGTATCTTAAAATATTAGTCAATTATTTGGGCACTTGGGTGACTCAGGTTAAGGATCCAACTCCTGATTTCCACTTAGCTCATGGTCTCAGGGTCATGGGATTGAGCCCTGCATCAGGCTCCAAACTCAGTGGGGAGTCTACCTGAGATTCTCTCTCCCTCTAACCCTCCCATTTGGGCTTGCTCTCTCTCTCTCACTCTAAACAAATAAATCTTTTTTAAAAAAGTAAATTATTGGGGCGGCTGGCTGGCTCAGTTGGTAGAGCACGTGACTCTTCATTTCAGGGTTGTAAGTTTGAGCCCCATGTTGGTTATAGAAATTATTTTTTAAAATCCTTAAAGTAAATAAGTAAAATAAAAATTAGTAAATTATCATCTAAACTAGTAGAAAACAACCACAATTAGCACTTCATTCTTTCTAGTGTAATCCCGAAAGCATTCTCACTTTTCCTGAGGCTAGCCTTTAAAAAAAACAAAACCACTCAAAATCTTACTAAGAAAAAACTTCAAAACACAATGGCTTTTAAAAATTCTCTAAACTGGGATCCCTGGGTGGCGCAGCGGTTTGGCGCCTGCCTTTGCCCCAGGGCGCGATCCTGGAGACCCGGGATCGAATCCCACGTCGGGCTCCCGGTGCATGGAGCCTGCTTCTCTCTCTGCCTGTATCTCTGCCTCTCTCTCTCTCTCTGTGACTATCATAAATAAATAAAAATTAAAAAATAAAAAAAAAAAAAATTCTCTAAACTCAGGGCACCTGGGTGGTTCGATGGCTGTGTGTCTGCCTTTGGCCCACAGCGTGACCTTGAGTCCCGCATTGGGCTCCATGCATGGAGCCTGCTTCTCCCTCTGCCTGTGTCTCTGCCTCTCTTTGTGTGTCTCTCATGAATAAATAAATAACATCTTTAAAAAAATTCTCTAAACTCACATAAGAAATATGACTACTTAATATACCAGAAAGCAAAAAATATATTCTGAATCATATTTCCACCACTGACTTCTATTTTAATTTTAAAGATGAGTTTCTATAAATAAAATGTTGGCTCCAGAAAGCTGAATGTCTTCATCAAGCCTCACAGTAAATTTCATTTCTCCCTAGGCACTACAAGAAAAATAAGTTCAGTGAAAAATCACCACGCATGACTCTTGGACTCTAAATTAAAAGGCCTAGAGGTAAAAAACCATGACACAATCCATTTTCTTTACTTAATTGAAACTGAATACTTAATCCAACATTTTGCCACTGCTCCAAAACTATGAGAGTAAAATAGAATAATTATTTAATAGCACTAAGTAACTTTAAATATAAAAGAAGCACACTACCTTTGGAAAGCCTAATTAACTTATGAACTTAATATTAATTAAACACTCACAAATATCTTATGTAGTCCAAATTTAAATACGAAAAGAATTTATCTTGAAGGCCTCGTTTTAATTTTTGCTGCAGTTTTATAAAGTCAAAGTTTGATAATTAAATGAAGGAATTAAGAACCTAATAGTTTAGCATATGAATTACCATTTGGGAAGAAAAAAAATGAAACATAAGCTGAACTCCAAATCATAAAACAAAAATCAATCATACCAATAAGGACACTTTTCATCCAATTATTAAAGTTTCTTAGGTAAAAAATACGACTTTGGCTACGCTTCTCCAAACCAACTTCCTGTAGTTCATTATAGTGGGCAGCCACTGCTGAACTGTGTCCTTCTTCTAAGTTCTGAAAATAAGAGAATGGAAGAAAATTAAGCATCCGAACATGGCTAAAAGAGCATATGATCTAAGTAAGGACAAAATACTAATGAAATTGGTAATCTTCAATAAGAAATGGCATTGATGAGAGAAATCCTATTAATTATAATCAGACGTAAGATTTGTTCTCCCCTCTTCCCTATTTTTAAAAACACCTCTTGGTTTAAAATTTTCATCTTTTATCTTTCATCTGTATAATTTTGGTGTCAATGTCTTAATAAAACCAGTACTCTTCCAGAGTTCTAATTTACTCAATTTAATAAATGTCAGGTTCCTACAAGAGAATAAAATAAGAGTAAGTTATATTTATATTATCATATAAAATTATTGTAAGAATTGAATGAGATACACAAAGGAATTAGAACTCATTAAGCTACGCTCAGTGTCCGTGATTTTTGGGGTTTTTTCTTTTAATCTAATTCAACAGCTTCTGTGTGTACTCCCTACCTAATACACCAAGTATTCTAAATGCCATGGTAGGTAAAGGGCTTCAAATCCCCACACTTCCCTGTTCAACAAAAGTGCTTCATCTTTTACCCATCTTACATATCAGGTTTAAGATTTTCACTGGGAAAAAAGGGTTCTGTTGCTAGTAAAGTTGGGAAACTGTGTGTGTAATACCAGCTCCTCTGTTATGTGAATTGAGAGCCTACCAATGACAAAAGCCTATAGCCTAAGGCTTCACTCTGGGCCATTCACTGAAGTACTCCTTTAATTCAAATTCAGGTTCTGCCTCAGAGTCCCTCCGGTTATGGCATTCCCAGGTGAAAATGACTTGCTGTCCCCTGTTCTATAATATCCATCCTAAATATCAGGCTTAAAATTCTATGTAACTACCCCAACGAGAAGCTCAAACAATATAGTTTAAGGAATCACATTAAAACTGAGTATAATGTTGAAATTTATTCTTTTAAGTCTTAGTCTCTACTACTTATGACACAGAGAGTGATGAAACATTTAATAAAAAAGGAAAAAAAAGATATCAACAGGAACTTATAACTTGACTTTCTTAAAATGCTAAGAAAAAGCAAACAATAACTGGCTTTCAAGTTTCTAGTTGAGTAAAAGCGTTCTTAAATAATATAAAAATTATCTCAATTAGAAGTTTCACCTAAATAAAAGCAACTAAATTACAAGAGTTAAAAGCCTACTCCGTCTTAAGACATTATCCCTTACAAATATAACATTAAGGTTTAAGATTACGTAAAAATTAGTATTATTTTACAATTCAATTAGACACATTCCATTATGAATAAAAAAAAAATACATTCAACATACTTTTTGTTTTTCAGGAACATCCTCAAGTTCTATTTTTCTCTTCTTCTGTGTGCCATCTCCAGTAGAAGGTTCATCTTTTGGAAAATCATCAGTTTCCATTCTTCTTTTCCTTGAAATGCCCTCATCATCACCAGAACCTTTTTCCTCTGGGACAATTTCAGCATCAAGTTTTCTTTTCTTGATTGGAGTATCTTCCCCACAACTAGAACTTTCCTTTATAAGATCATCTTCAAATTCCATTTTTCTCTTTTTCGGTGCATCTGCTTGTCCCCAGACAGGAGCCTTTTCAGAAAGTCCAGTCCCAGGAGTGGTTGTGTTTTCATTAATACTGAATGAAGACTTTGTTTCCAAATCTTTTGATGCTTTTGCCTCTTCGAGAGAGAGCTTTTCACACTCTTCTGCTTTTGCAGAATTTTCCATTTTTGATTACTTAAGTAGGTGGCAAAACTTCATGAACTAAGACTGGAATGGCAAAAATTTGATTTTACTCATACAAACACCAATGCTGAAAGTTTAAAACAATTTTAACCAGAAGCTAGCCGTTTAATTCAGTAATCAACTAGGAGTTTAAATAAATCTCATTATAGAGAGAATACTGAAATCATTAACTGATATATGTCACATATGAACCTCTGAATATTTTAATATGGAAATACTAATTATAATCCCTAAACATACGTATGATCTTACCCCTAAGTCATTACTGGCACTGAAACGGACAGATGTTTTAGACAAGCATTTGTTCCATTTCTGTTTGCCTGGGTTCTCAAACTGTGAGCTGGACGCTGTGACAAACTTGTACAGGTACAGCAGGGTATTCTAAAACTCTAAGCAATACAGCTTCAAATAGAGCAGTTTCCACGGAGTAGAGAGCACTGCATTCCTTTCAATGACAGTAGCACTTGTGCAAAGCTGGTATTTTGGGGGATTCCAAAGGAAATCAATGTGAAACTGCAAACGAAGTTGGCAACGTCAAATCTGATCTCACAGCTTGAGAAACTGGACAGTACCCAACAGGGGTACACATCCCACCAGGAAGCACTTAGGGCTAACTAAGAATTAGACACAAATACTATTTTTTCCTTTCAATTTGTGTATTAGTTTTTAGACAAAGTCGTTAAAACATAAATACTAAATTATTTAGACTGAACTACTTACTAAGTGGAACTGTTGGGTGTTTCTTCTGGCCTAGTGACACTGAGGAAAAAAAAAAAAAAAGAAATCATACACACTAAAGGCACCAGGAACAGGAAAAGTCTGGCAACCGACGGTTGACTTCTGAAATGCTTACTTCATAGTGGGTGCCTGAATTAGAGAGTAGAGATAGCTTTGGACAAGAGGTCTGGAAACCTGGTCTGCAACTTACTATTGAGTCTCCTTCAAATGCTCATGGGCCTGTGTGTAAAATGGAAAGGACGGAGGAGTAAGAGCTATGGGGCAGGGACTTACTAAGGTTGTTCCATGATCCCACTGTCCTTCCTACAACAGAGGACCTCAGGGCACTGGGTGATTCGTGTCCATGAGGCTCACAGCCATGGGGTCTCGGGGGCTCAGTGGTTGTGTGTGCGCCTGCGGCCCTCGGCATGACCCCAGGTCCCAGGATGGAGGCAGGCATTGAGCTCCCTGCAGGGAGCCTGTGTGTCCCTCTGCCTGGGTCTCTCCCTTTCTCTGTGTCTCTGCCTCTCTCTGTGTGTCTCCCTCTGCCTGTGTCTCTGCCTCTCTGTCTCCGTCGACCTGTGTCTCTGTGTCTTCCTCTCTGTCTCTGAGTCTCCATCTGCCTGTCTCTGCCTGTCTCTCTCTGCCTGTATCTTTGCCTCTCTGTCTCCGTCGACCTGTGTCTCTGCCTGTCTCCCTCTGCCTGTGTCTCTGCCTGTCTGTGTCTACCTGTCTCTGCGTGTCCCTCTGTGTCTCTGCCTCTGTGTCTCCGTCTGCCTGTCTCTGTCTTCCTCTGCCTGTGTCTCTGCCTCTCTGTCTCCGTCTACCTGTGTCTCTGTCTCTCCGTCTCCCTCTGCCTGTGTCTCTGTCTCTGTGTGTCTCTGCCTCTCATGAATGAATAAAATCTTAAAAAAAAAGCTTACACCCTAGACAGCAGTTTTAAGGCGTGAGGCTGTGTTATTGGAACCAAACGTAGAAGGGGGAGCCCGGAGCCCGAAGCCTGGGGAGACTCAGCAAATTCATAACCGGAACGTTGCGGGGCGGGGGGGGGGGGGGGCAGCCGGGGCTCCGGGCGGGAAGCGGCAGGCAGCGGGGGACTCCGGGGGTCGCAGCTGCGGGCCCGGGCGCAGGCGGCGAGGGCGACGCCGCCAGCCAGGAAGAGCGGGGTCAGAGGAGCGCGCGAGGCGGAGGCGCCGTCTCCGGGAGCCGCGGCCGCAGCGAGCCGAGCGGCCCGGGCTCCGCGACGCCCCGCGGCCCAGGGCGACCCCGTTGGGCCGAGCGGACGGCCGCCCGGAGCACCCCGAGGTCACCGGCCCGGCCTCACGAGGCTGCACCTGCGCCGGCCCTCCCCCCCCTCGCCGCCCCCGGGCCCCCCCGCCCCCCGCCCGCCCCGGCCCGCCCCGTCCGCGTGCGAGCCGCGTCACGAGCGCGAGAGGTCCCGGTGCCGCGGCGGTCGCGGGGCAGCTGGAAAAACAAAGAGCGGCCGGAACGCCGGGCGCCACACTCACTCACCCACGCAGGCGGCCACGGCTCTGTTTGCGGAAGCGGCCGGCCGTGCCGCGCGCGTGCTGTGACGCAACTTCCGGGGCGGGGCCGGCCCCGTGACGCCCCGTGACGCCGCGGTCGCCGGCCGGTGGAGCGAGCGCCGCGCGAGCCTCGCGCCGGAACTACGAGTCCCGTCGTGCCGCGCGCGGGGCCTGGGGAGGCCGCGCGGTGCCGCATGGGCCGCCGCACGCAAGCCGTTGGTGGGCGCGGCGGGAGGGCGGGCGGCCGCGGAGCCCGGGGAGGGCCGGCGAGGGGTGGCCCCGTGGCTTCCGGCGCCCTGACCCGCGCTCGACCGGGTCACTGTCCCGGTGACTCCGCCGCGGCTTCGGAGACCTGCCTTTCGGCCTGTGCGGCGGGACGGGACCCGGCGGGGGCGTCAGCCTCCTGAGAGGTAGCCTGGGCCCCAGAGCGCCGACAGCTGCGGGAGGGGTCGGGCACCTGCCCGCGGGGCGCGCCCCCCCTGCCCCCCCCCCCGCCGGGGTCCGCCGCGCGCGCCCCACAGCCCCCGCCCTCCTCTGGCCGAGCCGGGCCTGGGGGACTGGAGCGGCTCCGGTCCGGGCCTCCCTCCGCTCTGCCCTCCGTCGGAGCACGGCTGCCGAGGGGCCGGGGAGCCGCGCCGTGGAGTCGTCCTCAAAGGCGGCGGGCCCTGGCTCGTCCCTCCGGCCTCCGGGGGATGCTGGGGGATGCCGGGGGATGCCGGGCACGGCCCGCGGGGACGGGACGGACCGCCTGACTCCGCACGTCCGCAGGCCTCCCGGGTCTCCCAGATCTCCCAGGTCACCGAGGTCTCCCAGTCTCCTAGATCTCCCAGATATCCTAGGTCTCTCAGGTCTCCCAGATCTAGATCTCTCGGGATCTCCCAGATCTCCCGAGTCTCCCAGATCTCTTGGATCTCCCAGGTCTCCTAGATCTCCCAGGTCACCGAGGTTTCCCTGTCTTCTAGATCTCCCAGTTTGCCCTGATCTCCCAGATCTCCTAGATCTCTCAGGTCTCTCAGATCTCCTAGATCTCCCAGGTCTCCTAGATCTCCCGGGGTCTCCCAGGTCTCCTAGATCTCTCGGGTCTCCCAGATCTCCTAGATCTCTCGGGTCTCCCAGATCTCCTAGATCTCCCAGATCTCCCAGGTCACCGAGGTTTCCCAGTCTCCTAGATCTCCCAGTTCGCCCTGATCTCCCAGATCTCCTAGATCTCTCAGGTCTCCCAGATCTCCCGGGGTCTCCCAGGTCTCCTAGATCTCTCGGGTCTCCCAGATCTCCTAGATCTCCCAGATCTCCCAGGTCACCGAGGTTTCCCAGTCTCCTAGATCTCCCAGTTCGCCCTGATCTCCCAGATCTCCTAGATCTCTCAGGTCTCCCAGATCTCCCGGGGTCTCCCAGGTCTCCTAGATCTCTCGGGTCTCCCAGATCTCCTAGATCTCCCAAGTCTCCTAGATCTCCCAGGTCACCGAGGTTTCCCAGTCTCCTAGATCTCCCAGTTCGCCCTGATCTCCCAGATCTCCTAGATCTCTCAGGTCTCTCAGATCTCCTAGATCTCCCGGGGTCTCCCAGGTCTCCTAGATCTCCCAGGTCTCCTAGATCTCCCAGGTCACCGAGGTTTCCCCGTCTCCTAGATCTCCCAGTTCACCCTGATCTCCCAGATCTCCTAGATCTCTCAGGTCTCCCAGATCTCCTAGATCTCCCAGGTCTCCTAGATCTCCCGGGGTCTCCCAAATCTCCTAGATCCCAGGTCTCCTAGGTCTCCCAGGTCTCCCAGATCTCTTGGATCTCCCAGGTCTCCTAGATCTCCCAGATCTCCTAGATCTCTCAGGTCTCCCAGATCTCCTAGATCTCTCAGATCTCCCGGGATCTCCCAGGTCTCCTAGATCTCCCAGATCTCATAGATCTTTCAGGTCTCCCAGGTCTCCCAGATCTCCTAGATCTCCCAGGTCTCCCAGGTCTTCCAGATCTCCTAGATCTCTCAGGTTTCCCAGTTTTCCCAGATCTCCCAGGTCTCCCAGGTCTTCCAGATCTCCCAGGTCTCCTAGGTCTCCCAGGGCTCCTAGATCTCCCAGGGCTCCTAGATCTCCCAGGGCTCCACTACAGCCCAAGGCACCCCCTGTCCTGAAAGTCGGAAGCTCCCTGGCTCAGGTCTTCCCTCCTGAGACGTAGGGTCAAAACTCCCTGTGAACTGGGGCTCCTGATGCGTGTGATGCGTTTTAACGCCGTTTGGCCTGAGCGCGTCTGCACCTTGAGGGCGTAAAAGCGGTGTGATTAGATTTGCGGTTCACCTTGAATCCTTTCCCAGATCGATCCCCTGAGAAGCAGTCTTGAAGACGTGACCTCCTGGCCTACCTGCCCGGAGGTAGTTAGGTAATGGGACTTGGCGTTGGAGGCGGCCAGGTTTGCGGCGGGTACTTCGCGGTCGAGCCCCGCCCGCACGGTGAGCATCAGCCTTGCTGCGTGGTTGGCCCGCAGTGAGCCAGCCATTCCTGGACCAGGACGAGGCCTATTTTTAACAAATGAGGACGAGCTCTCGGTTTCAGATGCCTGCACTTGGATTCTTTATTATGTGCGTGAGCGGTGTTGAGAGTGTCCGTTCTCGAGGATGTACAACTAGGAAAGTATAGGCCCTAGAACTGGTGTACTGTGTACATACCCACCCCTTAGAACGAGGCGAGGACAGCCCATGTTGCTGGTTCTGATGCTCAAGTTCCTAGAGATAAGTGCTGTTGTAATTTTAGGGAAAATGAATCTAACTTTGACTTCTAAAGACATTTTTTCATTAGATTAAAAGCCTCTTAAACTATGAGTTTGCACAAACTCCACCATGAATATGTGTCTTGCATGGGATATATAGAGATCGCGTTTTATGATTTTTATCAATCTTCACTGAAAATCATGCAAATTGAGTGGAGAATAGGAGAACTCTTGAATGCAGTGGTAAGGAAGGAGTGAATGGCCAGATAAAAATGCTTTAAAACTACTGTTGGTGTTAAAAAAAAAAAAAAAAAACTACTGTTGGTGTTATTTTCCCCCATTATTGCCTGAGTAATATCTGGTTTTCTGAAAGTTGTGTTAAAATAATAGTTAATATTTTGGTAGCTTCTATGTGCCAGACTAAGTTCTATACATATTTGAACTGATTTAGTTCTTAGTAATCCAGTGGGGGGGAGGGGAGGGGAGGTTTTTTGTTTTTTTGTTTTATTGTTTTTTTTTAAATGAGGCTTGAGTAATTTGGCCAAAGTCATACAGCTGGGTTATATATATAATTGCATGGGTTATTATATTTAGAGAAAAAATAATTCAATGTTATCTTACTACAATGTGAGCTGCAACAAGGCAAAGATCATCACTTTTGTTCAGTGATTTAACCTGAGTGCTTTGAATAGTGCCTGGCATAGCTGGGTGCTTATTGATTGAATGAGTTGCCAAGAAAAGCTTTAAAAAAAAATTTTTTTTTTTAAGGGACATATAGGGTTTATTTCAATCCACGTATAAGATTTCTTTTTGTACTACTTTGGTTATTTGGCTCATTACTCACCCTGCCTGCTTTGGATTCTCCTGGTTTGGATTGTATTTTTGTCAGTAACAGAAAATGGAATAGTAACTTGCAAGTTTTCTAGTTAAAGTAAAGGTAAGCAACAGATTCAGTAGATACCGTGCCTCCTTTTAAGTCCTTAGTTTCCAAAGGGACAGCACACAGAAGTATAATCTTAAAGTGTAATTTCTGTTATGCAGTTGGAGATCACATTTTTGAAAAATAAACATTTTTTAAATGTAGATATAGTCTTGCAGCTTCCTAAGCACAATGTCCTTGGAGGTGGGAGAGAGGTGGCTTATGGAGGGTTTGTTTCTCCAGGCTTGCGGAGGGACTGTTGTGCCAGTCCATTCAGCAGAGTGGTCCTGCTTAAATTTTATTGCCTTTTTGGAGCACATAAGATATTCTTGTTCTGAATGTTTTTGATATAGTTGAAAGTAAGATTTGGTTGAGAAATCTAATTTCATTATGTGTTATTGGTTAGTTTTATATGTCAACTTGAGTAGGCTGTACTATCTATTTAATCAAACACTAATCTAGGTGTTATGGTGGTGGTATTTTAACATGTGGTCAACATCTGTAATCAACTGACTTTAAGTAAAGGATTGTACCCTCAGTAATGTGAGTGGGCCTCATCCGATCAATAGAAGGCCTGAATTTTAAACTGAGGTGTCTCAAGAAGAAAAACCTACAGCATTGATTTCTGCCAGTTTCTAATCTGCAAATCTGCCCTACACATTTCAGAGTTGCTGGCCCCCATAATTTTGTGAGCCAATTCCTTAAAATAAATCTGTATTTACTTAGGTGAATGATCTAATAGATTTCTAATACTTAGAAATAAATATCCATTCATCCAAATATAGATAAACCTAAAGACAGATAGATAGATAGAGATATATTTATGTATTATTTCCTGTTGGTTTTGTATCCCTGGAGAAACTTGTCTGATTCAGATTTTGGCACTGAGAGTGGTTTTAGAGGAACAGATTCTTAAAGATGAGTTTTTTGAATCGGCTGTGGTGTTCTTGGAATTGGTTCCCTAATCCGGTTAGATGTAAATGCACTAAGTACTATTTCCAGTGGTAACAAGGGCACTGGTAGCCCGTGATGTGATGTGGCAATAGAGACATATAGAACGCAGAACATTACCATCTTAAGGTTCTGGATGGGATGATCACATATTTGATGACTTAAAACATTTTTGGTCAAATTAACAAGTATGAGACTGGCTGTTGACTGCTGGCTGCTAACTGTGCTGGCGAAAGAGGAAAGAAAAGGATGAGCTCAGGACTTCAGATTCGCAGTTCAGGCTCTGTGTAAATAACCTGAAAGTTTTTATGTCTGCCCTAAAGAAACTCATCTCCTGTAGATGCAGAGCTGAGACTGCTGGAAACCAAACCTAGAGTCTCATCCTGCAAAATGGCTCAGTTACAATGTAAAATGAATTCCCCATCTAACAGGGTACCTGGTATTAAAATGAGGGCTTTGATTGAGAAGGAATGCAATCTTCAAATTTGGAATGGGGGTACTGAACCCCTAAATTTCAATCCATTGTCTTTGCCAGTAAAAGCAGCCTTTCCACTCCTTTTTGAGAATTGAACCCTGCTTTGTGTGAAGTACCTGTAACGGCCTTCATGAGGTATTTGCCTTCCAAGATAGCTGGTTCTCCTTAGGAACTACCCTACTACGCTTCCCTGCTGCTAGACTCAAGTCCTAGGAAGCCCTCAAAGAGAAGCTACAAAGTGTATCCCATGAGGAGGTGTGTTGCACTCTAAAAACCACATGATTATTTATTATACACATAGGAATCTGGGGAGTTTTTCTGGGATTGGATATTAAAGTGTGGGATAATGATAGAAGGAACATAAAGTTGGACCAGGCCAAATTTATTGATATAGGGACCACTAAGCTAAGATTCTGGATTCACTGTTATAGCTTGAGAGAGTTAAGAAGGGCTTCTGACAGTTTAGTTAGCTAAAACATGGACCAAAAGGGGACCCATGCTACATGAAGTTAAAATACCAGACTTGCCTTGTATACTAGAGGAAGGAATCCAGAGGCCTAGGGAGATTGGAATGGTAGAGTGGCTTTACCATGTAAGACCAATTTACCCATTCTGGGAGGGTCTGGATGAGATACCTTTCACCATGACAGAAATAAGTTTATGAGGGGAGCCCCATCATCCATGAAGAACTTTGTGATTGCTCTTCTCTGTGGGTCAGAAATTGCAGCAGAAACTGCTGCCACTGAACTAAGGATCCTTAAGTACAGTGAGGATAGTAGGAAATTGAGTAGATACCACAGAGAGACCTGTTTTCTTAATGACATATCTTACATGCTGAAGGAAAGAAGCCAGAGGAGAGGGTGTTTGAAGTACAGGAGGGAGAAAAATACAAGGAAAATATGATTGAGCAGAGTCTTGGAAAAGACAGGAAGAGGTTAGATCTAGAACACAGAGGGAGGATTGAGTTTCTTTTCTGAGAAAGGAGTTAAGGGATTCTGAGTTGGGTGTGGACGCAGGTTAACTCTGGAAGGGGGAAGGCTGAAGTTGAGAAAATTTACTCCTAATGACTTAGGCTCATATTTAAAGGGAAGGAGGGGTATATCTTTGTCTGTCTTGTGGGGCCATTAAGTAGTAGACATAAGTAAATTAAATTGGGTGTAGAAGATAAGTGCTATGAAAAAAGAAACAGAACAAGATAGGGAAGATTGGAATGTTGGTAAGGAAAGGGAGGATTGGGATGGCTTTTTAATTTTAAATTGGATAGTCAGGGCATGCCTCATGGAATGGATGCTGTTTGAAAACAGACTCAGGGAGTGAAAGAATTAGCCAGACATCTTGAGAAAGACTGTTCCAAGCAGAGGGAACAGCCAGTGCAGAATTCTTACAGTAGCCCCTTTAACATGTGGGAAGAGCTGCAAGGGGGCGGGGGCAGTGCGGCTGGAGCAGAGTGAGAAGAAGAAAGAGTAAGGGATGTATTCAGAGAAGAAAAGGGAGGAAATTACGTGAGGCACCATAGATGATTGTAAGGGCTTAGGCTCTGGCTCTAAGAAATTGGAGAGTTCTAAACACGAGAAATATGCTTCGGTGTGTCTTATATTTTACTGTGGGCTGAAAATAAAGTTTAAGGGGTTTGAAGAGATTGAGAACGTTGTGCAACGGTCAGTGAAAGGAAAGGGAGAGGAAGCAGATTGGATCAGGAACCAGTGTGGGTTGTCATATGACATTCAGAGCCTTTCTGAAAGGTGAGGTACCCTGAGTGTATGGTGGGTACTAGTTTACTCAGTTGCGTTATTTTTGTTACTGCTCAGCTGTAAGATGCTTGTGGGAAAAATAGTTGCTCTAGCTCAAGATTAGATTTTGTGGGCTGATATTTTCAGATGGACAAAGTAGTAGTTCAAGTAATGCACCCTAGAATTGAGGCTGGTTAAAGACTTCTGAGTGAAACTAGGAAAAGCTATTAGATTTGAAAGAAAAATAGGAGGTAGGGTGGTGTAAGGCTCTGGAGCTAGAGTCCAGAGAATAAGGGAGGGAAGGCTGTAAGTAGAAGAGGCTGCAGAAAGTGGGATCGTTGTTTCAGAACTTCAGTTGTGGAGAAATACCAGATGGTTTCCAGGAGGAATGTATTGCTAAGGAAGCTGGGATTTTGCATGGATCACCCAAATGGAAGAATGATAAAAGTTTAGATGAAGGAAGAATATGAACTTTGTTGGGCCAGGTCTATAGATGAGAAGATAAAGAAGGAAAACTAGGACTAATTATTGTTATAGCATACTTAATGCTAGAAACTTATCATTTTCTCTCATTTCATCGTCATAAATACCATAGGATAAAGGTGTAGTTAAAACCCCACTTAGGGCAGCCCGGGTGGCACAGCAGTTTAGCGCCACCTTCAGCCAGGGCCTGATCCTGGAGACCCGGGATTGAGTCCGGTGTCGGGCTCCCTGCATGGAGCCTGCTTCTCCCTCTGTCTGTGTCTCTGCCTCTCTCTCTCTCTCTCTCTCTCTCTCTCTCTCTCTCTCTCTGTCTCTTGTGAATGAGTAAATAAAATCTTTAAAAAAAAAATAAAACCCCACTTAGGGATGAGGAAAAAAGCTAAGTAAAATGATGCCAGAAAGGGCTGAAACTCAAATCTTTCTGACTGCAAAGCCTGCATTTCTCCCAGTGCAATAGAATAACATCAGCCAGACCCAAAAAAGAAGGGGATGGAAATAGAATCATGAGATTCTGGACCAGTGCTACCATTACAAATCACTGTGACTTGCCTTATGAAATTTAGGTCCTCTGAAAGACAAAAAAAAAAAAAGAAAAAAACATTTTGTGTAAGTGAATATATTTATTTAATTTATTTATTTATAGTAAATTTGGAAAAATCATT
Organism: Vulpes lagopus; assembly: GCF_018345385.1. Classification (NCBI taxonomy): domain Eukaryota; kingdom Metazoa; phylum Chordata; class Mammalia; order Carnivora; family Canidae; genus Vulpes; species Vulpes lagopus. Next base: position 34,418,583 of record NC_054847.1, on the reverse strand, counting down.
GATTTTTATACAAATGATACATTTGACATTTCAGACTGTTCCAAAAATCAGTGAATTATTAATGAAATTTTTTGAGAATTCACTAGGGGGCATAATTTGACCTTTCTTGAAGACTAAGAATTTAACAATGGCTCCCTCATTATCACAGCTTGTATATGTTGCCCAGTTCTTGTATTAGAAAGCTCAAAAGCGGAATAGATTGAAGGAGGTGGATTATATAATAGAAATTAAATTGAAGGCATCAACTTCATTAAGGAGTAGGAAAATAACAGCCCAGAAAATACTACAAAGAAACTTACATACATCTACTCTTTTAAGCATCCGTCAAGGTGTGATTAAGACAGATTGAAATGAATAAATTAGAATATTAATCTGTTGAAAGAAAAAAATGGGTTTCTCCCATTTGGTGGTAATTGAGACAGTTTGCATAACTAAGGGCAATTCTTTTCTTCGTTTATTCCTTTTATGTTTCAGCCTAATGAGTTTTACAATTGATCTCCTCCTCATATCTGTGATTCATTTTAAAGCTATGTTAAATATTAGTTGTATTTGGCAAGACCACAGTGTACTTTTTTAAAAAGTTAATGAATTTTATTTTTTAGAGAAGTTTAGGTTTATAGAAACATAGAACAGAGATAGTACCGAGAATTCCCATATTTTCACCCCTACTCCCACAGTTTACACTGTTATTATTATTTTTTTTTTAATCCTGCTGTTAACATCTTGTAGCAGTGGGGTACATTTGTTAGGATTGAAGTCCTGATATTGATACATTATTAACTAGAGTCCTTAGCTTACATTAAGATTCACTCTTTGTATCCTGTAGTTAGTACTCTGGGTTTTGGCAAATGTATGACATTTATCTGCAATTACAGGATCATATAGAATGTTTTGCTGCCCTAAAAATTTAGGCCCCATGCTCCACTTGATCATCTCTTCCCTCCCCCTACCCTGCAGCCTCTGGAAACCACTGCTAGTTTTACTGTCTCTATGGATTTTTCACTTCCAAAATGTCATATAGTTAGAATTATGCAGTAGATATCCTTTTCAGACTGACTTCTTTCACTTAGCAACATGATTCCCTCCAGGTCTCTTCATGGTTTCATAGCTCATTTATTTTGATCACTAAATAATATTCCTTTGTATGGTGATACCTCAGTTTGCTTGTCCATTCACCTATTCAAAGACTTCTTGGTTGTTTCCAGTTTGGGGCAATTATGGATGAAGCTGCTCTAAACATTTGTGCGCAGGTTTTTGCGTGGACTTTTCAGCTTATTTGGGTAAGTACCTAGAGGACTGCTATTGCTGAAGCGTGTGTTTAGCTTTCCTTGGAAACTGCCAAACTGTCTTCCACATGGCCTGTAATACCATTTTTCATTCCCACTAACAATGAATGAGAGTTCCTTTTCCAGATCCCCACCAACATTTGGTGTGTGTTAGTGTTTTGGGTACTAGTTATTCTAATAGGTGCGTAGTGGTATCTCATTATTGTTTTAATTTGCAACTCCCTAGTGACAAATGATGTTGAACATCCTTTTTTGAATTGAGGTATAATCGACATACAACATCATATTATTTTCAAGTGTACAACTTAACAATTCAATATTTGTACATATTGCAAAATGAACACCACAGTAAGTCTGTTTAATATCCATCACCACATAAGTTTTTCTCCCCAACCTCTGGCAACTACCAGTCTGTTCTCTGAGTTCAGATTTCTTTTTCTTTTTCTTTTTTTTTTTAAGATTCCACATAAAAGTGAGATGACATAGTATTTATCTTTCTCTGACATTTAATTTAGTATAATGCCGTAAAGGTCCATCCATGCTGTTGCAAATGGCAGACTTTTATTCTTTTTATGGCTGAATAATATTCCATTGTATTTATAAACTGTTTTTTTTCCATCCATTCATGGACACTTAGGTTGGTTCTAATATCTTGGCTATTGTAAATAATGCTGCAATGAACATGCAGGTGGATATATCTTTTTGAGTTAGTGGTTTTGTTTTTTGTTTTGTTTTTTTCCTTTGGATAAATACCCAGAAATGGACTTGTTGGATCACATGATAGTTCTGTTTTTTGAGGAACTTCCATACTGTTTTCCGTTGTGGCTACACCAATGCATAGCACTTTTCTCCTCATTCTCACCAACATTTGTTTCTTTTTCCTTTTTTTTTTTTTTTTAAATAATAGGTATTCTAACAGGTGTGGGGTGATACAGCATCTTTTCAGATGTTTATTTGCTATGTGTATATCTTCTTTAATGAGATGTCTGTTCGTATCTTTAGCCATTTTGTGATTGAATTTTCTTATAAGATTGAGTTTAAAGAATTTTTTTTATATTTTAGATACAAGTCTCTTATCTGATATATGTTTGGCGAATATTTTCTCCCCATATGTGGCTTTCATTAGAGCAATTTTTAATTTTAATAAAGTTCAACTTACCTTTTTTTTTTTTTTTTTTGATGGATCCTGCTTTTGGTGGTGTATCTAGCAAGTCCTTTATTCTATGTTTTCTTCTAGAAGTTTTATAGTTCTATAGTTTGCATTTTACATTTAAATCTATGATGCATTTTTAACTTAAATTTTTGGAAAGGTTTAAGATCTATGTTTATGTTCATTTTTTTTTTTTTCTGTGTGGACATCTGGTTGCAGTATTGTTGGAAAACTTCTTTCTTCATTGAATTGCTCTTGTGCCTTTGTCTAGGATCAGTTGATTATATTTTTGTACATCTCTTTCTGGACCCTGTTCTGTTTGATCTGTGTGACTTTGCGTTCTCCAGTGCTACACTGTCTTGGTTATGGTTATTATAAAGTTTTAAAATTGAGTGAGTAATGTATCATTTTTTTTTTTGTCTTCTTGCGATAGCTAGGAATTGCAGTATAGAGTGGTCAGAGAGGACATCCATGCTTTGCTCCTAGTAGTAGGAGGAAAGTGCCCAGTTTCTTTTCCATTAAGTACCATATTAGCTGTGAGTTTGGCTTAGATGTTCTTTATCAGATTGAGGAACTTCCCCTGTACTCTTAGTTTGCTCAGAGTTTAAAAGAATTATGAATGGGTATTGGATTTTTGTCATGTGGTTTTGCTGTATCAATCCATACAATCACATGATCATAAGATTTTTCTTTAGCTTGATGATATGCATTATATTGAGTTTCAATTATTCAATCATTCTTTAGTTTCTAGACTAATCCCACTTGGTTTGGTGTATTAAACATTGATGGATTGGATTTGCTAATATTTTGTTGAAGACTTACATATGTGTTCATGAGAGAGATTGGTTTATAGTTTTCCTTAAGCAGAGAGCTTCATCCAGTTTTGGTCATAGGCTAATGCTAGCCTCACAAAATGGGTTAGAAGCCTTTCTTCTTCAATTTTCTGGAAGAGATTGTGGAGAACTGATATTATTTCTGCCATAGATGTTTGACAGAATTCACTAATAAAACACCTGGGCCTGGTCGGTCTTTCTTTCTTTCTTTCTTTCTTTCTTTCTTTCTTTCTTTCTTTCTTTCTTTTTAGCTTAATTCTTATTGATTCAATTTCTTTGAAAGATATAGATAGGGCTATTTAGGTCATATTTTTCTTCCTGTATGAGTTTTGGTAGTTAATATTTTTCAAGGACTTGTTCCATTACAGCTAAGTTACCATACTGGTGGGCACAAAGTTGTTTATCCTTATCGCTTTTTAAATGTCTATGGGTCAGTACTCATATTACTAATTTGTGTTTTCTCTCTGGGTAAACCTAGCTAGAGATTTACCAATTTAATCGGTATTTTTCAGAGCCAGATTTTGGTTTTGTTACATTTTCTATTGTTTTCCTTTTCAATTTCATTGATTGTTGCTATGATGATGGTGTGGTGATGACGAAGTCTGTTTGCTTTAGGTTTATATTGCTCTTCTCTTTCTAGTTTCCTAGAATGAAAGCGTAGCTTATTGAGTTTAGATCATTTTTCTTTCTGATATGTGCCTTAGGTGCTATTAATTTCTCCACAATCATTGCTTTACTGCATCCCACAAATTTCAATAAGTTGCATTTCCATTTTTAATTCAAAATATTTTAAAATTTATTTTAAGGTTTCTTTGACCTATGTATGAATTATTTGTTTAATTTCCAGGGGTTTTCCAGCTGTCTTTCTGTTAGTGATGTCTAGTTTAATTCCATTATGGTCTGAGAACATATTTTGCATGGTTTTTATTCTTTTAAATATGTTAAGGTTATTTTATGGCGCAGAATGCGGTCTGTTTTGTTGAACTCTCCATGTAATAAGCTTGAGTAGAATGTATATTCTGCTCTTGTTGGAGTATTCTATAAATGTCAATTAGATCAAGTTGATTAATAGTGTTTAGTTCAACTATATCCTTAATGATTTTCTGACTGCTTGGCCTATCAAATACTAACGAGGGGTGTTGGAAGTTTCCAGTTATAATAGTGGTAATGTCTATTTCTCCTTTCAGTTCTGTCAATTTTTGCCCTGTACTTTAATCTTCTTTTATCAGATTTACACATATTTAGGATTGTTATGTTTTCCTAATATTACCACTATATTATTTATTATGAAATACCTCTCTTTCATTTTGATAAACAAGGAATTTCTAAAGTCTGCTTTGTCTGAAATTAATATAACTATTCCATCTTTCTAAAAAAAATCAGTATTAATGTGTTTTTTCTCCATCCTCTGATTTGTAACTTAATCTGAGTCTTTGTAAAGTAAGTGATTTTTAGACAAAATGCAGTTAGTTTTAAAAAAAAAGAAATCTCTGACAATTTGTCTTTTAATTGGCTTAATAATCTACCATGTTGGTAAATGTTTTTTATTCATTGATATTTGTTCTTTGTTTTTCCCTTTTTCTGCCTTCTGTGATTTTACCTGAGAATTTTATATGATTCTATTTTATCTCCTCTTTCAGTGTATCAATTACACTTTTTTGTGTGGAATATTTTATTTGAAGGAGAGTGAGAGCATGGGCACGGGGGCGGGGGGCGAGGGAAAGGGAGAGGGGAAAGAAAGTCTAAAGGTCATTGAGATCACCACCCAAGCTGAAACCCAAGAGTCAGATATTTAACTGACTGTACCACCCAAGTGCCCCTCAGTTGCACTTTTTAAAAAAAATATTTTATTTATTTATTCATGAGTGACCGAGAGAGAGAGAGAGAGAGAGAGAGAGAGCCTCACATCTTTACTAAAAATCTTACTAAAATATATCATTTAAATAAGCATCAAAGAGAGAGAGAGAGGCAGAGACATAGACAGAGGGAGAAACAGGCTCCATGCGGGGAGCCTGACGCAGGACTCGATCCTGGGTCTCCAGGATCAAGCCCTGGGCCGAAGGCAGCGCTAAACTGCTGAGCCACCCGGGCTACTCCTTTTTATTTATTTTTTAATATATTATTTATTTATTCATGAGTGATCAGTTGTACTTTTAAAATACATTTTAGATAAATCAATTTTAAATACATTTTCCTTAGAGCTCATAATACACTTTTATCTCATCTAAGTCCCCTTCAAATGATTTTGTTATACTTCATATGTAGTTGCGAGTACTTCACCATGGAGTGTTACCATAGACTATTCCCAATTCTTTGGGACAGTGCTATTTTTAAATTTCACTTATTATGTACTTTTAATCGTTTGGTGCATTTACTAGCATTACTTTAAACAATTGTCTTCTAGATCAATTAATAATAAAAAAGATTATTTTACCTCTGTTGATTGCTTCCCTGTCAATCTTTTTTTAAAATGAAGATCTGAGTTCCTGTGTTATTTCCTTGAAAGTCAAATCTGTTGGCAGTGAATTCCTTCCATTTTTTTTTTTTTTTTTTTTTTGCTTAATAAAACTTTTGTTTCTCTAATACTTTTGATGGATAATTTTGCTGCATATGGAATTCTAGTTTGATGGTTTTTCTATACACACTTTAAATAGTCCCTTTACTCTTTTCTGGTTTCTGAAGAAATGTTGGCTCAACTTTATTCCTGTTCTCCTCTAGATAAGATGTTTGTTATTTTGTGTTTTTTTGTTTTTGTTTTTACTTCCAGTTGCTTTCGAGATTTTTCTTTTAGTAACTTGAATATGATATGCTCAGCTATAGATTTTAGATATTTATCCCCCTTGGTTCTCAGAGCTTCCTGGAATTGTGGTTTGGTGCTTATTAATAATTTTCTCATGTAATAACTGAGATATTTCTTATACTTCTTTATCTGTTCTCCTTCTGGCACTTCTATCATGTGTATGTTACACCTTTAAAGTTGTCCCATATGCTGGGATGTTTCGTTCTGGTTTTTTTTATATGTGTGTGTTGGTGGGAGGAGGAGGGTTCATTTTTTGTTCCTCTTTACATTACAGTCTAGGGAGTTTCTGTTGACCTCCTTTCAAACTCACCCATTCTTTCCTTGGCTCTCTGGATTATGAATCCCTTAAAGACATTCTTCATTTCTGTTACAGTGTTTTTTATTTTGTAGCATTTCCTTTTGATTCTTAGAATTTCCATTATGCTTATAGTCTACGTTGTTTACTTTTTCCTTTCAAGCTTTTAACATATCATAGTTATTTTAAATTGACAATGTTAACTTTTAAGTCTTCAAAACTTTCCAAGCTGAAGATGCTATGTTGATTTTAGAAGTCATTTATTAGAGATCAATTGAGTCTTTTAAAAGCTGACAAATTGTTGACATTCGTGGAACCGAATTAGATTGAACACCACTAGATGTCAGGTTTTGCTCTAGTCCCTGTAACTACTGGGAATCAAGACAAACTTTTTGCCTTCCGGAAACATAGAGTTAGTCCACAGAGAAAAAAAAGAAGATTCTAATATCTACGTTTTATTACGTTGTAGAGTTTCTTCGCTAGCTTTCAGGGCTCAGGGTATTAGTGCTTGGGCTGTGACTTGCAGGAGAATGGCAGTTGAAGTAAGACCGTTATTTACAGAGAGTTTGTCCACTTTGTGGACAAATTTTGTTTTCATAGTTAGGGCATCTGTGGCAGTGGTCCATAGGTTGGAGGAAGTGAGGACAAGCCAGAAAACGTTATTTCTCTCATTCCTGCTTTAACCTGAGCAACTTTGCTTTTATTTATTTTTTTTATTGAACTTCCAAATAAGATTTTGTTTGACAAACATTTTTTGAATTCACACAATAGAGAACTAAATCTTGCTGTTGGAATTTGTTGTTTAACTCTAACTTTTTAGTTACTATGTTTTTATGTCTTATATAAGAACAGCATATACATTAGTTAGTTCCTTTTGCACTCAGGTATTGTATTTCTGGTGCCGCTTGAATGCCTTAGGCTTCCAGGTTTAAGGAACAGAAATATGTTCATATGATCTTCAGTAGTGTGGGTTTGGTTAGGATATAGAGGGAGGAAAGGAATCTCATAAATGAATTCCTTGCCTTATGGAACTGGAAATTTTAGAATATAGCTTCTCTAGAATTCCAACAGCATTTTAACATTTGTGCTTTCTCATTGACATTTGTTCCAATCCATTCTTCTCTCTCTGTCATTCCTTTCACTTGGCTTCTCTTCTTTTAGTTCCCACTGCTTTCTTATACCTTTACTTTTTTCTTTTTTTATTTGAGTATAGTTGACACAATGTTACATTAGTTTCAGATGTGCAAGGTAGTGATTTGACAAGTTTTTACACTATGCTAGGCTCAACACGAGTATAGCTACCATCTGTCACCATACAACACTATTACCATATCATTAACAATGTATATTCCTGTGACTTATTCATTCCATAAGTGGAAACCTTATACCTTTAATCTTGACCTGTGTGTCTTCACCTTCTCTTTGCCTCAGAATTGCTATATGAGAGGCTCCTAACTTTCACATGTGTGTTAACTGCTTAACCGTGCCTGGTCTTGGGCTAGCTATTATTGGATTGATTAGGTACAATTTCATATAATTTTTCAAGTTTTGTGCCAGAGCCGTCCTAGGAACTGTTTATCCTGTATAATCTCCTTTCAGCTCAGGCCCTGGTCCTTAGGCTGTGTCACTGTAAATAAGGTCAACAGACTACTTTGTTTACTTACAAACTTACAAATAATAACTTGTAACATTTTCTGAGCACTTGATACATATTCCTCATTTTCAAACATATTTCACATGTATTTCTTTTATCTCATAACAATCTTAAGAAGTAGGTGCTATTATTAACCTTGTTTTATAAATTGGAAACCAAGGTGCATTCTTGGGGCGGGGGTAGTGGTGGTGGTGGGTGGTGGCAGCGGCTGATTAACTTGTCCAAATGGTACATAGTTTATAGCATTTTCAAGATGTGGACTTGGGCAGTCTGACCTTGGCTTCCAGGCTCCTGGTTGGTAAATTCTATTGCCTGCTCATGAAAATTATTCATGATGCCCCCCCACCGTACATAGTAGGATTGTACACTGAGAATCAGCACCATTAATCATGCATATGCCAGCTACTTGCAGTGTTAAAGGCTTTGATGATGCAGTTCTAAAGTGGAAAAGGATAGCCACAGCAAGCAACGTAACCTGTCACCTCACTTGGTTCTAGTAATGCACTTCATCATTTATTTCCATAACTGAAGCAACAAGCAGTTTAAAACAGTGCCTCGTCTATACATATGAAAAATTTCATACTGCCGAGGCGGGGAAATAACAGGCAATTTTTGGTATAATCTAAGCTCATGATTTAAAAAATGTCTTACTGAAATTATTGTATCTCACTGGAAGAAATTCAGGTTTATCACTCTGGGTCTCTATTTATATCAGAAATAATGGCCTGTTAGTTCATAGCTTCTTCAGGTCCACCCATTGTATCCAGATACAACTGATTTGATCTAACTAGAGTTTGTGAGGAATGACACCTCTATCATTGACCAAAATCTTTTATCTTTAATTGGGAAGATTAGCCAACTAACAAAATCTAGAAATGGAAACTGACAAGTGAGCTGAGGCCATTATACACAGTGCTAGCCGTGTGGCAGGATAACTTCTGTCTTGCCTAGATTTTATTGTTCCTGAAGCCTGTTCATCCCAGAGTACGTACCCTACTACTTCGTCTGTACTTGCCTTCTACTTTTACTTGTATTCGTCTGAAACAGGTTTGTTCCTTGAAATCTGAGGAGTCTTACTGTATATGTCCTCAGTATTGTGATTGATGACCTTTGCAAGTCTGTAGAGTTGCACTGTCACTAGCCATTGCCCGTATGTTGTCATTTGAATTAATTTTAATCTTCATTTGTAATTTAAAGTTAATTTTAAGTTAAAAGTTAATTTCATGGGCCTTATTTTCCTTGAGGCACCTTTATCCTGTGTCTTACATATGGAAGCCATTTGCTGGGCCTAGAGAAATGACCTCCAAATTCATATTGTCAGGTGTGACCTGTCTATAGAAGATTATGATTTATTAGGTCTGGATGGAGACCAGGAATCAGCTTTTTCAAACCATCTCTTCTTTGTCTCAACATCCCTAACCTGCCATGATTCTGATGCATAGCCAGTTTTGGAAACCACTAGCCCAGAGATTGGTTTCTAGAGGAACAAAGAAGTCAAAGTAAAAGTACTTAAGTAATTAAGGATTTTTTCTTTTTTTTTTTTTTTTTAAGATTTTATTTATTTATTCATGAGAGGCACAGAGAGGCAGAGACCCAGGCAGAAGGAGAAGCAGGCTCCATACACGGAGCCCGACGTGGGACTCAATCCCAGGTCTCCAGGATCACACCCTGGGCTGAAAGCAGTGCTAAACCACTGGGCCACCCTGGCTGCCCAGTAATTAAGGACTTAATCATTTTTCTCTATGGCTTTTCTTTGTTGTTTAATATTTAAGTCATTAATTGAAGCACCTGTTACCATCTCTGTGGTTTTTTTTTTTTTTTTTTTTTTTTTTTTGGTTGTTAACGGGTCTGAACCTTCAGATTGTTACTTGTCACCGACTACTTTTCATTGCAGCAATCTCCAGTATCATCTTTAAAGTTTCCTGGGAGCCTATTTTTTGCAAGACGTGCAGTTTCATTTTATGATTTATTTGCATTGTGCTATTGGATTATCTGTGAAAGCCTGATAAGAACTGATGTTAACTAATAATTAGGGAGGGGTGATTTAGGGAATTAATTTCATATAGGGACAGTTCATTAAGTGGACATTTTTGTGTAATGATAGACAACTTTGTACTCCCAGGCAACAAATATTCATGTAAAATAGAGTATTTGTATTTATTGGATTGCTAATTTGTTGGAGTGCTAACTCATATAGATTCTTATTTAGTATACAGTTTAAAAAATGAAATCACAATATAGGAGAAGTAGTAAGGTAGCTGGTGTAGGGTGGGGATAGAGATTGGTATTCAGGTGGAGCTGCCTGATATTGAGAGAAGGGAATTGATTTGCCATATAGTAATGCATACTATAATTCTATTTTACTAGTGGGGAAACGTATGTCTAGAGAAGCTAGGTAATTTGCTCAAAATAATACCACTGTTAGCTTAGTTGGGTCTGTCTTATTCCAAAGACTATATTCTTTTAAAATTATATTATACTGTCTTACATTATCTAAAAAAAAAAAAAAAAAAAAAAAACCTTTTAGTTACGTGGAAAAGTCTCTCTACTTATCAACCAAAAACATATGTGATTTATAATTTTATATAGTTTAGTCAAAAGGCATTGTGGAGAAAAAAAATGGTACTTTGTATCAACTACTTATCAGACTTTAACAGTTGTATTAATAACTTATTTGATGCTTATTTAAATGATATATTTTAGTAAGATTTTTATTTATTTATTTATTTATTTATTTTTTAGTAAGATTTTTAAATCGTAGTATGTTCAAACTATATACCTTAACATTAATTTCTGTGGATTTGGTAGCAATGTCTATCTGTTACTTCCTAATTGTTAATGATTTATTTTTAAGTGGACTGGTTTAAAATGGAAATCTATGTATAGTCTAATTTTTTTTTTTTTTTTTTTATCTAGTCTCTGTAGAAGCTGAAATCCTTCAATCACTGTTCTTCAAAATGCAATGGAATGTACCGAGGTCTGTATTCCGACTGGCACATAGGACATGCATGGAACCACATAAAGCCAGTCTCTTTGGACACCGTCAAAACATAAAGGGACCATTACTTTTGTACAAAGCTGAATCCAGAGTAGTTTTGGTACAGGGCCGTCAGAAGCAATGGCTGCACTTATCTGCTGTCCAGTGTGTCGCAAAGGAAAGGAAGCCATTCACTGCTCATCCACCCCAGCTGGGGGTCCTTCACCATAAACAGTGGGAGCAAGATATTTTATCCAAGAGGGTTATGTCATCCAAAGCCACATCCCCTGGAACTTCTTCAGAAAAAAAGGAAGAACCTGATCCTTTACAAGACAAATCTATTAATCTATATCAACGATTTAAGAAAACATTTAGACAATATGGGAAAGTTTTGATTCCAGTGCATCTAATAACTTCTGGTGTTTGGTTTGGAACATTTTATTATGCAGCTATAAAGTAAGTTTTTGCTTGGTTGAGCACCTTCCCCTGCTTTGTCAGAATGTGAATCTTTTTAATTATACTAATGAAAGCCTTAAATAAATAGTTTTTTAAATGCTTTAATGTTTTGAACTGATGAATATGACTGCTTTTCATAGCAGTTTTTGACATTTTCATAGCTAAATTTGCTTAGCATGTATAGCAGGGATTATATGAAAATTTTAAACTATCATCTCATTTAATCCTCACAAAAACCATATGAAGTAGGTAATGTAATTCCCATTATATTAATGAGATTAAGGAAGAATAAGTCAAAATAACTTAGCTTTTCTCAAAATATTTTGGAGTCTTAGTTCAAAGCACCTACTCTCATCTATTAACATTTAGCATAGCACAGAAATAAAGAGATTTTGGGAATTTGGCAGCACTATTGAGTTTTATATTTAGATATTCCTTAAAGTGTTCACAAATGTAAAAATATATCTATGATTTTGCCATATGTATGATTTTGGTGGGAAATTAGTATGATATTTTTGCCAAACCCTGACTAATATCTGCTGCAGATACAAAAATGAACAAATTGCAGACTTAGGTTTTAGTGTTACCCACACCTGATACGTGTCAAGGTAAGGCCTTTTGTTCTGATCAGAAGTTAATTTGTTGTACACTTAAAAAATTGGGTGTAGATCTCATGTTAGATGTTCTTACCACAACTAAAATAAACTTTTAAAAAAAGTTAATTTGGTGGGCCTAGCCTGTAGGTATTGTAAAACACAGAATGTCTAGAATGCACCCTTTTCTGTTAAATACTCTTCCTTTCTTTTAAGATAAGTTATATTATTTACAATGTTTTAGGAACAGGAGTACAAACTGAAACAGATCCCAGTGATTTCCAGTGTTTTCCTGCCTCTAGAACCAAGGTGTTCCAGCATGTGCCTATTCCTTTGAGTGCGCTGTGTTGGATTGTGGTGGACTGGGCATGGCAGCTCAATGAGCTCGCATCCTGAGGACAGTGAAATGGCACATTGGACCCCACTTTGACATTTTATAGTAAACTCTCCTTATGAGTCTAGAACGATTTTATTCTTTCCAGAAGTCCATCAGTTTTCAGCATTTGGTTACATTTAATGGCCTGATATTAAGGTATTAATAAAATATGTGAGTTTTATATGTAAAGCTTACTCCTTGAGAAAAGGTTATTTTCTTTACTAAATTAAAAGATAATGAAGACTTATTCTGAGAAAACACAGGATTAGGAGTATTTCTCTACAAAAATTCTGAAGGGATTTTTTTACCTTGTGTAGTTGATGCTGTTCTGATTCTCTTCACATCTTTCTCTCCATTAGCTTCCTAATATTCAATTATATCCTTCTTCATTGTGTATCATTATCCTTTAAGAATTGTCCCTTTCTTTACAGAATATCCTCGTATGTACACTATGGAATTATCTTTTTCATTAATGACATTTTTCTGAACATATATAATATTTATAGAAGTCTTCAGAACTACTCTAGTTTTTAACAGCATAAAATCCTGTGCCATTTTGGATAAAAACTATTATTGGCATTCAGCTCTATATAATTAATGGCTGTCTATATGTCAAATTTTCTTTTTTGAGCTATTGAGGATGTTCTGATGCAATACTGTGAAAAGTGATGAGTGATAGCTCTGCCCTCCTGAGGCTGCCCTTTATAAGCATTTGGCCAGAAGTCCTTGCAGGGAGAAATCTAAGTTTTTAATTAATTGAGTATGAGATTCTGATTTGGGCTCTTAAAAAGAGCACTTTTGTTCTGTTTACTTTTCTTTGCCTTCTTAGGTAAAAGAGTTCTAAACTGAAGAAAGCAGACCGCAAGTAACCTAGTGATTATGAATCATACCTAAGAGGTTTTCAGTGCCATCTGGCACCTAAGGCAGTGGGTGACACTGCCATCCCCTGTGGAATGCACCCTTATTTTATTCTTCCCTTGCGTGTAAACATGGTGGTAAGACTGTGGCACTTGAAGTCCTGTCCCTTTACCTGTCACAGTTTGCCTGTGGCTGGCCGTCAGCGCAGGACTTTGTCAGACCCTGCACCCCAGCCCAGCCATCGCTGTGCCGCAGTTTTGGTCCCACACAGCTGGTTTATGTTCAGTAGGATGTGTTGCTTCCCAGAAACAGTTCTTAATGTTTTTTATTAAATCCTATCTCTTCAGAAAGTTGATTTGTTCTAAGTAAAGATCTTATCACAAGTAATACTTGCAGAATAAGTATTTAGCATTTGTTCTAATGGCAGTGTATCAGTCACTGCCATGTGGTTCTGTTATCAAATTGGAGTTGATTGTATTAAATATAGGTTTTCAATTCAACTGACAAGAGGCTCTCTTTATTTTATTTTGTTTTAGCTGGGCAGAGAGCTGGTATTTGTTACCTACTTAACTATTAAAAGGAGGAGGAAAAAATAGTTTGTAACTTGAAAGATGGGCATTTGACATCACACGGCATTCCTGCCTAGTGTTTATTTTCGTCACTCTGACAACAAGCATTGCTGCCTTTCTAGACATGATAAACAAAGTGTCATTCTGTATTTATTTATTAGCTCAGTGATAAAGATCTTAGGCTTTTCAGATTTCAGGGAGATCTGAATTATACATGTGAATAGATTTTATTTTAATTTAAGCTTTACTGCCGCTGCTCTCTGGCGGACCCTTGCAGAGATCCTACATCCAGCCCGGAGTGCTCCATCTGATCAAACGTAGCTTGATGGCGGCTTTGTTCTACACTTGGATGCCGTGTGTGTTAGGCCTCAGCTTTCTCAAGTTACAGATCCGTTCTGAGGCAAACTCCTGCCTGATCTTCGCTGCATTTTATCTGACTGTGAATGTGCTTTTGCCCTTGTGTATTTCTGCATCAGTTGAAGCGTCCATAGAGCTGGACTTTGTGGAGCCCAGATTTCTGTCAGGCTGTGGAAGCTCAGAGTAAAAGTGACACGGGCGTGTTACTGTTGGAATCAGTCCCTCCCTAGGATTTCATACTTAGCAATTCTAAAGGAAATGAAAGTTATTTTGACTTTAAAATAATCAAACCACCAAATCAGCATTTCAGAAATAAATAGAATCACGGGCACCTGGGTGGCTCAGTTGGTTAAGCATCTGATTCTTGATTTTAGCTCAGGTCATGATCTCTATGAGCCCCACGTGGCTCTCTATGCTCAGTGAGGAATCTGCTTGAGATTCTTTCCCTCAGCCCTCCCCCCTGGCATGTTCTGTCTCTCTCTAAAATAAATACATCTTGAAAGGAAGGAAGGAAGGGAAAAGAGAAGAAAAGAACGAACTAGAATTTGATTTGGGATCAAAGGGCACAATGTCTATAAAACAACAGAGTGAGGGAGAGAGCTTAAGACAGCACATGCCAGTATAGCTATATGTTGATAAACAAGGAAACTAAAAATAGAACTTAGCAGCTCTTATTAGAGACTTCTCTGCTTTCTCTCCCTCCCTGCAAAAACTTGTTGCAATTTATGGTAATTGCTTCTTCACCTGCCTTTTACGCTAACAGAATAGAGGCATCCACTTAGAATAATTGAACTTTCCATCAAACCCATAGAATCATTTATTCTTTATATACCACCACAATAAGTTCTGTTATAATGTTGCTTTTACGGTAATATAGTTTGAGGTGCAATTTTAGAGGTGAAAGCATAGGTCTTGAAGTTTGAATCAGCATTCTGAGGAGGTAGTGTTTGTTTGAGGAAACTAAGACCAAGTCAATGATTTTGATTCTTCCTTCTCAAGTCACTTAAAGCTATTAATTTTACTCTGCTAGATCCTTCTATTTAAAATATAGTGATTAGGGATGTATGTCTCTGTGCGGAAGGAAAGCAGAAGCTACAAGTGGTAAGATAAAGTACAATCTTGATGTTTCTGTACATCATGTTCTTCTAGAGGTAAATCACAGTGCTCGACAATGCAGAAGTGACTTTTAAACAAAATTTGGTTTTGGTGTTTTCAGAAAACTTTGAAAATGTTTATCCTTTGAAGTTTGTGTGTATGCTTACATAAATACGTGTGTATGTATATATGTGTATGTATGTTATATATACACACACACACATATATACATGTACGTTACTTTGTTCTTTAGAGGAGTGACATGTATATATAAATCATTTTGTTTCTTTCTTAGAGGAGTGAATGTGGTTCCTTTTCTAGAACTCATTGGGTTACCTGACAGCATAGTAAACATTCTGAAAAATTCCCAGAGTGGAAATGCACTAACAGCATATGCCTTGTTTAAGGTAAGTACTGTTAAGAATGAATTGCTCTTCACGCTTAACTGGTAACCTGCTCAGTTTCTCATAAAACTCTGTGTTAGTTCCCAGTAGTTATCTTTTGTAACTTAAAATAGCCATATAAAATACCAGTCTAATGGCTAAAGTTTTTTTTTTTTAAGTTTAGATTTTATAAATAAAATGATGGTTTAGGAAGAAGTGCCTTGAGAATAGATCGTTCCTAACTGCTGTAATCAGATAAACGTGGGACTTCCAAATTTCCGGAAGTCATCTTTTTGACATTTCTCACACTTTAGAGTATATAGTTTTCCTTATTCAGAGATCCACGTGTCACTTGACTTGTTAGTGATATTTAGCATTTATTCCACTGTTTACAATAGTTCATCTTCTTGATAAGTAAAGTAGTAAAGTCTAATTCAAATTGTTACATGGGATCAACTTTAGACTTAGTAGCTGTTATGTATTTCCTTTTAGAAGTTTGTTGTCTATAATCTAGCTGTTCTCTGGAGTTGAGACAATGACATCTTTATAAGCAGAGTTTCTATGTCTGTGGATCTTTCTTTTGGAAGAGGAGACTCCATGTAAATTGTAGAATTTAGCCACATTAATCTTATTTTTCTAAGTTGACAATTACGAAGTTCTATATACTATATATCTTCATCATGATATAGAAAACATTTGGAAACTAGGTGCTATCTTATTTTACTTTCATTGTATAAAAATACTTAGAAGTATGGTTTTCTGGTAGTACCAGTAACGTTGTTTTATTCTGTTATCCTCATTAAAATCCTCTGAAATCTTGGGAGATCTCTTTTTTTTTTTTTTTTTTTTTTTGTAATTTTGACTGGAGAGCTAAAGCTTAATTGAATATTTCCAACATGAAAACTTAATAAATCCATAAATGATCAAGTTTCTAGCTATAATGGGTATAATTTACCTTAATAAATCAAACTATCATGATGATTTATTTTTTTATTTTTATTTATTTATGATAGTCACACAGAGAGAGAGAGAGAGAGAGAGGCAGAGACACAGGCAGAGGGAGAAGCAGGCTCCATGCACCGGGAGCCTGATGTGGGATTCAATCCCGGGTCTCCAGGATCGCGCCCTGGGCCAAAGGCAGGCGCCAAACCGCTGCGCCACCCAGGGATCCCTATCATGATGATTTAAGCTGTTTCCCTAATGGCTCCTTATCCCGTGTTCCCATAGCATGTATAGCTCTTAATAGTTCGTATCATGGTCTGGTGTTAGTTGTGTGGGGCTTTTTTGTTTTTTTTTTTTTAATATTTGGTTTCTTTATTTGATTTTAAGTGCTTAGGAATTCAGAGTCATGTCTTCTTTCTCTTTGTTTTCACTATGCCTGGTATTGTGGTTTGTGGGCACATCAGTGTGCAGCGTATGTTTGTTGGATGGAAGTTGAAACATGAACCTGTACACGTAGGTAGGCTAGTGTCAGCATTGTTTCATCCCACTCACTGTTCCTCTGGGAAGTGGGAAATGTGCAGGGGGTTCTCCTGGGTATTTTCTGTAACCCACAGTTTCTCAAGTGCAGTGACAAAACATTGAGATTTATTGCTTCAATAAGGCAAAGCCTCAGAAAAGAGGTGTGGCAAAGAGGAGAAAACACACTTGGGTTTAACCTTGTGACACAGACTAGGACACACTCCTCAGCCCTGTATCACCGTCCCGGAAGTGAACCTTTAGTTTAATTGACAAAAATTTGTTGAGTCCCTACTATGTGTCAAGTGCCATTCTAGTACTGGGAATACTGTAATTAAATAAAATGGTACAGAATTCATGCCCTCATGGAACTTATATTCTAGTGGTGGGAGCCAGCTGGGTAAAGAAGGTAAAGTTAAAACACACACACCACCATGTTTAGATGATGGTAAGTGCTAAGAAGAAAGAACAGCAGCAAGGGAGGACGTGTTTGTGTTGGGGTGTTTTTGGGTATTTTGTTTTCTTCAGAGGGATGTTGCCAGCAGGTGAGAGAGTTGGGTGGAAGAGCATTCAAAGAGAGGAAACACAAATGCAAGGTACTGAGGCTGCAGGCTACCTGGAGTATTGGCGGGAACAGGCAGGATGCCAGTGTGGCTGGGATGAGAGGCAACAGAGCCGCAATCAGATTAGGGGCCCTTATAGCCACGTGAGCACTTCAGCTTTTACTCAGAGGAGGTGGAAAGTCACTGGGCAGTTTTGAGTATCTGACTTGTGTTTTAACAAAATCATTTTGGCTTGTGTATTGAGAACAGACTATACAGGAGGGCAAGGGTAGAAGCCTAGAGACCTAGCAGGAGGAGTTATTGCGGTGGTGTGGGTAAGAGCTGACAGTGGCCAGGACCCAGGGGTAGCAGGAAAGCCCAGGAGACGCAGGTAGATTCTAGATATGTTTTGAAGATGGAGCTGATGGGATTTTTTAATGAATTGAATGTAAATTATGCAAGAGAAAGGAGTTAAAGCTGTCTTGTAGGTTTTTGGCCTGAGCAACTTTAGAGTCGCGGGTGGGTGCCTGGGTGGCTCATTCAGTTAAGTGTCTGCCTTCAGTTTGGGTCATAGTCCCAGAGTCCCAGGATCAAGCCCTGCATCAGGGATCCCTGCACCATGGGGAGTCTGCTTCTCCCTCTGCCTCACACCTCGCTTGTGCTCTCTCTGTCTCTCTCTAATAGATAAAATCTTAAAAAAAAAAAAAATAGAGTTGCAGTCAGCTGAGCCTCTGACTCTCGGTTTAGCTCAGGTTATGATCTGGGGACATGAGATCAAGCCCCTCATCAGGCTCTGCAGAGTCTGAGGTTCTACCCCTCTGCTCCTCTCTCTCCCCCAAATCAATCAATCAATCTTTTGAGAGGAGAGGGAAGGTGTCCTGGTGTCTCCATCCATTAAGAGTCTGACTCCTGACTTTGGGTCAGGTCATGACCTCAGGGTTGTCATGATCAAGCCCCACGTGGGGCTCCCTCTACACTCTATATAAATAAATAAAATAATAGAGTTGCCATTTCCTGAGATGTGGACAGCTTTGAGAGAAGTAGGTTTGGGGCAGGACCATCGAACATCATGAAGCAGTTGTGAACAAATGACATTTTGAGATCCTATTAGACATGCAGGTGGAAATGAGTAGGAGGTTGTATATACTGGAATTTAGGGGAAAGGCTCAGTCTGGAAATCTAAGAATCATTAATGTACAAATGGTACTACAGACATGATCCTGGGCTAAGACGACTGAGGAATGAGGTGGCTGGAGAGAGGGAGTACAGTGCTGCCCCATGGTGTTCAGAGGTAGGCAACAGGAAGAGGAATGGGCAGGAAGGACGGGAAAGGGGCAGCCTCCAAAGCAGAAGGAAATCAGAGAAGTGGGGGCACAGCAGCCAGGCAGGGCATGCTCCAAGAAGTAGAGGGGGGGAGCTGTCTCCATGGTTCTGACGGTTCACAGGCCTCTACAACAACTGTGATGAGAGGTGGGGGTGAAGGCTTGGTTAGAGTAAATTGAAGAGAAAATGAAGAGGGAAATTGGAGATGGAGAGCATAGGCCCCTCTTTCAAAGGGTTTTGGTACTGAAGCTATCAGAATGGGATACAGATGCTCTCCGCTTTTGTGTTGTTCTTTGACCAGTTCATCTAGTACTCAGCTTTGGTCCTTAAATCTCTGGGCAAAGTTGAATCTGTGCATGCCTGCACAGATTTTTTTTTTTTTTTTTTTTTTGGCCTCATGAAAGTTCCCAGTTGGGATTTCAGACCCAAGGTGGATTGTAATGAGAAGGTAGCATGAGGCCTGGAAAAGTCAAAGGGTTTTGGAAGTGAAACTAAACTAAATTCAATGAAGAATAAACATTTGGCCCATGTTTGCTTCTCACCATTTGAAGTAGTTTGGGTCTGGTTTCGTTCTAGATACACAGTGTCCACAGGTTAGCAGGGATTTTAAGGAACAGAGGCAAGTGCATGTTTGTTATTGGTCCTGAGGCATCTTCTCACATTCCCAGGGCGTCTGTCTCCGGGTTCACTAGCACGTGGTTGCAGGCTCCAGGGCTTCTGCGAATATGCTGTAGTCCTTGGGTCAGTGTCTCAGTGACAGATGTTTATAAAATACATTTACAGAAGAGGGAAAAACCCTGTAGCCTGTTGAAGCAATAAAGTAATTTATACTCTTGTCGTTACTAAAAATTTTAATTTCAGATTGTTTTTGCTTAAGACAGTAGTCCTGATGAGCCGTTGATCTCCTGCCTTTGCTTTTCCCCTCAGATTGCAACACCTGCCCGATACACTGTGACTTTGGGAGGAACCTCCTTCACTGTGAAGTATTTGCGTAGTCGGGGCTACATGTCAACACCGCCTCCTGTTAAGGAGTATCTACAAGACAGGATGGAAGAGACCAAGGAGCTTCTCACAGAAAAAATGGAAGAAACAAAGGATAGACTCACTGAAAAATTACAAGAAACCAAAGAGAAAGTTTCTTTTAAGAAAAAAGTAGAATAGAGTGCCTTATATAACAGGTGATAGAACAATTTCTGCACTTTAACCCTTTGGAGACTATGGACAAAGATACATGCTTCTGATTATTTTTTTTTTCGTTAGTTGCCTAAATATACCAGTTCTCTGAGGGTTAAAGGCCTAAGATACCTTCTTTTTAAAGTTAAATATTACTAGAAAAATCAGTGTTTTTTGAAGAGAAAAATGAACCCAGTATAAGATTTTAACGTCAATCACAGCATTAAGCAGCGGTTAATGTCATAAGTCAAAGCTCTTCTTCAGGGTCTTCAGAATCCTACTTGCTTTGTGTTTTATTGCAACCAGAACTTATGCAGATGAAGCCGTTGACTCCTTGAATGACTGATGTGGCCCTACACATGGTGTTAACACTGGATTTTCATCTTTTTCCTTGAGCTTTTAACTATATTCATTTCTCAATGTGGAGACCAACTATTATCGTCAAAACTGCCAGTGAATGAGGGGATATTTAGTGTTTCTGAAAAAATGGTATATAACAGTTATATACATTTAAAATAACACACTTTATATGAAGGAAATGGAATAAAAATTGAGTCCTATGTATGTAAATAAGATGTATTGGTCAGATGTAAATGAAAAATTGACCCTTTAAAAATGATTTTTACCTGAAACTTGTCATGATCAAGTTTTTTAAAGCAAATCTATATGGACATGGTACTTTTTCACCTACAACATAAATCTCTACCATGAATCATTTGTGTTCTCTTCAACTCTTTTGCAGAGGAAAAGTGAAAATAATATTACACTTTAAGTTTATTGTTAAATCCAAATATTCCTAAACCATGATTCAAGTTTGTGGTTCTCAAGCAGATACAGGTGTGGGAGCCGACTCACACCCCCTGCCACGTGGCAGACCTTTGTCTCCATAGGCCAACATCCTCTTAGTCTTTGTTTCAGAGTTAATGTTGATTTCTTGTGCAGTAAATTTTTAAATTGTAGCTTTAATTATAATGAGAGATCCTTTTCCCTTATATTGAAATATGCTTGAGCATTTTACTTGAATCTTTTTTTTTTTTTTTACTAGCAAAGCTATCATTAAATTATCTGCTTGGAATGAAATTCAGCCATTGTCAGATACGAGAGTTGCCATGATTCTGTGAGTGTGTTTGAAAATGTGTGTGTCTGTTTCCTTTGGTTCTAACTGCTTTTACTTCAGTTCTAATCCTTGAGTTGATATTCGGAAAACAGAGTGGCCTCTTTCTAGACGTGTCATTGTTTGGATGATGTGATAAGACAAAATGTCAGAGGGACTTCCAGAAGCAACCCTGTGGGGGATCACTGCTATTGGGATAGACTTTGTATTAAATATTTAATGGCCAAATTTGGAGAATAGTTCAAAGGAAATATTTAAATTTACTCTTGATGCATCTAATCACTATATTGGGACATTTTATGAATTAGTATGCTGTGATTGGAGTCTGTGCCTTTCTCTGTCACGCACACTCTTGAGCACGGAGAAGGGTTTGGTCTCCTGATACACAGCTGAACACAGGATTTCAGCTTGACAGCACATTTTAAAATCTAAAAACAGTTGACATGTTTTAGCTTGCTTATTAAGCAGACATTAAATGCTAAGATATTAACAAATTTCTTGGGTTTTTTGTTTTTTGTTTTTTTAACCACTTGAGACTATGCCTGTGTTTTAACACCTAATGAAACTCTTCTAAAATAACTTACTTTTCACATTGCACAGGGCATATTTTCCTTTAGGGATAAAGTTGGGGTTCTTAGAAGTCACTAATAATCCTGAGACTAAAGTTTTCTTTCCTGACTATCCACCACTTGAGTTTTTGTTGCCATCCGGTTATAGAAAAGGAGATGCTGATGTGAGTGCTTTGAAATTCTCTAGTGAAATAGTCTCTGAAGCGGTGAGTCCTTTTGTCATTATTTGGCATCAGGAATATTTGTATCCTATCAAATGCTGTTGCTAGCATATTGCTAACCTAGTCTTAAGCTACCCATGACTTATAAGGGGGACACCTGTAACATGTTGTTTGTAATATTACTAGCAGGCTAACAGAATGTAGTAATGTGTGTCAGGTTAAACAAATCACTGACATATAGATATGTCACACAGTAAATCCATATAGTTTGCTGTATATAGTAAACTCCCTTGGATTTACAGTCAGCCTTATGCTTTGGATTAATTTGCCCCTACGTTCTTGTGAGAGTGAGTAGAGCAATGTGATATGCATATGTCTTTAAGTAGGATGTGTCAACAAGATAAAGAGGGAGCTATGGCTGAGATTTAACTCCTATAAAGTGGGTGGAAAGGGTGTGCTCCACAAATTAGCAATTGAAATGAAAAATAGGTTAGGCAAGAAACTTCGTGTATTCAGGAATAATAGCAAAACCAGCCTTTTGCTGTACTAAACAAATCTTTTACTGAATCTTTTGCATGCAGTAGGGTGCTGTTTAGATTTCAACAAAGGAGAAAGAGAACAGATATATTGCAATTCCCTTTCTCCTAATAGTGAACATGATAAAATTATGCCTTCAAATGTAGTCTTATATTTATTTTTTTGTTACAAAACATACCCCCCTTTATTTACAAATGAAAGATACCACTGTGATCCTCATGCTCCAGGGTGAAATAGAGCTATTGACTGTCCTACTTTAGTGATCTTAGAAGGTAATTCCAGGAATTGGAAAGATCTTAATAGTTTGGGCCGAAGATGCATTGGGCGAAAAGAAGCAAGGTGTATACTTGACACACCTAAAGGTACACGCAGCAGACTGAAGGCTTCACTCTCCCTGGACACTTGACTGGCCTCGGGCCCCATCCAGCCTTCTGATTCCTGAAAGATCAGGCAATTTGAGCTTATAACTTCTATCGGGGAAGAGCTGTTTCAGGCCACTGGGGTATATTTTTCCCCCTCTGAGATTTCTCTTTTGTGACGTCTGTGCCACGTGGGTTCATTTTAACTAGTCACAGCAAGTCTTTGTCTTGCTTCTCCACGGTTAGGCTTTGAAAATCAAGCTGTGGTCCCTGACGATATCCAACAATAATAACTACAGATCATAATTATCTCATGGCAGTTATCTGGCTATTTCCATAAGCATGAGCTTAGTAGAAAGAATGCATCTTGATTCTGGGACCCTTTCTGGTGACGTGATGCCACAGTGGGGAAGTGCGCAACAGCCAAGAGTCTTCTCAGGGCGTGTTTTCCACATCGTGTTTTCTCCGGGACAACATGGTCTGTGACGGCAGAAGTTGGGAGACAGTTAAAAGACTCTCCACGTGCTGCCTAAGTATATCCTGCATTCAGCCTGAAAACGCAGGTTGCGTGGAGCCTTTCTTCTTTCATTCCCTCTGCCTCCATCTGCCCAGCTTCTTCTGTTTTGAATTCTGATCAGTTTAAAGGTCAGAAAACTGTGAGTGTGCATGCACGCCTGCCTGGTTCTCTGTGGAGCACAGGCCGGACTCCTCCGCCGTCTCTGGTGGGCAGGCCCACGTGGCCCAGCTTCAGGAAGAGTGGGATGGCAAGCTTGCAGTTCCCAGACTTTTCTATCACGTACATGGTGAGAGCCTCTTACTGTATTGTGATAGTTCCGTAGACATTACCCTAAGCATATGGCATAGGAAATTGTGGCAAATCTGTATTGTCTCTTTTACCAATAGATGTTTTAGCTCCTTAAAACCAAATTAGATTTTTAAATCTAAAAAAAAAAAAAAAGAAAACATAAACATACAGCATTTTCTCTCCATGCACAAGTATTTCAGTTGTAATGACCTTTTATGAACTTCCAAGTACTAGATTTAAGATTCTGTAATTATTGAAGTGTATTTTGATTTGTGTTTTATTGAATCTGGGTCAGCATTTTCTTTGGACACTTAAAATGGTGACTACTTAATTGTCACCATTGCTGTCCTTCTCTGAGAATAGTGGCTGTTTTCATTCTCCTTACGCTAACGGTGCCAAAAGCAGGGTCTGTGAAGTCCTCTAATATGATGGCTCTGACTGCCCTCCAGCGACCTCTGGAGATAATATTACAGAGCTTGTTGCTGTGGTGCTCCACCAACTGGCACTTTTTATTCTATTAAAGAGGATGCAGGATATAGTGGATTGTAACTTAATTATTACTTCTTTTGGTTCAGAAATAAGGGACAAGTATTAGTACTTTCCCCAAAAAGTTGGAAATAATCATCAAACACTTGTCTGCAAAATCTAATGCAACTTTTGTTGAGAAATCTAGACCGTTTGGTAACTGCATTATTTTAAAAGCATTTTAGAGTAATGAGTTCTGAGTTGTACACCCTAGGCTTGCAGAGAATTTATATAGAATTTTGCCTTTAGTGGATCATTTTAGAACTGAGACCAATACTTTTAGTTGAAGAAAGGAGAGGAGGAGAACTGGGTCTGGAATTCAGATCCCAATTTCCAGTGTATTTGATTTTTTTTTTTTTTTCTGCTTATGCCAGGCATGAAAATAAAGTAAGTCCATGCTTTGGGTCCTTTGAAATTCTTTGTATTTTTGGAGCTGAAGCCAATTTATTAACATTCTTTGCCTGTCTCTTCTGCTGGTGTTTTCCATCTTCTTTGGGCTTTTAACCTTCTAATTTTTCTTTAAATTGCTCACAGTCTACTACTTTCATCCTTTTCTCTTTAGAGTGGTAGGAAGGGAAGAAAGTACCTATCCTGTTCTCTCATGTACAGCTACAGAGAGAAGATACTGCTTCGTTTCCCATGCTCCAACATCACTTCCCTAGCCTGTGACATGAGGTTTGTCCAGGGCCAGTCAGTGCTGGCGTCTTCTTGCTATCTGGGTTGACCTTGGCAAAGCAGCTGTTAGTAGCTATTTTCAAACACCTAAATCCATACTGGAGAGCAAGTAATTAAAACTTGGTAATTAGATCTAGTCTTTATATATCTGCACATTTAATCTTTCATATATCCTAAGAGGATTTGACCTCAGGAAATTGTCCCATTGCCCCTTTGGCAAAAAGGGAGTTTGCGTTTTCCCACTGCTCCTATGTGGAGGGTCCCGTTAGTGGCCATGATGTGTGAGCCTGTGTCTGTGGCACGCTTGAGCCAACTCAGATTGGAATTTTCCATTTACTTGAGGCCAGTCACTGGAACATCTGAAGCCATCAGAAGCTGGAATTTATGGGAAATTTTAGCACTGAGAAGTTTAGCATATCCCTGATTAAGAATGATCAGGTTTCACCAAAGGAAAGAGGTTGGCTTCACTGAGTCCCAAGGAAATGCGACCAGACTTAAACCCCGGCATGTCACGCCCTGGTGAGCAGCTGTGCGGTACGGCGAGGTGACACAGAGAACAGCTGTAGTCTTCAGTGTTGTCTTGTTACTCGTGTTCTGCGCAGGGAGACCTGTCTAAGGGACCTGATGGGCTAAACTTTGCTGCATTTGCCTTGCATCCCCGTCACTCATGTAGCTTGCATGAGCACTTCATGGCTAATCAGCAAGGATGATGAGAACCAAATATGTTCCTGTTCGTGGGCAGCACCCCATCTGGGTGGGTCGCCACATCTTGCCTCCCCTCCTCTGTAGCTGTGCTTGGCTGAAGCACTTGCAGGCGGAGACTGGCTGATGGAGAAAGAAACCTCAGAGTGGAAATGGAGAATACACATGCTCATCCGAGGCTTCAAGGAGGTTGACAGTAAGGCAAAGCCTGAGTGTCCGTGGGCCGCATTCTGGAGGAGTGTGATCATGCCCCTGTTAGGGACGAACAGTGAAGGCTATGGCATGGGTTCTAGATGCAGAAAGGCAGGGGTGCCTGAAGTGCAAGGTCCTGGCCTTGGGGGCTGGAGGTTCATCGAGGGTCTCCTTCAGGACAAAACGGGGGAAGTAAAAAGAATGCTGAAGTAACAGAGCCCAAATCAGCACTAGCTGCTCCCTAACCTAAAAAGAAAGCCAGATGAGGAAAAAGGATGAGGGGAGGGGGGCAACGAGGGAAAATATTTTTTAAACTATTTTCTCTTTGCATTTTCACATTGTTTCTAAGGTTAAGACACACATACACACCCTGCTCCCAACCCCGCACTGTGGTTCATTAAAGCATAAAAATCTGTATATGGCAACAATAACGAAGAGGGAAATGTATTTTACTTAAAATCTATGGGAAGGAAGTTTTAGGCCTGGTAATTAAGTCTTTACTTTGACATTGGACTCTTCGAATCTAAATTGTACAAATTGCTGTGGAGCACTAACATCTGAATTTTTGTTTCCAGTTTTACTGAGAAATAATTGACATACACTACTGTATAAGTTTAAGCTGTACAGCATAGTGGTTTGATTTGCATATATTGTGAAATGATGCCTGCATTAGGTTCAGTTAACTCCATCTTCTCACATAGATAAAAAATGTTTTAAAAAGATTGTGATGAGAAACCTTAGGATTTACTCCCTTAACGACGATGCTATGTATCACAAGGTAGGGTTAGCTACTACTCATCCCTAGTGCTTATTTAACTTACAACTGGAAGTTTGTACATTTTAAAAAATTTTATTTAGATTCAATTAATGGGGTAGCCCGGGTGGCTCAGCAGTTTAGCGCCGCCCTCAGCCCAGGGGGTGATCCTGGAGACCCGGGATCGAGTCCCACATCGGGCTCCCTGCATGGAACCTGCTTCTCCCTCTGCCTGTGTCTCTGCCTCTGTCTCTCTCTTTCTCATAAATGAATAAATAAAATATTTAAAAAATAAATAAAATCAATGAATATATAGTGTATTATCTATTTTAGAGGCAGAGTTCAGTGATTAATCAGTTGTATGTAACACCCAATGCTCATCACATCACATGCCCTCCTTAATGCCATCACCTGGTTACCCCATCTTCCAGGACACTTCCCCTCCAGCAACCCTCAGTTTGTTTCCTATTATTAACAGTCTCGTATGGTCTGTCTCCGTCTCTAATTTTGTCTTCTTTTATTTTTTCCTCCAATCCCTTATGTTCCTCTGTTTTGTTTCTTAAATTCCACAAATAAATGAAATCATATAATTGTCTTTCTCTGACTGACTTGTTTCGCTTAGCATAGTACCTCTGTTTCTATCCACATCATTGCAAATGGCAAGATTTCTTATTTTCATGGTTGAGGAATATCACATTGTATACAGAAACCACATCTTCTTTATCCATCATCTGTCGATGGACACCGAGGCTCCTTCCACAGTTTGGCTATTGTGGACATTGCTGCTATGAACATTGGGGTGCAGGTGTCCTGGCGTTTCACTGCATCTGTATCTTTGGGGTAAATCCCCAGCAGTGCAATTGCTGGGTCGTAGGGCAGGTCTATTTTTAACCCTTTGAGGAACCTCCACACAGTTTTCCAGAGTGGCTGCACCGGGTCACATTCCCACCAACAGGGCAGGAGGGTTCCCCTTGCTCCACATTCTTTCCAACATTTGTGGTTTCCTATCTTGTTAATTTTCCCCATTCTCACTGGTGTGAGGTGGGATCTCTTGGTGGTTTTGATTTGTATTTCCCTGATGGCAAGTGATGCGGAGCATGTTCTCATGTGCTTGTTGGCCATGTCTATGTCTTCCTCTGTGAAATTTCTGTTCATGTCTTCTGCTCATTTCATGATTGGATTGTTTGTTTCTTTGCTGTTGACTTTGATAAGTTCTTTATAGATCTTGGATACTAGTCCTTGATCTGATACGTCATTTGCAAATATCTTCTCCCATTCTGTAGGTTGTCTTGTAGTTTTGTAGACTGTTTCTTTTGCTGTGCAGAAGCTTCTTATCCTGATGAAGTCCCAATAATTCATTTTTGCTTCTGTTTCCCTTGTCTTCATGGATGTGTCTTGCAAAAAGTTTCTGTGGCCAAGCTCAAAAGGGTGTTGCCTGTGTTCTCCTCTAGGATTTTGATGGAATCTTGTCTCACATTTAGATCTTTCATCCATTTTGAGTTTATCTTTGTGTATGGTGAAAGAGAGTGGTCTAGTTTCATTCTTCTGCACGTGGCTGCCCAATTTTCCCAGCACCATTTATTGAAGAGACTGTCCTTTTTCCAGTGGATGATCTTTCCTGCTTTGTCGAATATTAGTTGACCATAAAGTTGAGGGTGCACTTCTGGATTCTCTATTCTGTTCCATTGATCTATGTGTCTGTTTTTGTGCCAGGACCACACTGTCTTGATGACCACAGCTTTGTAGGACAACCTGAAATGTGGCATTGTGATGCCCCCGCTCTGGTTTTCTTTTTAAATATTTTCCTGGCTATTCGGGGTCCTTTCTGATTACACACAAATCTTACGATTATTTGTTCTAACTCTCTGAAGAAAGTCCATGGTATTTTGATAGGGATTGCACTAAATGTGTACATTGCCCTGGGTAACATTGACATTTTCACAATATTAATTCTTCCAATCAATGAGCATGGAATATTTTTCCATCTCTTTGTGTCTTCCTCCATTTCTTTCAGAAGTGTTCTGTAGTTTTTAGGGTATAGATCCTTTACCTCCTTGGTTAGGTTTATCCCTAGGTATCTTATGCTTTTGGGTGCAATTGTAAATGGGATTGACTCCTTAATTTCTCTTTATTCAGTCTCGTGGTTAGTATATAGAAATGCCACTGACTTCTGGGCATTGATTTTGTATCCTGCCACAATGACGAATTGCTGTATGAGTTCTAGCAATTTTGGGGTGGAATCTTTTGGGTTTTCTATGGACAATATCATGTCATCGGCAAAGAGGGAGAGTTTGACTTCTTCTTTGCCAATTTGAATGCCTTTTATTTCTTTTTGTTGCCTGATTGCTGAGGCTAGGACTTCTAGGACTATGTTGAATAGCAGTGGTGAGAGTGGACATCCCTGTCGTGTTCCTGATCTTAGGGAAAAGGCTCCCAGTGTTTCCCCATTGAGAATGATATTTGCTGTGGGCTTTTCGTAGATGGCTTTTAAGATGTTGAGGAATGTTCCCTCCATCCCTACACTCTGAAGAGTTTTGATCAGAAATGGATGCTGTATTATATCAAATGTTTTCTCTGCATCTATTGAGGGAATCATATGGTTCTTGTTTTTTCTCTCATTGATGTGATCTATCACATTGATTTCTTTACAAGTGTTGAACCAGCCTTGCATGCCAGGGTCAATCCCACTTGCTCATGGTGAATAATCTTCTTCATGTACTGTTGGATTCTATTGGCTAGTATCTTGTTGAGAATTTCTGCATCTGTGTTCATCAGGGATATGGGTCTATAATTCCCCTTTTTGGTGGGGTTTTGTCTGGTTTTGGAATTAGGGTGATGCTGGCCTCATAGAACGAGTTTGGAAGTATTACGTCCCTTTCTATCCTTTGGAACAGCTTTAGTAGAATAGGTATTGTTTCTTCTTTAAACATTTGATAGAATTCCCCTGGGAAGCCAGGAGTTCTAGTGTCAAAGCATTGTGGTCTGAAAATATGCAGGGGACAATCTCAATCTTTTGGTATCAGTTGAGACCTGATTTGTGACCCAGTATGTGGTCTATTCTGGGAGAAAGTTCCATGTGCACTTCAGAAGAATGCATATTCAGTTGCCTTAGGATGAAATGTTTATATATCTGTGAAATTTATACGGTCCAGTGTATCATTCAAGGTCCTTATTTCTTTGGTGATGTTGTGCTTAGAATATCTGTCATTTGCTGAAAGTGCCATGTTGAAGTCTCCTACTATTAGTGAATTATTAAGTATGTCTTTACTTTGGTTATTAATTGATTAATATATTTAGCAGCTCCCACATTAGGGGCATAAATGTTCATGACTGTTAGGTCTTCTTGTTGGATAGACCCTTTAAGTATGATATAGTGTCCCTCTTCATCTCTTAGTAAAGTCTTTGTTTTAAAAATCTAAATATATGGTATGCTTTCTTTTGAGGACCACTGAATGGTAAATGGTTCTCCAACCTTTCATTTTCAGGCTGTAGGTGTCTTTAGGTCTAAAAGAAGTCTCTTGTAGACAGCAGGTAGATGGGTCTTGCCCTTTTATCCAGTCTGAAACCCTGTGTCTTTTGATGGGATCATTTAGCCCATTCACGTTCAGAGTAACTATTGAAAGATACAAATTTAGTGTCATTGTAATACCTACTCAGTCCCTGTTTTTGTGGATTGTTTCCGTGGGCTTCCTCTTTCTTTTGCAGGGTCCCTCTTAATATTTCTTGCAGAGCTGGTTTGGTGGTCACATGTTCTTTCAATTTCTGCCTATCTTGGAAGCTCTTTACCTATTCTGAATGACAGCCTTGCTGGATACAGTATCCTTGGCTGCAGGTTCTTCTCATTTAGGACCCTGAATATATCCTGCCAGCCCTTTCTGGCTTGCCAGGTCTCTGTGGAGAGTCTGCTGTTAATCTGATATTTATCCACATATAAGTTAAGAATCTCTTATCTCTTGCTGCTTTATGGATTTTATCTTTATCTTTGAAATTTGCAAGTTTCACTATTACATGTCAAGGTGTTGAATGGTTTTTATTGATTTCTTTGTGTGGTCCCCTCTATCTCTTGGATCTGGATGCCTGCTTCCCCCCAGTTTAGGGAAGTTCTCATCTATAATTTGTTCAAATATACTTTGTGGTCCTCTCTCTCTCTCCCAGCCTCTTCTGGAATCCCAATTAGACGTATATTATTCCTTCTCAAACTATCATTTATTTTCCTCAGCCTTTCCTTATGGGCTGTTAATTTTTTTTCCCCTCAGCTTCCTTCCTTTCCATCAACTTATCTTCTCTGTCATTCTTTCTTCCATCTCATTAACCTTGCAGTTAGAGCATCTAGTTTAGACTGTATCTCAGTTAAAGTATTTTCTTTTTATTTAGGCCTGATTCGATCTCTATTCTGCAGTAAGTTTCTAGAATCCTTTATGTCTTTTTCCAGAGCCACCACTAGTTTTATACTTCTGAATTGTATTTCTGATGTGGTATTTAAATCCATTTTCCACAATTCTGTGTCAGAGAGAATTGCTTCTGGTTCTTTCTTTTGTGGTGAATTCTTCCTTCTAGTCATTTTATTCAGTGCAGAGTCTCTGCATGAGCGAGCAGAGTAAAAAATATCAATGATGACCTCAGTAAATACACCCCAGATAATTCCAAAGATGTCAGAGACCAGAAAATAAAAAAGTAAAAGAGAGCAAAATAATAGGACCACTAAAGTGAAAAACAAGTTTTAAAACAAAATAATAAGAATAAAAATAAAAAACAAACAAACAAAAAAGGATGGGGAATATTGGAGAGACAATATAATAGGTCCTGTCTGGACCTACAGGGTGATCCTCTTGGTTCTGAGTGTATTTTGTTCTGTATGTTAGAAGATGCTCAATTCCAAATTTATATAAACCAGCAACACTTACATAAAGACCCAACATCAACCACAAAAACAAGATAAAAGAATGGGGCAGAATGGGAAGGAAGAGAGAATATAGTCTCATGAAGGAAACAACAGAGTGTTCCACTTGGTTCTGGTTGTATTTTGGTCTGTGTGTTAGAAGGTACTAACTTACACCAGTATAAAACAAAATGAGTCAGAAAAAAACAAAAACCAAAAACCTATAACTCATGTATCTACCAAAATTAAATTGAATACGTTGAAAAATGAAAGATTTGTGACCCAGTATGGCTCAGAAATATTCTATATTACATCTAAGACATGTAACTGTAGAAATATGAAAGTCAAAAGGGAAAAAGCTTAAAAACAAAGAGTTGTTAAAATATTGTAGTTAAGGCAAGAAAAGAGAAAAAATATTGCAAATTTTTAACCTGAAATAACGAATCATAATGGAAAAAAAAAAAGTCTAGTTCTATATGCTATTTTTCCTCGGTCCTGGAGTTTTCCAGTGCTGCTTGTTCAGTAAACTTGCTCTTCCCCTGTTCTTCCAGCAGTTCTTCTGGGGAGGGGCCTGCTGTGGTGATTCTCAGGAGTGTTGTGCCTGGGTGGAGATGTCCTGTCCCTCGCCAGGTGCTGGGCTCAGTCTGAGCTGTTTACCCTGTGAGGCCTCTCTAGAGCACACCCCACCCTCCTAAAGTGAAAGGTGAAAAAAAGAGAAAAAAATATGCGGTGGCCAGATCTCCAGCTCTGGAGCCAAGAGCTCCCTGAGAGTAATTAACCACAGTCATCCAGTCCACCCTGGCTGAGATGCTCCTGGGGGCAGGCCTAGAGCCATCTCTGTCCTTTGTGGGCTTTAGGGTAAAGGGAGCTCTGGAGCCGGCCCGTGTAACCCACCAGCTTCCCCCAAATGCCCCGGAGGGTTGTGGGGCTCCAGCCCTTTACCGAGATCAGACTGTGTCTTTGGGTATATTGAGGCTTCACTGGCTGTCCTGCATTTCTGTCCTATTTCCCTGCTGAGCACTTTTCATTCAGGGAAGACATTGGGGCCCAGATTTCTAAAGTTCCCATTTGTCCTCCCCACTGCTTTCCTGCTGCGACTTTCATGGCTCCCCTCCCTTGCCTTTCTTCTTTTTAGTTTTCCTGCCTTGTGGAAGAGATAGCTTTTCTCTCTGTAGCATTCCAGCTCTTCTCTCTTTATATCTCAGGTTGAAATCATAGGTGTTCAGGATGGTTTGAAAGTTATCAAGGTAAGTTGGGGGGACCAGATCAATCAAGGACCCCTACTCTGCCACCATCTTGCCTCCTGAACTCCCTTCCCTTCTCTTTTTAGTTTTTTGAGGATTCTCCATACAATTTTCCATGTAGCTGCTCCGATTGACTGTCCCGTGAACAATGCATGAGGTTTCCCTTTTCTCTATATCCTTGCCAGCATTTGTTATCTCCTGTCTTTTTGATGATAGCCATTCTAACAATTGTGAGGTAGTATCTCATTGTGGTCTTAATTTACATTTCCCTAATAACTAGTGATGTTGAGCCTCTTTTCATGTGCCCATTGGCCTTTCATGTCTTCTTTGAAGAAACGTTTACTCATGTCACTTGTCTATTTTCTAATTGGGTTGTCTTTGTTATTGAGTTATAGGTGTTCTTTATGTATTTTGGATATTAACCTCTTATCAGATATATGGCTTATAAATATTTTCTTCCATTCCGTAGGTTCTTTTCATTTTGTTGATGGTTTTCTTTTGCTGTGCAGAAGCTTTGTAGTTTGATGTAGTCCCACTTGTTTTTATCTTATGTTGCTTGCACTTTAGGTGTGATTCCCAAAAAGTCATTACTAAGTCCCCTACCAATGAGGATTTTTCCTATATCTTCTAAGAATTTCATGATTTTAGGTTATAAGTCTTTAATCCATTTTGAATTAATTTTTTTTCATTTTGAATTAATTTTTGTTAGTGGTATAAGACAGAGGTCAAGTTTTATTCTTTCACATGTAAATGTCCAGTTTTTCCAGCAGCATTTACTGAAAAGTCTGTCTTTGTTGTGTATTCTTGACTTTCTTGTCAAATACTAGTTGACTATATATTCTTGGCTTTATTTCTGGGCTCTTGATTCTGTTCCATTGGTTTATTGGCCTGTTTTTTTATGCCAGTGCCATACTGTTTTAATGACTATAGCTTTATATTGTGCCTTGAAATCAGGAGGTGTAGTGCCTTCTGCTATGTTCTTTCCCAGGATTTCTTGGGCTATTTTGTGATTCCATATATATTTTAGGAGTGGGTTTTTTTTCTATTTACATAAAAAACACCATTGGAATTTTGATAAGGATTGCATTGAATCTATAGATGGCTTCTGGTAGTATTGATATTTTAACAATGTTAATTCTTCTGATCCATGAACATGGGATATTATTCATTAATGTCTTCCTCAATTTATCAGTTTATAATTATATCAGTCTTATAGTTTTCAGAGTAGAGATCTTTTATGTCCTTGGTTAAATTTATTTCTTATTCCTTAGTATTGTTTTTGATGAAGTTATAAACGGGATCAATTTCTTTATTATTTTTTCAGAAAATTCATTGTTAATATTAGAAAATTCATTGTAAGTATATAGAAATGCTACTGATTTTGTATGTTAATGTTATATCTTGTACCTTTACTGAATTTGTTCATTAGTTCAAACAATGTTTTTGGTTGAGACTTTAGGATTCTCTGTATATAAAATCAGAGCATCTGCAAATAGAGACAATTTTACTTCTTCCTTTTTTTAAAGATTTGTTTATTTATTTGTTTTGGGAGAGAGAGAGGGAGGGAGGGAGAGACAGTGAGTGAGCATGAGCAGGAAGGCAGAGGGAGAGGGAGAGAGTATCTCAAGCGGACTCTGAACCAAGCACAACCCGAACTGACATCAAGTCAGACACTCAAGTGACCACACCATGCAGGCATCCCCTTCCTTTTCAATTCTAATAACTTATTTCTTTTTCTTGCCTGGATGCTCTGAATAGGGCCTCTAGTATTGTGTTGAATAGTAGTGAGAGTAGGTAATTTGCTTGTGTTGGACCATCCTTGCATCACAGGGATAAATCCCACCTCATCATGGAGAATGATCCTTTTAGTACTGCTGAATTCATTTACTAATATCTTGAGAAGTTTTGCATCTCTCTTCATCAGGGACATTGACCTCTAGTTTTATTTTCTACTGGTGTCCTTATCTGGCTTTAGTATTAGGGTAATGTTTGTCTTGTGAAATAAGTTTGGGAGTATTCCTTCATCTTCAGTTTTTTGGAAGAGTTTGAGAAGAATTGGAGTTAATACTTTAAATGTTTGGTAAAATTCACCAGCGAAACCATCTGGTCCTGGGCTTTTCTTTATTGGGACAAAGAAAAGAAATCAGTAATTTTAATTACTGTTTCAATCTCCTTACTGTTGGTCTGTTCAGATTTCTTATTTCTTCCTGATTATCTTAGAACTGTGTATGTTTCTAAGAATTTTTCCATTTCTTCTAGGTTATCCAGTTTGTTGGCATGCAGTTGTTCGTAATAGCCTCTTATGATTGTTTGAATTTCTGTGCTATCAGTTTCCCTTCTCATTTACAATTTTGTTAATTTGTTTTTTCTCTTTTTTCCTTGGTTTGTCAATTTCATTTTATCCCTTCCAAGAGCCAACTCTTAGTTTGGTTAATCTTTTCTATTGTTTTTCTGTTTTCTGTTTCATTATTTCTGCTCTGATTTTTATTATTTCCTTCCCTTGGCTAACTTTGGGCTCAATTTGTTCTTTTCTAGTTCCTTAAGGCATAGAGGTGAGTTATTTATTTGTTAATATGGGCATTTATTGCAATGAATGTCCCTATAAGAACTGCTTTTGCTGCATCCTGTAGATTTTGGTATTTTGTGTTTCCATTTTTGTTTGTCTTAAGAAACTCTTATTTCCCCTTTTAATTTACTCTGGTGCCTCTTTCTTTCACTGGCATTTTAAGCTACAGTTGTGAGTGAAGACAGCATTCCAAGGTATAAAGTACTAAGTCTATAGTAACTGGGCAAATGCTTTTAAATTAAATCTAGAACATGGATGTTATAACAATAGCAGCTCCTTTCATTGAGGGTCCTGCATGGCAAGCACACCCTGTCCCCCAGTCTGTCCAGTGGGTGTTCCTGGTGGACAGGTAGCATTGAAAAGCTATGGCCCATCAGAGACATTAGTTTGAGATAAGGCTAATATTTGAACCACGTAGGTCTGTGGGATCCAAAATATGTGCTGCCCTTTAATTGAAGTAGGAAATCTCACAGAAGTGGAACAGATGCCAAATCACCTGGGAGTCCATGCCAAAGATGGGAGTGACAAACGGTACCCTCGTCCAGGTAGCAGCTCCCGGCAGATGGCCAGTGAGGAGGAGTTAGGGTCACCTGGCCATGCAGTGGGGGAGATGGGCCTTCGTACTCAGCTTCAAAGCATTCTTACTCTGTTTGCTGGTGTAGCTTGTTGGAACCTTCGGTGCTTGCAGATACAGGTCGCGGTAGCCACGGTACAACTCCATGAGAGTGGCTTTGCACACAGGCCAAGCTCTGTGGGAGCTCCTAGCTAGCTGAGTGTATGTGCACGCTTCCTGCCAGGCCCTTGGCAAGGCTGCATTTCACCCCACGATGCCGGGTTCAGATGATGGAAACTGCAGCTCCTGGCATTCCTCATGCTTCAGAAAAGTCCATGTGTAAAGTGAGGTCAAGGAGGTTCACAGATGCTGAAGTCCCAACAGACACGTGACACTGAAACAACCTCACGAAGGCACAGGCTGCTATTTTTTTTTAAAAGATTTTATTTATTCATGAGAGACGCACAGAGAGAGAGAGGCAGAGACATAGGCAGAGGGAGAAGCAAGCTCCAGGCAGGGAGCCCAATGTGGGACTCGATCCCAGGACCCCAGGGTCACGCGCGGGGCTGAAGGCGGCCTGAAACTGCTGAGCCTCCCGGCTGCCCAAAGCTGCTATTTCAAGAGGAACATTTGAATCCAACTCCAAAGCCAAACAGCGCGCTGAGCAGCCTGACTGGCTGGTGATGGACGTTGTGGGCAAGGGTGGGTGTGGGGCCGCAGACTGCTACCCGAGACCGGAGAGGGCGGGAGGGGGCACGGGGGCGAGGGGGGGTGGGCAGGACGGGGTGAGGACACCCTCCCCAGTGGCACCAGGATGCCCCCCCCCGTGTCGGCCCTGGGACTGGACCCCAGACACGCCTCCTGCATGGGGCCCGTCACTCAGCCACAGCCCCGGGGACCCCTGCCTGGAGGCATCTGCCATCCAGGCCCCGTGGCCACGGGCAGGCCCCGCAAGTGCGACCTGAGTCCCTGCAGCACCTGCTCCAATGGGAAAATCACACCAGTGTCAGCTTGGCCCGCGGACAGCAAGTGCGGGGGTGCCCTGGAGCGTTTCTCTGAAGGTCCACTGAGTAGGCCAGAGAATCTGTCGAGGGCCTAGCGTGATTCACCAGTGACATTTGCTGTTTTAAGGAAAATATATTATTTTTTTAAAAATTTTATTTATTAAACAAAAGCAAAAATGAACTATTCGGACTTCATCAAGATAAAAAGCTTTTGCACAGCAAAGGATACAGTCAACAAAACTACAAGACAACCTACAGAATGGGAGAAGAGATTTGCAAATGACGTATCAGATAAAGGGCTAGTTTCCAAGATCTATAAAGAACTTATTAAACGCAACAGCAAAGAAACAAACAATCCAATCATGAAATGGGCAAAAGACATGAACAGAAATCTCACAGAAGAAGACCTAGACGTGGCCAACATGCACATGAGGAAATGCTCCGCATCACTTGCCATCAGGGAAATACAAATCAAAACCACCATGAGATCCCACCTCACACCAGTGGGAATGGGGAAAATTAACAAGGCAGGAAACCACAAATGTTGGAGAGGATGCAGAGAAAGGGGAACCCTCTTGCACTGTTGGTCGGAATGTGAACTGATGCAGCCACTCTGGAAAACTGTGTGGAGGTTCCTCAAAGGGTGAAAAATAGAGCTGCCCTACGACCCAGCAATTGCTCTGCTGGGGATTTACCCCAAAGATACAGATGCAGGGAAACGCCGGGACACCTGCACCCGATGTTTCTAGCAGCAATGTCCACAATAGCCAAACTGTGGAAGGAGCCTCGGTGTCCATTGAAAGATGAATGGATAAAGAAGATGTGGTCTATGTGTACAGTGGGATATTCCTCAGCCATCAGAAATGACAGGTACCCACCATTTGCTTTAATGTGGATGGAACTGGAGGGTGTTATGCTAAGTGAAATAAGTTAATAGGAGAAGGACAAACATCATATGTTCTCATTCATTTGGGGAATATAAATAATAGTGGAAAGGAATATAAGGGAAGGGAGAGGAAATGTGTGGGAAATGTCAGAAAGGGAGACAGAACATAAAGACTCCTAACTCTGGGAAATGAACTAGGGGTGGTGGAAGGGGAGGAGGGCGGAGGATGGGGGTGACTGGGTGATGGGCACTGATGGGGGCACTTGACGGGATGAGCACTGGGTGTTATTCTGTATGTTGGCAAATTGAACACCAATAAAACATAAATTTATTATTTAAAAAAAAGATTTTATTTATTTGACAAAAGAAAAGAGATAGTGAGCAGGGGTGAGCACAAGCAGGGGGAGCAGCAGGCTCCCCGCAGAGCAGAAGGCCGATGTGGGACTCAACCCCAGGACCCTGACCCTAGGATCCGACCCCAGTACCCCGAACCCAGTACCCCGACCCCAGGACCCGACCCCAGGACCCTGGCATCATGCCCGAGCCACCGGATGCCCCTTGGTATCCTTTTCTTATAGCTGTTTTCCTCCTCACACCTTTGTAATCCCCTTTCCAAAAACAATTCAGGGTTGCCTGGGTGGCTCAGTCTGCTGCGCATCCAACCCTTGATTTCCGCTCGGATCACGTCGGGGCAGGAGCCGGGAGTCCCGGGTCAGGCTCCAAGCCCAGCCTCATTTTCTCTCTCCCACCTAGAGATCTAATTAAAAAACAAAACACAACAAAAATCAGGATCTAAAAGGGTGTTATTAACAACAAGTATTTCATATGATACTTTTAAGATTTGTTTCTAAAGTCCTGTTCTGAAGTTCACTGCTAACGTAAACATGCAGAAATTGTTTTTTGCAACCATGCTCAACTCACTTATTCTAATAATTTGGTAGCTTGTGCGAGGTTTTGTGCAAACACAATTATGTCGTCTGTGGATCTGTATACTTGATTAGAGATAATGGCATTCTAATCTCACGTGGAGTCCTTTTGCCACAGGATCCCAGCCCGGACCCCTAGGCGCCTGTCTCCTGCTGGAACCGCTCCTGCTGCGGGCTCTTGCTCACGCCCTGGGCTTGGCTGCCTGGTGTCTCCCGGGCACCATCCCCAAACCTTGGCTCAGGCTCCGCCTGCCCGGAGGCCCTCGGTGATCTGCGAACACCTCCACAGAGAACCTGAGCTTGAGGAAAGGTTAGCTACAAAAAAATAAATGTATTTCTTTGAGACTAGATTTAAAAACCCATGTAGTTTCCCCTGCGCATATGCGCTTTGGTTTTGAAAGACTGCAGAAGACAAAAGCAGGAGACCCCGTGTATCGCCGATTAGTCTCCGGGAGCTTGTGCTATGGTGGGACCACAGCTCTAGGAACAAGCAGGAATAGCGAATTCCGTGGCCAGCAGCACTTAGAGCGACATCTTTCTTTAAAATATTGCAGTTACAGGGATTCCTGGGTGGCTCAGCCGTTCAGTGCCTGCCTTTGGCCCAGGGTGTGATCCTAGAGTCCCGGGATCAATTCCCGCATCAGGCTCCCTGCCTTGAGCCTGCTTCTCCTCCCTCTGCCTCTCTCTGTGTCTCTCATGGATGAATAAATAAAATCTTAAAAAAATAATAATAATAAATAAAAAGTAAAATAAAATATTGCAGTTACAGACCTCAGGTCTAGGACCTACGTCACCATTGCTCAGTTAAAAGAGGCAGATACACAACAGAACTATTTCTCTGCATATAGCCGGGAATTATGTTGAAGTGAGCACACACGGCTGTTAGAAACCTCCATGACTTGCGATGATGGGAACGCAAGCGCACGTGAACTACCGAGAAGTCCCAACACGGTTGTACTCTCGTAGGCGGCTGCTTTGGAGTCACAAGTAAATGCGTAAATGCTATGAATAGTGTTGTACACATTTAAGTATAGCTTTCAACTAGACAAAAACAGAAAATGTGATTTTTGAAAGCCATGAAATGAAAAAATAGCGATAGTGAAACGAAGCACATTGAAAGAAAGCCGTATGGTTCAGAGTAAAGGTCGGGCCTCCATCAGCTCTGCAGAAAGGAAGCCCCAGCGGACACGTGAGCACCTGGCTCTGGCGCAGCCGCTCTGGACGGGCGGGAGGCCTGGGAGTGGCGCTCCGCGGAGGGCCCTGGCTGCCCAGGCCGCACAGAACCCGAGGGGGCTCGGGGGCAGTGGGGGGCAACAGGGAGCAGTGGGGGGCAGCGAGGAGCAGTGGGGGGGCAGCTGGGTACAGCAGGGGCAGCCGGGGACAGTGGGGGGGGGCAGCGGGGGCCAGTGGGGGGCAGTGGGGGGACAACAGGGGGCAGTAGGGGACAGCAGGGGCAGTGGGGGGACAACAGGGAGCACCTGGGGACAGCGGGGGCACCCAGGGGGCAGTGGGGGCAACCGGGGTGCAGTGGGGGCAGTGGGGGGGGCAGTGGGGAGCAGCTGGGGGCAGTGGGGAGCAGCCAGGGGCAGCAGGGAGCAGCCGGGTGCAGCAGGGGGCAGCGGGGGGCAGCGGGGGCAGCTGGGGGCAATAGGGGGCAGCTGGGGACAGTGTGGAGCAGGCTGGGACAGCAGGGGGGCAGTAGGGAGCAGCTGGGGACAGCGGGGAGCAGCGGGGGGGCAGCCGGGGGCAGTGGAGGGCAGCCGGGGGCACGGGGGGCAGCCAGGGACAGCAGGGACAGCAGGGACAGGGCCCAGGCCCCAGAGGAAGGTGGGGCCCTCTGGGAACAGGTGTGGCGAGCAGGTGGCAGGTGTCGGCCAGGTGGGGCGCCCCGGTAATGCCTCCCTGGGGGGGCAGGGCCTCTCCTGTGACTCAGATGAAATGTGCCACCAAGCAAACAGAAAACAAGTGGTCAGTCCATCAGAGTCACCGTCCTCTGGGGACGGACTGAGGCAGAAACACGGTCCGGGGCGACGACCCAGGTCGCACGGCACCCAGGTCAGCAGTGGTTCTGTGAGGCGTCGGGGGCCTTTCTTTTTCTCCTTTCGGTATCAGAACCTTCAAAGGTCTGTGCAGGGGCCCCGGCGCCCGGGTCAGGCTGGGGGACAGATGCTGCGTGACAGGTGTGGCCGCTGCGGGACTCGCTCCCCGAGGGCGGCCACAGCTTGGCGGGGTTGCAGGGTCAGTGGCATGAGCCCTCGAGGGGTCTTCACCCGAGCTGGTGGCCGAGTCTCTGTGGTGACAACCTGAACCGACAGTCTGGCGGAGGCAGGTCTCCAAGGGGACTTGTCTTCCTGACATTCCCCGGCTCTCAACCCGCTGGCTGCGCAGCTTCCAGAGGGACCAGAGCCCGGATTCCTCGAGGGCCCCCCCACTGGAGGCCCTCCCTCGCCCTGGATAGACCCCTGCACTGGATGCCTCCCCACTGGAGGCCCCCCACTGGATGCCCCCCCCACTGTAGGCCCCCCTGCACTGGTCGGATCCTCCCCACACTGGACAGACCCTCCCTGCACTGGACGGACCCTCTCCGCACTGGACGGACACCCCCACTGGATGGGCCCCCCGCAGGCCAAGGGCTTGGCTTAGACCTCCTGCAATCGTAACAAAATACGCACTTTACACGGGTCCGTTGTTCTACAACGTGAGACACTCGCTTTCCATGAAGCTCCGCGCAGAACCTCTCCCCCACGCAGCCGCAACCGAGCGCCCCCGAAGGCGAGAACCAGGAGCATCTGGTGCAACCAAAGCGCCGCGGAATTCCTGTAGATTCTTTATTCAAAGGGTCTCACGGCGAAGGTGCAAGTCGCAAGTGCTCTGCACCGGCGTAGCAGCCGCTGGTCCGCGTGTGCGCTCGGCGGGTCTCGGGGCTCAGCGGGAGAACCGGCGCCCCCTCGGCCGCACCGTCCACCGCGAGCTTCCTCCCAGGACGCCGCCGCGGCCCTTCAGGTGCGTGTCTACACCGCGTCCCCGCCTCGGCAGCTCACGCACGGGGCGAGCGAGTCCCACAGCACCTCGCACATCCGGACGCAGGACCCACACCCCACACGACACCGTCCTGGGCGAGGCGCAAGGCTGGGGGCGAGCGCGGGGCCCTGGGTCTGGGCGGTGGGCGGGACACCTGCGGGCTTCGAAGCCAGGCATGCGCGGCTCCCTGGGTGGCACGTGGGTGCGTGCCCCGCACACGCGCCCTGTACAGACGCGCCCCCCCACACACACCCTGTACACGCGCGCCCCGCACACAATGCTCCCCGCACACACACGCGCCCGGCACATGCACCTTGTACACACATGCACCCTGCACATGCACCCTGCATAAACACACGCAACACGCACAAACACAGCAACATGCAGACACACCCTGCACAGACACACACCTTGTACACACGCGCGCCCCCATACACACGCGCCCTGCACAGACACGCACCCTGCACGCACACAGGCACCCTGCACCCATGCCTCGCACACGCAAGAGCCCCGCACACACACATCCCGTACATACGGCCCCCCGCACACGTGCCCGCACACACAGGCGCCCCGCACACCCCGCACACACACGTGCCCCACATACCCAGGTCTGCGCTCGGCCCCTCGGCGGGTGGAGGGGCCTCAGCGGGGACTCGGGGGCCTCCGGGCCGCACCCGCAGGGGCACCTTCCACGGGGCGCAAGGCCCGGGAGTCCGGCGGGCGGGGGCGGGCCTCGGCTGGGCTCGTGGCGCAGGCGCTGGGGCGGCGGGGAGCGGAGGCCCACGCAGCAGCCGCCCCACCCGCCGCCGTCCTCCGCCGTCCCGGGCCCGCGGCTGCACACGGCGCGGATGTTCCCGGGGGACCCGCTGCTGCCTCGGCCCGTGTCCCTGTCACCGTGACGCCGCCCCGGGGGGCGGACCAAGGCGTCCAGGGGAGCTCAGCATCCTCCCGAGGCCACGGACCCACGCGGAGCCGCCCGGGCGCCCGCAGGCCCGCAGCGTGAGTAGGGGGGCCCCGCTTCCAGACGCAGCTCACCTGGCGGCAGGTGGGACGGGCCGAGCCGCTCTGAGCTGCAGCTGCGGGGGCGGCCGGTGGGAGCTGCTCCTGAGGTCCCCACGCTGACGCAGCTAACCCCTGGCGCCTGGCTGGACACCCCCACCCGCGGGGTCCCCTCCGGACGAGGGGCCCAGCCTCTCCGAGTCTGGCTGAGCCGAGCCCAGTGGGGGGCCCGCACCCCTGCACCTGCACCTGTAGCAGCCTGAGGCCCGGTGGCAGCCGCTGCCCACCTTCTCCCTCTGCGGAGGCTGCGTGTGCACCGGAGGTGCCCCGTGGACATCCTGATGCCCGAACAAACCCACAGCAGCCGCCTGCCGTCCGAGACCCCGCAGGAAGGGGCCCCTCCCCGGGTACCCCCGGGACGCGCACGGACCGGACGCGCGGGGCCCACTTGGCCCCAAGGCTGCAGAGGCCGGAGCCGCGGCCCGTTCCCACGCGGGGGACCGGCCCCCCGACGGCGCCAGCCGC
This sequence comes from Vulpes lagopus, assembly GCF_018345385.1. Classification (NCBI taxonomy): domain Eukaryota; kingdom Metazoa; phylum Chordata; class Mammalia; order Carnivora; family Canidae; genus Vulpes; species Vulpes lagopus. The sequence goes on along the minus strand of NC_054847.1, from coordinate 34,375,409 downwards.
GGCCCGCCCTGCCCGGCCTGGAACCGACCTCGGGCTGGCAGCGCGTCGCAGCAGGACCCAGCTCCCGGGCCGGGGGCGCACGGGGCCGCCGCCGAGCCTCCGAGCCTCCGAGCCCCCGAGCCCTGGCCGCCGAGCCTCCAGCCCCAGCCGCCGAGCCTCCAGCCCCAGCCGCCGAGCCGCCGAGCCGCCGAGCCGCCGAGCCCCGGCCAGCCAGCTGTGCAGGCCTGCGCTGAGCCACCTGCCGCCCAGGGGAGGACAGGGAAAACGGAGTGCGCTGCAATCACGTATTTCAACAGTATTGAAAATAACCACCTTGCATTTTAGACAATTTATTGCATAAAATAATGTGTATATCTGAGTATATTTCATGCTACAGTGAAAAAAGTCTGAATCACTGAAGACACTGCACTGCTGGAGGCCGGGCAGCGCTGCATAACGCGGGCGCTACGTGGATGCAGGTGTGGGGTTCGGATTCAGAAGAACGTGCAGCCGGGCTGAGACTGGCCCAGTGACAGCGGGTCAGAGTGCTGGACTGTCTCCCATCCCCCTCTCCATCCCCGTCTCCAGACCCCTCACCCCTGCAGACCCTTGCAGCAGTCCTGCCTCCCTTGATTGGCACAAGCCGGCCTTGTTAGGCTACATCCCCCAACGTCCTCCCTGGTGACTACGGGGATTCCAGGTATTCCCGGGCTGAGCAGCAATCCACAGGTGAGAAGACGACACACGGAACCGCGCGCACAGCAGTCCCCTCAGAAACATTTAGGTAGTGCAACTTTTAAACACACGTCATCACGATACAGATTGACTCCTTGCATTCATCTAACTTCTTCACTTTATACCTTGGCACACAAAACAGGAATTCTGAATCATATTTTTAAAACAAAATAAAAAAGTTCCACACCTTGGGAGAAAAAGCAAACTGGCCGATGCTTCCCCATGACAATATATAATAATGCATCCTTCTTTATCAATTAATTATAAAACAGGCCACTCTGGCCCTTTCTCTGCAAAGTCTCCTTTCATAATTAAATAGATCAAACACCTCTGTGGGTCTTGTTTCATGATACCCTCCGAGCACCCTGCGCACGGTGTTCCCGAGCCCCCTCCCGCCACCAGGGCCGGGCCCATCCTTGCACCTGTCCCCAGATGCTGATGCTGGTTGGACCCGATGGCAGTCTGTAGGGTTTCCGCCCAGTCCACGCAGGTCCCCTAAAGGAGCCCGAAGCAAAGAGCTCCGCCACACGTTGGGTTTTCCTTCCCGGAACAGGTGACCCGGGCGGCCCAGGTGGGGCGGCAGCCGCCTGGGTGCTTCCTCCTGGGCGCAGGCCGGTGGCTCACGCGAGGTTCCCAGGCTTCCTGTCCTTGGCCTGGGCGGGCAGCGCCGGGCCCCCCAGGCTGTCCTGCGGGGCCACTGGGCCACCGCCCCTGAGCGTGCTGTGCTGGGGCCGGAGGAGGGCAGCACCTGGGGGCCGGCCCATCACCTCGCTGTAGGCGGGCGGTGGCCCCTCCATCCGGCCATGGCTGCTGCAGGTGCTGGCGCTGATGCCCGAGTGGCTGCTGGGCGGACACGGGCCCGCGCTGCAGGCGGCAACGTCCAGCAGGTCGCTGTCGAATATGGTTCGGTTGGGCGGGGCCCTCACCGACTCGCGGTTGAGCTCCCGCTGCTGTTCGGGGTCCCTGAGCTGCAGGGCGCAGGGCCCCTGGTAGGGCGGCGGCTCCTCCCCGTCGGACAGCGAGATGGTGGGGGGGAGGTCGATGTCGTGCTGCACGTAGGGGTAGGTGGGCTGGAAGCGGCTGAAGCGGTCCCTAGGGAGGAAGGTGGGGGCCGCGAACCTGTCCCTGGCCCTCGGGGCGTACATGACCTGCAAGGGAAGGGGCACGGGCTGCAGCCGCGGAGGTGACGTGGGCCAGGTGTCCACACATGCCCTGCACGCAGCAGTGCCAACGCTCTCCAAACAGAGCAGGAGCAACAGGAAAAGAGCATTCCAAAAAGCAAACAGCGGCTTGGTCACCACTGCGGCCCCCACCCACCCACTGCGGTGACCCCGGGGCGCACAGGCCACAGGCCCCAGGCCAGCTGGAAACCCGGTCGCAGGAGCTGCTGCCACACTGGCACCTGGTGCGTCTGGGCGCCCCTCGTCCAGTCCCTCGCCAGCGGGGACCGCCCCCTCCCCCGCCCCAGGCTGCACAGCTTTACCCACGCAGCGCGGCCTGCAGCAGGTGCAAGAACTGGGGCCGCTTATGGATCATTCACGGGAGCTTCGTGCTCTCGGTTACCCAGAACCACAAGGGACTTCCCTTCTCTCTGGTCTCTAGGCCTTTCCAGCCGCTTCACTCTGCATACGAGTTCCTGCAGCCACTTCCAGTGACCGACCGGGGACACGCGTGGGCCCGAGTGGCTGCGATCCCGTATCCACTCGCCCAACAGCTGTGGCAGCTCCTGGGTCCGTGGCCCTCCCGCCTCCACCACCCGACTGCGTCTACAGGGACGGCCACGGCCACGTGGTCTTCTGCCTCCTCTCACCTGTGTGTTTGGCTCACGGGCAAAGGGCTGTGTTATTTCAGGCCTCGTGTAAGCCATGGAGATGTGTCCCCAAACTGCACCCCATCAGCCAGGCCCCCCCGATAGGCAGCTGGAGGGTCGTGTGCAGGTCAGGGACTCCCAGCCTGGGGTCCCCAAGGGGCTGCAGATGAGCACGGGTGCCCCGGGGACACTCCGGGGGATCCTCCCAACCTTCCTGGTCCTTCCCGGGGTGGGGGGGGTTATCTCGTGATCCCGCTGTGGCCCCGCAAGCCCCTCACCAGTTCTGCTACCCTGGTGCCCCCCACCTCTTCATCCCCTGCCCCCCTTCACCCCCTCACCTCCTCCTCAGCCCCTGCCCCCTCTTCACCCCCTCCATCTTCTCCTCACCCCTTCACCCCTGCCCCCTCCTCACCCCCTGCCCTCCCACCTCCCCCTCACCTCACCCCCTGCCCCCCTCCTCACCTCCTCCTTCTCACCCCCTCCTCCCCTCCTCACCTCCCCCCTCCTCACCCCCTGCTCCCTCCTCACTCCCCTCCTTGCCCCCTGCCCCCTCCTCACCTCCCCCTCCTCACCCCTTGCCCCCTCCTCACCTCCTCACCCCCCTCTTCACCCCCTATCCCCTCCTCATCCTGTCATCCCCTTCCTTGTCACCCCCTCCTCACCTCTGAGGCCAATGGCCGAGGCCCGGAGCTGTCTGACGGCCACAGGCGCCCTTCCTGGCACTGGAGGGACAAAACATCACGAGAGTCATTAGCTTCAGGCAGCAGCACCAAAGTCAACAGGTTGCATTGGTCACAGCAGCAGCAGGCCCACCTGCCACGGGGAGGGACGCGCCACTGGGCCTTCCTCCACCCCAACGAGGACCGGGACCCGACTCACTGGAGCTTCGGCCGCAGCGCGGAGCAGGTGTAAAGTCCAACATCTTCCTGGAGCACAGCCGCACGGGGGCAGCGCCCTCCGCCCCAGCTTGGGTCAGCGTCCAGGTGCCCCCCTCTCCGAGGCTTAAGGCCACCCCTGGTCCCCCTCTGCCCGTGGTCAGGTCAGCATCCAGGTGCACCCCATCCACCCCCAGGCTGGAGGCCACCCCCCGGTCCCCCTCCGTCCGGCTCAGGGCAGCATCCAGGTGCCCCCCCCAGGCTTGAGGCCACCCCCCCCATCCCCCTCCCCACAGGCCCAGCGCAGACACAGCCTTGTGAGCCACAGGGCAGACGGGCAGCGGCAGCACAGGGGGGGCACCCCGCAGCCCCACGGCCCAGCTCCCCATTAAGGCTGAACTGCCGGAGGCACAGACGCCTCCACCTGCCTTCTGGTGACTTTAGTCTGTGTATTCACAGGACAGATGTCACTTGACGTCTAGTTGTTTAATGTTTTTCAGAAATGCTGAGCCAGAGCGATGAGGTGACAAGGGGACCATCGACGTAGTGAACGGTCATCTCTGACTCCGCGGGCTGCTGGCACCGCAGTAGGCATCTGTCCTGGACCCACATGTGGGCCACCCGCCGGCATCTATGGCCTGTGGCTATGGTAGGGAGCAGGAGCACGGGGTGGGTGCGGGGGTGCAGGGTGCAGAGATGTGCAGGGGTGCGGGGGTGCGGGGGTGCAGGGGTGCGGGGCGCCTGTCCCCGGATGGACGCCCAGTGAGCGCAGAGGTCCCTGTGCCACCACCAAGCCTCAGCCTCAAAGTGCCCCGGGATGCCCGCGGGGTAAGCAGCCCCGCGCTCCTAAGATACCCAGGGCCTGTGGGACCAGCGGCCAAGCCCCGGGCAGGCCCAACCACCTCAGAGGCCGTGGGGCTGGGTCTCGGGTGGCGGGGCAGCCCGGCGCGGCGTCTGGGGGAGCCGGCCCAGCGCACCCTTCGCCGGGACAGGCGGGGCCCTGCATGCGGCCACCACGGCCCCGGGGACCCGCACCAGGGCACAGCGTGAGGGCCCCTGGGCGGCTGGCAGGTCTCCCGAAGTGCACGAGGCCGCCCCCGAAAGGACAGAGGTTCTGGCCATCGTCTCATCGTGCAAGGACAGCCTGCTTCCTGACGCGGGCTCGGGTCCCTGCACCCAAGGCAACGGGCACAGCTGCTTCGGCCGGGTCAGCCTCCTGCGTGGCGGGGCTGAGGGAACTGGGGTCTGCTCGAGTGACAGGCTCCCGCCCCAGGAGGCCCAGCCCAGGAGGCCGCCCCAGGAGGCCTGGCCCAGGAGACCCTCTGGAGCGGGCTCAGCACGCCGTCACTCGGGCTCACTGTGCGTGGATTCCAGCTCACTGTTTCACGGTAAGTCACTCTCAGATCGCTCTTGCCCTACGTACTCTTGGTACCGGTGACTTGGGCGCACGTTAGAGCGAGCGGGCGACACGGGACCCGGTTGACACCTGCCCCGGGGAGCTCACAGGAGGGCCCTGGGTCCCTGGGCCGCCGTCTGCTTGCGCAGGGCCTTGTCCAGCGCCTCTTCTGTGCTCGTTTCCCGCCTGCGACAAGGGCACCGAAACAACGGCAGTGACCGACTATGTGATGACCGGTCAGTAAGACGCGGCCAGGACACAGTGTGTGGCCCGGGGCTCGCCCACAGGCAAGGCCCCAGGAGGCCGCTGTGGCCCTGTGGCGGCGGGCGGCTCAGTGCTCGGGCCCGGGCCGTGGTGGCCGCCGCGACACACGCCGAGGCCAGGAGGTCTCCAGTCATCTCTTCTAAAAGATGAGCTCACTGAAATTGCCTTGTTTTCTTTACAAGATTACTCCAAAGGTGGCATTTTGTCTTTTTCCAAAAAAAAAAAAAAAGTGTTAGCGAGCACAGCTGACGCACGATGTGCCATGAGTGTCCGGCGTGCGCGGGGGACCAGCCTCTCGGTGTGTGAGGCCCTGCTGACCACCTGCAGCTGCCACCTGTCACCCAAGGGCGCATGGGGAGTGGCAAGACTGGGAGCGTGGGCAAAGCTGAGGCCGGCTCACTTCTCCCAGATTTCCTCAGGACCTTTCTCCTAAGGTCGGGCCGATTCCTAAGAGTGGCACCCGGGGCCCTCCGAGCGGGTTGTCCTCCATGCTTCCCCCTATTCAGCCCCTGGGCGCTACACGGAGGGCCCACGGCGGCACGACGACCCTGCCCTGCTGTCGCCAGCCCCGCTGACACCAGTGGCCACCGAGGAGACGGCCAGGGGCCCCGACGTGAGCAGAGGCTGCTCTGCAGAGCCTGGGCTGCGGAAGCAGGCAGAGGACAGGCCTCCCCTGTGAGAGGGCCCGTCAGCGCGGCCCTACACGCGAGGACCCCAAGCCCCCTGGAGCACCCTGGGGGGCTGACGGATCATCAAGGCACAGGGACCAGGATCTGAATCTCGCCAGCTTGAGGACCCTTCTACCCCTGAGAGCTCGCTCCGGATTTTCCTCTTTCCCAACTACCCATGAGCACCATCCCCTGTTATGTTGAACCCGCATGACGCTAACACATCGCATTAAAGACAAAAATTACCACCTATCTTTTAAATGATTGTCTTTATGATGCCAAAATCGAGGTGTGTTCTCTGCAGACCTGGAACACGCACGATGACTGCATTTCACCTTTAAATCTGACCATTTGGTACAGTTAATGGGGCGGGTGGTGAGTGGGAAATCAATACCAACTTCTCTTTTTTTTTATTATTAGAATGTGTATAGTATAGAACTTGTGTAGAGTAGTAGGATGTGTAGAGTAGAACTTTCACCATCCTCATAATTTAAAAGTGTGTTCGATGGCATTAAGCACATTCACGTTGTTGTGAAACGGTCACAACCATCCATCTCCAGGACCCTTTCATCTTCTCAAGCTGAAATGCTGTCCTCACTGAACCCTAAATTCCCACTCCTTCCTCCCCTGACCCCCGGGTGACCACCGTTCTCTCCGTCTCTATGAATCTGACTCTCCTAGGTACCTCTGATAACTGGAATCACACATTTGTCCTTTTGCAGAGATACAATACATCCTTTTTTCACTTAGCATGATCTCTCTAAGGTTTGTCCATGTTGTAGCATGTGTCCGTATTTCCTTCCTCATTAAGGCTAATTTCCATTGTAGACACAGGTCGCATTTGGTTTGTTCATTCATCCATTGATGGATATTTTGGTTGTTTCCACCTTTTGGCGATTGTGAATAATGCTGCAAAAAACAGAGGTTTACAAATATCTCTTTGAATCTTTGTTTTTTGTTATTTTGGGTATAAAACCACAAGTGGAATAGCTGGATCATATGGTAATTCTATGGTTAATTTTTTGAGGAATCAACCAACCATACTGGAGACCATACATAGGAGACCTAGCAGCAGGACCATTTCACATTCCCATCAGCAATGCACAGGGTGCCAATTTCTTCACATCTTCAACAACACTTGTTATTTCCTGTTTTTTTGTTTTGTTTTGTTTTTGGTTTTTTGTTTTGTTTTTTTTCTGTTTTTGTTTTTAAATAACAGCTATCCCAGTGGTTGTGATGTGGTGTCTGTTTGGTTTTGATTTGCATAGAATCAGTGTATTGAGCCAAGCATTTCCACAGAAACAAAACATAACAGGAAACACTGCTATATATATACACGCACAATATATGTGTATACTTTATATATATATAATTTAATATATATCATATTGTATATATAAAAAAGGGAATATTTATTATACGAGTTGGCTTAAATGGTCATGGAGACAGAGAAGTCCCACAGTCTTCCCTGTGCAAGACAGAGAACAAGGAAAGCTGGTGCTATAATTCCATCTGAGTCTGATTGAGAAGCTGGTGGGGTGTGTGTGTGTGGTGTGTGCAAGCACACCCCAATAGAAGTGTCAGAGTCCCAAGAACCAGCAGTTCGGATGTCCAAGGGCCCCAAGAACCAGCAGTTCGGATGTCCAAGGGCAGAAGATGTACCCCCCCAGCTCAAGAAGAAGAGTGGATTTACCCTTCCTCCACCTTTTTGTTCTACTCGGGCCCTCCTGGGATTGTACGATGCCCGCTCACACTCGGGAGGGCAGATTTTCTTTTCTCAGTCAACTGAGTCAAATGTTCATCTCTTCCAGAATTACTCTCACAGACACATCCAAAAATATTGTTCTATTACTTATCTTGGCATTGCTTAGTCAAGTCAACGCACAAAATTAACCATCACAATTGGTGATACTGAGCTGCTCTTATGTGCTTATCGGGCATTTGTGTATCTTCTCCAGTTAAGCGTCTATTCAAGTCCTTGGCTTATTTTTAAACTGGGTTGTCTATTATCTTGTTATTGAATTGTAGAAGTTCTGTATCTATTCTAGATATTATTTCCTTACAGATATATGATTTGCAAATATTTTCTCCCATTCTGGGAGTTGCCTTTTCACTCTTTGGAGAGCATCCTTTGATAAACAACTTCTTGACTTTTGAATTCTAATTTATCAATTTTTTTTCCTTTTGTTGCCTGTGCTTTTGGTGTCATATCCAAGAAATCATTGCCAAGCCCACTTTTATGAAGTTTGCCCCCATTGTTATCTTTAAGAGATTATAGCTTTAGCTCTTACACTTAGGTTTTGGGACCATGTGGGTTCATTTTTTGGTGTATGGCGTTAGATGAGGCCTTTCTCCTTGAAAGGTCTTGGCATTCTTGTCAAAAGCCACTTGACCACATATATGAGACTTTATTGCTGGGCCCTCCATTCTATTCCACAGAACTATATGTCTTTATCCGGCACCCCACTGTTTTGTTACTGTAGCAGGATTTGTAGTAAGTTGTGAAATCAAGAAGTGTGAGACTTCCAACTGTGTTATTCCTTTTCAATATTATTTTGGCTGGGGGGCGGGGCACTATCTCCTTGGAGCTGCCATATGCATCTTAGGATAGACTTCTCTTTTTCTGCAAAAAAAAAAAAAAAAAAAAAAAAAAAAACCAAAAAAACAAAAACCATCATTGGGATTTTCATAGGAATTACACTGAATCCGTAGATTGCTTTGGGTAGTACTGCCATTTTAAGAATATCCAGTCTTCCAATCCATGAACACAAATATCTTTCCATTTACTTGTGTCTAAATTCTTTCAGTAACGTTGTATGGTTTTCAGTGTACAAATTTTTCACCTTCTCAGTTAAATTTCTCCCTAAGTATTTTATTCTTTTTGATGCTACTTGTAAATTGAACTGATTCCTTAATTTCCTTTTCAGGTTGTTCACCATTAGAGTAAAAAAATGCAACTGATTTTTGCATATTGATTTTTGTATCCTGCAACTTTGATCAATCTGTTTGTTAGATCTAGCTAGCAGTTTTTTGTGTGTTGGAATCTTTTATCTTTTTGTGTGTTTAATCTTTAATCTTTAAGGTTTTCTGTATGTAAGTTCGTATCATCTCTAAACAGAGATAATTTTAATTTTTCCTTTCTAGTTGGAATACCTTTTATTTCTCTTTCTTGCTGAGTTGCTCTGGCCAAAACTTCCAGTAAATCCTATGTTAAGGGATCCCTGGGTGGCTCAGCGGTTTGGTACCTGCCTTTGGCCCAGGGCATGATCCTGGAGTCTCAGGATCAAATGCCACATCAGGCTCCCTGCATGGAGCCTGCTTCTCCCTCTGCCTGTGTCTCTGCTTCTCTCTCTCTCTCTCTGTGTCTATCATGAATAAATAAATAAAATCTTTAAAAAAAATCCTATGTTGAAATAGAAATGGTAAAAGCACATATCCTTCACCACTGAGTATGTTAGCCACGGGCATTTCATAAACAGCCTTTATATGTTGGGGTAATTTCCTTCTATTCTAGTTTGTTGAATGTTTTTAATCATGAAAAAGAATTGAAAAACTTCAAGTACTTTCTCTGCATCAGTGAGATGATCATTTAGCTTTTCCTCTGCATTCTATTAATGAAGAGTAGATTGACTTTCCTACATGGAACTGTCCTTGCATGAGAGAAATAAGCCCCATTTGGTCACAGCGTATAATCCTCTTAGTATGTCACCAAATTCAGTTGGCTAGTACTCTGTTGAGGATTTTTAAACGATATTCATAAAGGATGTTGGTTTTCTTTTACTTGAGAGGAACGCTGGCCTCACAGAAGGAGTTAGAAACTGTTCCTTCCCTCTTCCTCTTCTTCAAATTTTTTGGAAGAATTTGAGGAGGACTGGATTAATTCTTCTTTAAATGTTTGGTAGAATTCACAATGAAGGCATCTGGTCTAGGTTATTTTCTTTGCTGTGGGTTTTTTTGAAGATTGATTCAATCTCCCTACTACTACAGATCCATTCAGATTTTCTATTTCTTCATGAGTCAATCTTCATTGGGTGTGTTTCTAGGAATCTGTCCATTTCAACTTGTTCATCGTACTCTCTTATAATCATTCTAATTTATGTATCTTGGATCTTTCTCCATCCAAAGGATACAACATTTATAGCATTAAAAGAGAGTAACATGTGACCGTGACTCACTGGGGCCTGTGCTGTGACCTGCAGCTGAAGCCTGCTGCCTCGCATCCATGTGCACCGTGGTCACAGGCAAGGCCACTCCCAGGCCCCAAATCTTCTCAGTTAAACTCTCCTTTCCACATACAGAGAACCACAGGAATCAGATTTGGGGATTGCAAACAACCAGCTCTCTGCAAGACTGTAAACACCCAATACCGTGTTTTTCAAACTGTGAGTTGCAGCCCCTTAGACAACTGGAAAATCGATTTAATTCGGTCACAACCAGCATTCCAAAGAACTGATAATGACTGCGTACATTGTATTATTTTGCGAAACTTCTTAGTTGTGTAAATGAGTATTGTGGATTATGATCTAAGATGTGATTTTCTGCTGTTCTTCAGGATCAAAACCAATCTGAAGGTCTCTGATCGGAGCCGATGATCCCTCATGTTAGATGGGAGGGAGGTGGGCAGGAGGGGACAACCAGTTCGTGGTAAAGGAGGCTGGCTTTGGATATTTTGTCTTCTACCCAAGGGTTCCTCCCAGGGAATGAATGTATTGTATAACATCAAACTTCTGGAAATCTATTTTCTGCCCATCTCAGGGTGAGACCTTCAAAGCACAGGTAAAACTCATCTTGGATATTCAGCAACACCTTCATCATCTGGCAAAACAGATTTTCTCTCATTTCTTCCTTCTTCCTACAGCCTCTCCACCACTCAAATGCTTTAGTATTGCTGTCTTTCCACCCTAGATGGCAGTAACAGCTTAGATACGAAGGCGGGACCTTGGGTGTCCGTGACTGTTTTCTCCAGCACTTTCCCCTTGATTCTTCTTTGGGAATCGACCATCAGACTTACTCTCAAGACTTACAATGTCCTTCCCAACTCTACTCAATCTAGGGCACATCCCTTAAGAGAAAGATCATTCAGGAAGATCTGTTGGGAAGAAAAGGAAAATCCTCTACGTTTCCAGAACAACACAATGGATCGCGGAGGTCTACAGACTCTGAGGAGCAAGCAGAAAAGGAGCCACACAGGTGCCTCTCCTGGGCTTGGTGCTGGGGGAGAGCGAGTGATTAGACCTGGAGAGAAACCAGCCTGGGAATTAGAAAGCTCAGGGCAACAGAGAAATGTGCAGCTATGTGCTGTCAGCCCAGGTGGGCACAGTCACCTCCTCTTTTGTTTTGTTCTGTTTTTTTTTTTTTTTTTGGAAGTGCCAATATTATCTTTATTTTTTTTAATAAATTAATTTTTTATTGGTGTTCAATTTACCAACATACAGAATAACACCCAGTGCTCATCCCGTCAAATGTCCCCCTCTTTTGTAAGATCAAGCTTAGGGACGGGGCCCAGGGCTTTCCCAAGGTCACAGGCCTGGTAGGGGATTAACACAGAGCCAGAGCCCAGCTACCTCCCTCAGCATCTCCTGATAGCCCCGGGAGCCTCCTCAACTAGAGCCACAGAATTAGGACAATTTAGAGAACTGTTCTTGCCCCAGAATAAATTTACACTAATTTCTAAGGACTAAGTAAACATAAAGCAGGAATTCATCTGGCTCCTTTAAGGCGGGTCATCAGGAAAGTCCTCTCCAAGGAGATGACGTCTGGGCTGGGACCTCGATGATGAGTTCTAGAGAAAATGCTAGTGCAGAGGCCCCGAGGATTTACAATTCTATTACAAATCGTGCAAAGGAACACAATGAAGTAAAAACTTTGAACGAACTTCCTTGAAGAAAAGGAGACAGACCATTGCTCCCACCTGCAGCTGATTGATTTCTGGCAAACTGTATTCAACAAAAGGCAGCCCAGCTGCTCCCACACAGTAGCCAGGATCTCTCCACCCGGTGGAGTTTTCATGCTCACGGCTGTGCACCTCTGAGCTTGCCTTCACACTGTAAGGGTCCACCTAAAACTCACTAAAACTTAAGCAAGTTAAAATTTTCATCAATTTTACTTAAAAATCTGGTTTTTGCACTCTCTTGTCATAATACAAACCATGCTCAAGTGAGTTAGCTTGGGTCTCTGGAGCCTCCAGAGCATTATTGGAATTGTCATCATCGGTTTATATGAGCGGAAGATGTTTTTTAATTGCAAAAGTGACATATGCATACATTCTCATCAAAAAAGTTGGAACACACAAACTGGACTGTCTTGTCCTCCTGACTCGCCCACAGAGGAAGCCGCTGGTGTGCTGGGGGCGCTTTCCTGACCTTCCTCCAGCATCGGTGTGTAACCCCGGCGGTTATCAGGCTTCCTAACTGAGCCAAGTACAAAACCTCTGAGATGGCTACTAGTCTGGCAGCTTGGCCACATCTTCACTCATTCGGGAATAACTTGAATGACGAGAGGAAACCTGCGCCTGGAGTTTACAGTAGGCACCCACCTGCTGACCTGTCCCCTGCAGTCCCTGTGACATTAGGAAATGTAGTTTTAGTGGCTCATGAAATAACGGAGCATCGTTAGGGGCACGGTTGGTTGACAGCAAGGCCCCCCTGGTCTGCAGCACAGCAGGCATCTGCCTCACCCCCAGAGAAACGGCCCTGCCCTCTGTCCTCTCAGCCCTATGCTACATAAAGCCAGTGGCTCTCTGCTCTTTAGTCTGGGGGGTCGGAGACAGGCTGATTATAACTCTGTCATCAAGCCCTTTGGTGCTTTTTTTTTTTTTTTTTTTGGTGCATCTTACTGAAAATAGTTCCTTTCTATCATTTTAGAAATATTTGTTTAAAAAAGATTTTATTTATTTATTCCTGAGACACTCACAGAGAGGCAGAGACACAGGCAGAGGGAGAAGCAGGCTCCATGCAGGGAGCCCAACACAGGACTCGATCCCAGGACCCCAGGGTCATGCCCTGGGCCAAAGGCAGATGCTCGAGCCTCTGAGCCGGCTACACAGTAGTCCAGCTCTTTGGGCACAGTGGGAAGGGCACCCCCTGCCGCTCCCCGCACCCTTCACCGGGCCCCTGACACGGCCTCTGGGCTTCTGGAGCACGGTGAGCTCTGGGCCCAGTGTGGTGGGTTTGAGCTGCTTCCAGGAGCCCAGAACTGCCCATCCTCAGGCCCCCACCCCCGAGCCCGGGGCCATCTCTGCTCCCTCGGCCCCAGACACCAGCTGCAGGGAGGCAGCCCCACCGGGGAGAGGCCACGAGTGCATCGCTGGACTCTGCTGGCCCACACATCCTAGGAGGGAGTCCTGGTCCGCAGGCATAACCTTGACGTCTACGGGAGCTTCTCTCCCACTTCTCAGGAAACAGGGGCCTTCTCGGTCCATCTTCGTTTTCACTCTTGAGATAGAGACATGAGTGCAGAATAGATTTTTTTTTCTAAAAACCACCGCCGTGGGACACCTGGGTGGCTCAGCTGATTAAGCACCTGCCTTCAGCTCAGGTCATGATCCCAGGGTCTTGAGATTGAGTCCTGTATCGGGCTCCCTGCTCAGTGGGAGTCGGCTTCTCCCTCTCCCTCTGCAGCTCCCCCTGCTTGGTTCTCTCTCTCTCTCTTTCTCTGTCAAATAAATAAAATCCTTTTAAAAAATAAAAAATAAAACCCACCATCACTGTGCAAAGCAAGAGATGGCCATGGCACCCTACCCATGACCTAGGGCTCCCCAGAGAGAGAGGAGACCGCAGTCAAAAAGGTGAGTGCGTCCACGCAGAGTGGTTGCTGCTTCACGGCCCCGGCTTGGCGTGCGGGGCGGGAACAGAGGCCAGTGTGGCCCAATACGCGGACTTTTCAAGAGAAACTGTGAATTCCAGTTTTCATGCGGAATCTCCCAATTTTTACAGTTCAATCCAGTTTTGTCAAGACACCCGGTGGGGCAAGTGGCACCCTTCAGCAGACCTGCAACACCTGCAGGAGGCGCAACATCTCTGGGTGCGAGCGCGCCAGCTGTGTGCCCCGGCCGGCCTGGCCCCTTCCCAGCTGCCCGCCCGCTTCTCCCAGGGGGTAGCTGCGCCGCTCGCCTCCGGGGGCCCAGGCGCCCTCGTTTCACAACTGGTTTCATCCCGGCAGCACTTAGTAATGAGGAGATGCTTGACGTGACTTCTTGATTTTTTAATCGAAATTGCCACTTCCGTAGGTCTGCCGGCTGCGTCTCCACGAGCGCGTGCGGCTGGAGCCCCGTGAGCTGCTCCCGGCCGCTGCCTGGTGAGGCCGTCGGGGCCCGGGCCGCTGTCCTGGGCCGCTGTCGGCGCAGCCCGCCCGCCTCTGCACCTTCGCCCCGGCCCCGCCGTCCACTCCGGGCCACGGGGTGTCAGGGACACGGCGGCAGTGAAGGTTGGGCCCAGCCGACAGACCCCCACCCACGCCTGCCTCGGCCACAGGGCGTTGGCACACAACGTGGGTGCTCCCAGAACACACTGCTGGAGCTGGGGGGAGCCCTGGGGGGATCTCTGGGGGAGCCTTGGGGGGGGAGTCAGGGGGCAGAGCCCCAGGGGAGGCGCCCTGGGAGGGAGTCTTGGGGGGAGGCCCTGGGGGGAGCCCTGGGGAAGGAGCTGTTGGGGGGAGCCCCAGGGAGGGAGCCCCGGGGGGCATGTAAGGGAGGAGGCCTGTGAGCAGTCACGGAGGGGAGTACCCCTGACTTTCTAAGCAGACCTCCTGGAGTCAGGTGAGCCTGGCAGGTGAGTCTGGCACTTGGCCCCAAGGGACAGCAGGTCTGAGACCTGCTTCCAGAAGAGCCCTGAGAACCAGGGAGACGCACAGAGTTGAGTGTCTCCCTCAGCCCGGCTCGGCTGTGCCCTTCGCTGCAGGCGGAGAGCCGGTCGGGGAGAGGCCGGTGGCCCGGGCGGGCTGCGAGCACCCCTCGGCCGGAGCAGAGCATCTACACGGTCGGCCTCGTCCTTGGAAACGAAACCCAATGGTCTCACGGCTGAGGTCGGGGTCCCCTGGGCTTCGGGTCACGTCACCCCCGGGGTTGCAGGGACCGCCCTGGTGTGCTGCCCTCTCACACAGCTGAATACCCTTTCCTGACTTGCCCCCCCCCCCCCAGGCCTCGCACCTTCCAGAACGAATGGGCTACAGGCCCAGGGGCGAAGGGCTGCGGGGGCCCCCGGGGCCACCCCGGAACGTGCCCCCCCCCCCCCCCCTGCCCCAGCTGCAGCCACTGGCTCCCGGGCCCAGCGCTGGGCTCCGAGGCAGGACTGGGCACTGGCCTTGCGGGCCTGCAGTCGCCCTCGGGTGGCCTCGAGCACAGCAGCCTCAGGGCACGGGGTTGGCGGGCCACCTCCCCCAAGGCCCCGATGCGCCCCACGGCCGCGGCCACAGCTCCGGCCGGGCGGCCGTCCTGAGCCCTGGGGGAGCCCGGTCGGCATAGGCGGTGCCTCGGAGGCTGGGGGCAGCCACCTGGGGGGCGTGCGGGGCTTCACCCTGGGTCCCCCACAGTTTACAGCTTGTCCATATGCACAATGGCCCCTGGAGGCCCGGGCCTCTCCAGGAAGGCTAATGGAAGGCCGGGAGGAGCAGCCGCTGGCCATGCTGCTGGGGGTGGGCAGGGACGGAAGGAACGACGGAAGGCGGAGATACACCGTACAACGTGGCAGAGGCAGGGGCCCCCACAGGGGCCCTCGGAGCGCGGGACCCCAAGGCCTCCTGGAGGCCTGCTGGGGTGCTCTCCGCTCTCGGAGCCTGGGCGTGCGATCCGCTCCTCCACAGGCCCCTCCTTGACGGGCCAAGTGCCCTGGAGGGGCTGGCAGGTGACACCTGCTGCCTTCAGGGGCCCCCACTCGGCTTAGCTGACATTTGGGGTCACGGGGATCCTCCATGTAGGGGCGGCCCTGTGTGTCGCAGGATGGACCCAGATGCCTCCCAGCGCTGTCAGACGTCCCCTGGGGGGCAACATCGTGCCAGCGGGGCCGGGGGCGTGAAGGGACCGCCGCTGTGCCCAGGACCCTTCCTAAGGGCGCAGCACCCTGGCAGGGAGCAGAGGCGGGTGGGGAGGCGGCCGAAGCCGGGCTGGGGGCACCTTCCTGTGGGGGCCCGCGAGGCTGCCGTGTGAGCACCCATGCCCAGAAGACAGGGAAGGCCACCATCTGCGTCGCGGCCACAGGCTGGGCCTCAGGGCTCAGGGCCACTGAGCAAAGGTGCATCTCAGCTGGCGACCGCGTTCCAGGGACGCGCATCGCCACTCGCCCGCCATCGGGGGAGGACGGAGGCCCTGGGAGGCAGAGGCACCGGGCCCGGGCAGCACAGGCACGAGACCCCAGGGCGCTGCAGCCTGTGCCTGGGAACCGCGGGCAGAGCTTCCAGGCGCTCATCGACGAAACCAGGCGCGGGGCTGGGAAGACGGCCTGCGGCCACGCGTGGACAGCAAGGGCCCCACTGCAGGGCGGCCTGGGGAGGAGCCCACAGACCTGCAGCTGCCTCCTGGCCCAGGGCTGAGGCCGCACTGCCAGCAGGCCCTGCAGCAGGCTGCATGCAGCTGGCCTCCCCCCATGGCCGCACCTGCGTGGGCGCCTCTGGGCCCTGCCACCTGCCCCCGGGAGCCGCGTGAGCGAGCCCAGCCCATCCCGACCGGGAGCTCCCAGTGCCGAGGTCACCGCGGGCGCGGCCAGGTCTGCACGGGGCACGGGCGGAGGGCCCCAGCAGTGCAGGGCGTCTCAGGTAGCGCCGTCAGGGGGACAGGTGTGTGGTGGGGCAGACGCAGGAGCAGCTGCCGGGTTCCCCGCGGACAGCCAGGTCCTTGGGATGGGGGCAGACAGCCCGAGGCAGGTGTCTGTCAGCAGCCCGAGAGTTGGGGGGATGGGGGGGCACCAGAGCTGCTGTCCCCTGCTTCTCGCAGGCTGGCCGTCGTGTCCAGCGTGTGCCCACGGCCCAGTGAGCGGTGGCCCGGCGCTTCCTGCATGGCTGCGAGTCTTGCCGCGACCGTGACCCTGTGTCCTCTCCTCGCGGCAGAGGCCAGGGACTCGGGGCCCCCTCGCGGCAGCAGAAGCCGCCTTGCCTGACAGTGCAGAATCCACCGGGCCGGTGCCAAACCGCAGGGACGACAGCGGCCTGGGCCCCCGGGGCACCGCCCTGTGAGACAGAAGTCGTCCCCGCAGGGCGGAGGGGGTTTGAGGATTCAGGGAGTGGCAGTCAGGGGCAGCGGGGACCATGGGAAGCATAGGGACAAAGGACTTCTTCCCTGGCGCTGCTCCCACAGGCCCATGGCACCCAGCCTCCCCACCGTGGGCCCGACAGGGGTGCTGAGCAGCCCTTGCCCTGCCCCACCCGTGCCAGCAGCCGCGGAGCACCCGGCACAGCAGCTCCCGGGTGACAGCAGAGCCACTGAAGGGGTCACGGAGCCACCGTGCGGCCCTAGTCTAGGGCGGCCCTGGCCTCTCGAGGGCCCGGGGTCCGGGGCCCAGCAGCCACCGCAGCAGCACCCGCACCCCCACCAGGGCCTCCGGGAGCCTGGGGTCGGACACCCAGGGACTTCGAAGCCACCGTGCCTCTCTTGCCCCCTCTTGCCCACCACTGGAACAGAGAACCCGTGGTCGCCTTCCCAAGCCTGGCCCGCCGCCACCAGGACCCAGACTGTCAGAGCGGCTGGGACAGAAGGCGCCGGGGCTTCTGGTCTCCCAGGCACACACCCCAGCGTCGCGTGACCCGGTGCGTGCTTGAGCTTCCAGAGCAGCTCACGCGGGGCCAGGGCAGCTGCGGAGCCCCCACGCGGCCTACTCCAGCCCGGCGCCCCCGCCCAGTGTCCGCAGCGTCGGGACACCGGGCCACTCACAGCACAGCGTCCGCGTGACAGCGCGGGGGACGCGGCGGGAGAAGCCAGACCCAGATGGGCACCTGCTGCGGGGCTCTGGTTTACGAGCAGGAACGGGCCATCTGTGTGGTCGCCTCGTGGGCGCAGGCCTCGGGGCCCCGGTGGGTCCGGGTGCGGGTCGTCTCCCGCTCCCTGGGTATGGGTTACACGGGTGTGCTCGGTTCTGGGGGTTCCCTGAGCTGGATGCTCGGGATGCTGGGGACACTCGGGCTTTCCCTGAAGCCTGGGGACCTTCCGTGGGGTTTCCGGGACCCACGGAGCCAGGGGCCTGACTCGAGGGCTGCCCACTCACCGGCTGCAGCCCGTCCTCCTGCCTCCGGCTCCCCGGGCGGTTGATGAAGGACCGCGTGGAGCCCTTGTAGTGGTTCAGCAGGCAGACGATGACCACGACCATCACCGTGACCACCACCACGACGACGATGATCTGCGCAAACTCCAGCTCGGCTGCGGTGGAAAGGGAGAGCAGTTACCACGTGCCCCGGGCACCCAGGCTCTGGGAACAGGCCGCTGGGCCTGCAGGGCCCCATCCTCTCCACCCCGCGGGGCTGCCCTTCTCCCCGGGCCTGTGCAGGGCCACCCCGGCCGGGACCTCGGGGGGCAGGGGCCACGCGCGGTCTGACCCACCTGCTTGGTGCACCCCACGCCCAGTGGGGCCCGAGGGGGTGCCCAAGCCCCGGCGCTGAGGGGTGCACGGGGCGCACCTGCACAGGGACCCACGCGGCCTGCAGGTGTGCCCCGCACCAGCTGGCTTCAGCCCGTGCTGCCTGAAGGGGGGGGCTGGAGGGGAGCCGCTTGCGAGCTCTGCACCTGCCGGGCACGGGGAGGGGGCGCCATGGGGTGCTTGGGTGCCTGGCAGGGTGGGGAGGGGCCGCGTGCAAGCTGTGCTCCTGCGGGGGGGCCCGGGGCGCTCAGGTGCCTGGGGTGATGGGGAGACTGGGGGGCGGCTGTGCCAAAGCGAGCCCCCTCTCCCGGGTGAGGACTCCGGGACCCGAACCCTCTATGGTGAGACACACTTTGCAAACCACATCCAGGGGCCATACAGACCCTGCGACGAGAAGGGCGATGACCACGAGCTCCGCCCCCTGACCTCGAGGCCAAGCCTTTGGAGGGAATCTCGGAGGCGCGCTGCGTGGTGCGCAAGCACTCACGTGCCCCGCTCTCAGGCTGGCGCCCTACACCTGCTCCCGGCCCGTTGGCCCCGCGGGGACGGCCCTGCACCTGCTCCCGGCTCCTGAGCCCCGCGGGGATGGTCCTGCACCTGCTCCTGGCCCCTGGGTCCCCCGGGGATGGCCCTGCACCTGCTCCCGGTCCCTGAGCCCCCCGGGGATGGCCCTGCACCTGCTCCCGGCCCGTGGGCCCCGCGGGGATGGTGAGGCTCGGCGGCGAGGCTAGCCCCAGGGCCTGCGCCTCCTGCTCCCGAGCTGCCACTCAGGGCTCTGCTGGGCACTGCCCACCCTTGTGCGGGGGCCCCCACGCGGGGCGGCGGAGGGACAGCAGGGCCCCGGGGGATGGTGACAACAGCAGCACCACCTGGGCGGGCGCAGGGACACTCGGGCTCACGACGAGGCTGCCAATGGGTGCGCTGTTGGTGGGTCCCTGCCCGGAACCTGCAGCACACACACGCACAGACCCACGTGTACGCACCTGCACACGCGCGGGCACACGTGTGCTCATGCAGACAAGACGTGTACGTGGGTATGCACACGTGGGCACAGTGCACATGTACACACTCCTGCTGCGGGCCCAGCTGATGGCCAGCACACGGGTTCTCTCTGTGTGCGCTCACGTGCAGCCCAGCACAGGAGGGGACAGGGTGGCACGTCTCCCCAGGGCCTGTCCTGTGAGCACCTGCCACCCATACCCCAGAAACGCAGTGGCTACAGCTGGCACCGCCCTCCACCCTCGCCTTAGGCCCACACCTACCCAGGGCACAAAAGCGGACAGACAGGCTTGCGGGCCTGGCCAGACCACACCTGCCACAGGGCCTACGAGTGTGACGGGCCCAGATGTGTGCCCTGCAGAACGGGGAGCCCAGCCTGGGGCAGGGAGCTGTTGAGCCCACGTGAGCAGCAGTGGAGGCAGGGGCTTTGCCGGGCACAGCCCTCCCCATGGGCACATCCGGGTGAGGAGGCTTGGCGGCCCTGGCCCAGGCAGCTCCAGAGGCTGGCCGTCAGCAAGGCCCGGGGTCTGCACCCCGTTCACCCCCACCGGCCCGGCTGCCACCGTCTGGGCAACCCCAAGGCCTGTGGTTGGACATCAGGTCACATCATGCCCTAGGACTGACCAATGTCAGTCCTAGAGGCTTTTCTCAAGAAAGCTTCACTGCTCTATGGACACGGGAAGAGAGGAGAGTGATGGGTATAGCGAGGGCCCCACACAGGCTCCGCGAGTCAGTTCTTCACTTGGAGGACGTCTTTCTTTCTTTTTTTTTTTTTAGTTTTTAAAAAGATTTTATTTATTTATTCATGACAGACACACAGAGAGAGGCAGAGACCCAGGCAGAGGGAGAAGCAGGCTCCATGCAGGGAGCCCGACGTGGGACTCGATCCCGGGACCCTGGGGTCACACCCTAGGCTGGAGGTGGACCACTGGGCCATCGGGGCTGCCAGAGGACATCTTCCTAAGTTCATCTTTTCCTGCAGTAGAAGCCATGCAGGTACCTATTGGCAGCAACACAGTCAAATGATATTTCCCATAATCCTGTAAGCACTTGGGTTATATCTGTGTTTCATCTGAAAAGGATTTTTACTATAAAAATAACGAAGACTCCCTTAAAACATGAATGATACACAAGGAAATAGTGCAGTCCGCCCACTGTATCTGTGCATTTGCCTGTTGAATAAGGGCTTTATTTATTTATTTATTATTCATTTTATTTATTTATTTATTTATTTATTTATTTATTTATTTATTTATTTATTTTGGCTTTCTTCTTTTAATGAACAGAATCATCGTACAAATGCATTGTTCTGGTTTTTTTCCCCACTTACTATATCCCAGACATTTTTAAAACAAGAATACATTAAAAACCAATCATTCTTTTTATGGTGTCTATCTATTCCAAAACACTGATGTACTGGAATTTAATATTCTCCAAGTGATAGACATTTGGGTATTTTTTCCTTTTTCTTTCCTAGTATGACCAAAGATTGTGTGTCCATGTGTATGTTTGTGTGTGAAAATGAGTATTGACCTACATTTTAAGTATCCCTACAGGAAAGATTCCTAAAATTGGAATTAATGGGTAGAGGATATTTCCTGTTAAATGCTGATGGCTCCTGACACTCCGCCTTGTGAAAAGCATCTTGCCCCGCCCCCCCCCAGCTCATCAACACTGAATACTCACCCTTTCCATTTGCACTAATCTGACGGGCAAGAGTATGTACCTTGATTTAATTTGTATTTCCCCAATTACTAATAATTTTAGATCCTTCCTTATGGTTATTGGCAATTTATGTTCTTCTTTTTCATAATTCAATTAGTTCATATTAGCTTATTTGTAATTTTCTCACTTATTGGTAAGCAGCCAGCAGCCTTTATGTATTATGACCACAAAGCTCTGCCTGTTACATGTGTCTCAAGTATTTTCTCCTTGTCTGTCACTAACTTTGCTGTTTCTCTATAAAAGATATAAATCTTTAAAAAAAAGATATAAACCTTTATGTCATGAAAATTACCATTTTTTTTCTTTTAAGGCTCCTAAGCTTCCTGTTTGATTAGGAAGGTCTTCTCTAATATTCTAAAAATGTTTTCTCTAGGATTTATATACATTGCATTTTTATATTTAGATCTTTATTCACTCTGTATTTGTTTGTTTGTTTTTTTTTTTTTTTTTGGTCGGCATGAATCTTCTGATCTAACATTACATTAAAAAGTTGATCACCACTGACTGTTACACTATATGTTCGCAAATTGAACTCCAATAAAAAAAATTTTAAAAAAGTTGATCACAAGCAAAGATAAGAAAGATCTCGGGATCCCTGGGTGGCTCAGCGGTTTAGTGCCGCCTTCAGCCCAGGGTGTGACCCCAGGGTCCCGGGATCGAGTTCCACATCGGGCTCCCTGATTGGAGCCTGCTTCTCCCTCTGCCTGTGTCTATGCCTCTCTCTGTGTCTCATGAATAAATAAATAAAATTTTTAAAAAAAGAATAAGAAAGATCTCAGTTGTGAGAAAGTGTACGGAATCTTTCTTTTCAAGGGGACTCCCTGCTCCAAGGTTGCACATCCTCAGCTTTGTCACCATGGCAGGTGCAGGCCCACTCGGGTGTCGATGCCTGGAAAAGCCCACCCCACCGTGCTGCACGTCCACACCTTCCCCCTTGGCCCCACACTCCTGCTTTGCTTATACACAACTCTCCAGGGTTTTGGTCTCCAGACCCCTCAATACTCTTAAAAGTTACTGGTTACCACCAAAAGACCTTTATTTGTATGGATGACATCTATGGATATTTGCCATATTTACACTTAATACTGAAAAACTCTTAAATTTATTCATGAAAAAATAAACTATGTTAACATATGTAAGAATCATACACGCTATTTTTTAAAAACAAAAATTCAGCGACGAGAGCGGCATTGCTCTACACCTCTGCACATCTCTTATACATAAGCCTTAGTAAAAGACAGATGGAGTCTCCCCTCTGCTTCACCTACGTCTGTTGTGACACGTTGGTTAGGTTGGGGCACGAGACGGCAATCTGGCTTTACTGGCCACCGGGGACTGGGGTCGTGGAGACCCCCAGAAAGCCCAGAGCCAGGATTTGAGACGTGGTCGGAATGGCTCCTGGGCCGCCGCCCTGAGTTTTCCGGCACAGGTGTAGCTGCAGCAGGTGCACCGACCGATGCAACACGGGACTCGCAGAGCCCGGGGATCCTGGGCTCCCAAGTGGTGCCAGGTCGTCTGGGGGGGTGGCAAGGGCACCGGCCAGCAGGGCCTGGGCTCCCGTGTCCCATACCGAGGCAACCAGCCGGCCCGCAGCACAGCTGGCCAGTCTGGGCGACAGGGGCCTGTCGGGGCTCCGTGGCTGCAGCTGTTCCTGCGCGGGCTGGCCCGGCCCGGAGGCCGCCGTCCTCACACGCGTGGCCTGCTCCCAGCCAGGAGCCGCTGGGCCCGGCTGCAGTCTCAGGGCGCCTGTGCTGCCCCCTGTGAAGCCCCGGGTGGAGGGACACGGTGGGCTCAGGCCGAGCCCCACTGCACGCGGCCTCTGGGCAAAGGCCATCGGTGCAAACAGGCGGCCACAGAGGGTAAGCACAGCCCACTTCCCCCCGAGGGGTCCCACGCGAGCTGGGGGTCAACAGGGAGCGCTCTTGGGGACAAGCAGGGGGCACCCAGGCTGCAGGGCAGCTCGCCCTCCAGACTGGGGCTGCAGGGGCGCCTCCCCTCACAGCTGCTCTCCCATAGCCGTGTGCACCCCCATGGGGACCTCCGCGGTGACACCCTCCCGAAAGGGGAAGTGCACGGCGGGCCCACGGCAGGTGGGACGCGCGGGGATAGTGACAGTGATGTGTCCCTCCTTCCCACCCGCCAGCTCGCTCCCGCAGGCAGGCGCTCAGAGGCGGCTGCGCCCCCAGGTGTCTCACTGTCCCCAGACGTGGCTTCGTGGCCCGGGCCTGATTCCGCGCCCTCCTCGAGGAGGTGCCACCAGGACAGGGCAGGGATGCTGCCGTGCGCGGGAGCAAACCCTGCTTTCTCACTTGCCGTGCGAGTGTCAGGGAGACTCAGCACACTGTTCTTCGGGTGCCCGGTGTCCAGAGTGTGGTACCCCTGATCTCGACCTTTCTGGGCGTCGGGGCCCACAGTTCCCTGTACTGCCGTCGGGGCGCTAGTCATTTCTCGCTGAAACCACCGTCCCTCCAAGGTGGCAGCTCCTGGCACAAGCTCCCCACGCGCGAGGTGTGTGAGTGCGTGCACCCCCCTCCCCGCACATCACTGGTTCCCCTGCTCTGTGCTCCAAGCCCGGGCCGAGGATGTGGAACCAGGCACGAAGAGCAGCAGAAGGTCCCGTGAGGCCTGTTCTTCAGACGCCGCCTCCTGAGTCACGGCGGGGAGCCACCTGGTGCCGCGGAATCACAGGCTCGGCACCAGGGGAGGCGACAAGGGGCTGCCGGGGCCCTGCCTCTGTCCCCCGGGCCACCCACCGCTGCCCTCTGGGAGGCTGTGTCCTGATGGCAGGGGGTGCAGCCGTGCACAGACAGGAAAGGTGCCTGTGCGTTTGGTTTCGGGACTGGGGGTGGAAAGAGGAGGCTAAGGAGAGGTGAACTCTGGAAGAACTATTAAAAAGAGAAAAATCGAAAAAAAATCTACAGGAACAGTAGAGTTCTGAGAAAATAATAGGAGATTTCAGGGTTTCCAAAATTCCATGTGCCCAATTTGGACCCCGAGCACAGCCCACTAGGCAGTTTCCCTGGATTCCTACAGATACTGGCACCAACAGAGTAATGACAAAAAGCAACCCATGCAAGGAAGTGGTTTTAGGCCAAAGTCGAATTTTCACATTCCCCCTTCTTTCATGGGGCTCTAGTTCATGATGCTCTCCTGGATGAGTCACTGCCATCCAGACACCAGAAACTTCATAATACATTTAGCCTAAAGCTTATAGGAAGACATCACAGCACCTCATTTCATCACCATGAAACAGTGACAGTGATGCTGGCGACGATGGCATCTCTTTATTTTTATAGAAATGGGGATCCCTGGGTGGCGCAGCGGTTTGGCGCCTGCCTTTGGCCCAGGGCACGATCCTGGAGACCCGGGATCGAATCCCACGTCGGGCTCCCGGTGCATGGAGCCTGCTTCTCCCTCTGCCTGTGTCTCTGCCTCTCTCTCTCTCTCTCTCTCACTGTGTGCCTATCATAAATAAATAAAAATTTAAAAAAAAAAAAAAAAAAGAAATATCCCCATGGAACTCCAGGCTGCTCAGTGGACAATGACGGGATCAGAAGAAGTTGTGTGAGGCCTGGTGGCCCATCCTCTGGTTTGGGGAAGAGCTGGGCTGACTCACACTAGAGGCCTGAGTGTCCGTGATCTTTTTATTTTATTTTATTTTATTTTATTTTATTTTATTTTATTTATTTTATTTATTTTATTTTATTTTATTTAGTTTTGTTTTGTTATTTTATTTTATATTTTATTTTATTTTATTATTTTATTTTATTATTTTATTTTATTTTTTATTGGAGTTCAATTTGCCAACATATAGCATAACACCCCGTGCTTTTTTTTTTTTTTTCTTTTTCCTGTTGGTGCTATTTTTAAGGACTCTGGGGAAGAGTGGCCCTACTATCCTGCTAGGACACTCACTTCTATTCATGGGATGGTCAACACCATCTTCCACTTGGTCTCTCCTCCATAATGTATCATCCTTCACAGGAGTCCTACTTTCTTTCTTTCTATTTTTTAAAAAATATTTTATTTATTTATTCATGGAAGACAGAGACGCAGGCAGAGGGAGAAGCAGGCTCCATGCAGGGAGCCCGACGTGGGACTTGATCCTGGGACTTCAGGATCACGCCCTGTGCCGGAGGCGGCGCTAAACCGCTGAGCCACCTGGGCTGCCCGGAGTCTTACTTTCTAAATGTCTGATCTTAAGGCTCCAGGCCCTCGGAGACCCTGCGCATGAGGCGAGGTGGGGGCAAGGCCCGGGCCTCTCTTCAGCCCCCTCCTTGCACCCAGCCAAGGAAACCCCAGGCAGCCAAGCCCTGCAGAGCACGGTGATGTCATGGGAAGGGCTGGACGCCTTCCACACTGCCATCCGCCCCGCCACGGACGCTTCCTCTTGCACCCTAACCGGCGACGGCACTCCCAAGTACAACAATCCACCAGGAAAGCTGAGAGAGCAGCTCGCTGCCACCCAGGCTTGCCCGGGCAGCCCCCTCCATGGACTTGGCCGAGGTCCCACCATGGCTCCGGCACCACGGGCGAGCGTCTGCCCTTCCTTGCTCTCCGTCTTCCTGGGCAGAGGGGCTTGGTGAGAAGCCACAGCCTTGGGGTGTCTTACTCTGCATTTATGGCTGTGGGACACCTTGAAGGTGCCCAATGTTCCTACAGGCTGCGTCCTTTCCCACAGAGCCCGAGCAGGAGGCCGGGGGGGGGGGGGGGCGGCAGTTGGAAATCGACATCGACCATGATTGCTACAAGTTTGTGGACCGTTAGCTTAAAAAAATATGCTTGGAGGCTTTAACAGCTGAACGAAAACCCACACTCACTAAACACCGCGGCCGAGGGGGGATTCCAGCCTGTGTTACGTGAATGACTTCACAGCTTGGAATTGAGAAGGCAAGAGAGCGAGAGGGCCTCATCATGATTGGATTCCGTGCCTTGAACTTCCTTGTCCTCGGATGGACTGGCTGTGGGTATCTGACCTCTAACAAGAGGAACGAAAGAAGAGGAGGAGAACCACCCCACAGAAATTTGCCGACTCGGGGTCACCCAAGCTTTATCGTCCTTAAGAAGTTCTCCCCTGAGGGCAGCCCGGGGGGCTCAGCCATTTAGTGCCGCCTTCAGCCCAGGGCGTGATCCTGGAGTCCCAGGATCCAGTCCCGCATCGGGATCTCTGCATGGGGCCTGCTTCTCTCTCTGCCTGGGTCTCTGCCTCTCTCTCTGTCTCTCATGAATAAATAAATAAAATTAAAAAAAAAAGAAAGAAAGAAATCCGTACAAGGAAGGGTCCCAGCTCCCTAATGTGCTTTCAACGGTGTCCAGCATGGAACCATGGAACCCTACTGAGGACCTCAGTGACGACATCCCGCCCAAGGTTTTCCTAAAAATCATTCAACTGTTATTGTTCTAGGCAGTGTGAGCGGTCACTGGAGAAAAGAACCTCGTAAAAAAAAAAAAAGAAAGAAAAAAAAAAAAGAAAATCTCGTGGTTGCTCTATGTCACCTGTTTACAGGCTCCTCCTATTTATATAAAGTGTTTTGCATGATAAGGAAGGTAGGAAATGGCACTTAGGATGTGTAGGGGGAGAGAGGAAAGTGGAGCGAGTCGGGTGGCACCGGGCCCCCGTGGGCGAGCCGTGGCCCACTCCCGCCTTTGACTGCAGCCGCGGCCAGGCCTTGAAGGACGCCGGGAGCCGTGACTGGCTGACACCGAGTCCCCAGGATGCAGGCCTGCGGGTCCATGTTGCTACAGTGACATCTCTCTAAATCACGAGGGTCCAAGCGTTCATCCAGTACGACTTTCCGCCTTGCATTCCGGAATCTAGAGTTTCACGGTCTCTTCAGAGAGAAATCTGGCTAAATATGTCCTCATCCAACATGATTGACAGGATTTTCTGAAAACATAGCAGAGGAGTAAGAGCAATTGCAAACCTTTTAAAAGTCTATCCCTCTGCTAGGTTATAAATGGAAAAAAATACATGCATAAACCCATAATTCCCTCCGTAGGATTCATTTAAAATCCACCCCCGCCCCGCCCCCACATTATCAATTTAAGAAAATGTCTCAGAAAAATATAGTCTGCACGGGTACCGTCTCCTCCGCATTTTCGAGCCGTGGCTCCTGGAGGCGCCGTGGCCCGCGGTCCCGGAGGTCTGCTGTTACAGGGCTGGGACCCGAGCAGCAACCCAGGAAGCCACCCGCATCCTGAGAAACATGTCTTGTCTTGCAAATGCTGTGTTCAATGACTCAGGGTGAGGAAAAAAAAAAAGGTCCCCGCGAGTGTAGCCGTGGGCAACAGGGGTTCGGGGGTATGGGGAGGCGGGCTCAGGTGCGGCATGGCCAAAAACAAGACACCGCGAAGCAACAAGGCCGGTGTCCACGTGCTCGGTGGGCGGCAGGAGGGGATGAGAGACGACAAAGGGGAGCAGGGCCCAAAGCCCCTCCCACGGGGAGCCGTGTCCTGGGCGTCCTCCAGTGGCCCGCCCTTCCCTGGGCGCAAGGTCCCGGGAAGAGTGTCTACACCTCTCATCTGGGAGCTCGGACCGACTCCGAGGACCCCCGTGGCCCCAACAGCCATGTCAGCCGCAGCTCGGGTACCCCGGCTCCAGGACGGCTCTGTCCTGGGGCCTCCCCCAGGGTGCCGGCGTTGGGGCAGCCGCTGCACATGACGAGGGGGTCTCACTGGGCCGCGGCCCCCAGCTCAGAGCCCCCGGCGGGGTGCGCCTCCCCACCGGTGCGACACTCCAGGCCAGGGCTCTGGCCGCGGGCTGTGGCCACCGAGTGTCGGCCGCCACCCCGAGAGGTCGGGGCCTGTGGCAGGAAGCTGTGGACGGCCCAGGGTCTCAGGTCCCAAAGGTGGCTGGGCCAGGACCCTGGACAGCGACACGGGGGGGTCCCGAAGCCCGAGGCCCTTGCCGAGTGCACTCTGGGCAGCAGGGTCCCCGGGGGCCCAGAGGTCCTTGCCAGGTGCACTCCGGGCAGCAGGGTCCCGGGGCCCAAGGGCGCCCTTGTCAGGTGCACTCTGGGCAGCAGGGTCCCGGGGCCCAAGGGTGCCCTTGCCGGGTGCACTCCGGGCAACAGGGTCCCGGGGCCCAAGGGTGCCCTTGCCAGGTGCACTCCGGGCAACAGGGTCCCGGGGCCCAAGGGTGCCCTTGCCAGGTGCACTCTGGGCAACAGGGTCCCGGGGCCCAAGGGTGCCCTTGCCGGGTGCACTCCGGGCAGCAGGGTCCCCGGGGGCCCAGAGGTCCTTGCCGGGTACACTCCGGGCAGCAGGGTGACGGGGCCTGAGGCCCGCGCGGTGCTCAGGCGAGCGGCCAGCCTCTTGGGGGCTCGGAGGCACGGCCGTGTGACAGCACGCAGGCAGGCCATGTGGTGGCGGGCACCTTTCACAGGCACCGTGGGCCTGTGGGGAGGGCACAGGCCCGGGCAGTGGTGCTGCCAGCCCCACTCGACGCCCGGGGCAGCCGGGGTTTCTCCTGACTTAGGACCAGCGGCGGGGACACGCGGGCCTCACCGGAGCCGTGGCGGCAGGAGGAGCTGTGGGAGCAAAGCCAGCAGCGGCCCCCTCGGCCCCGCGTGTCACCTGGGCCCCAGCCGGGTCCAGGGCCTCACGTCACCACCAGGTCCTCAGCTTGGCCACAACTCGTCACGTTTCATGTTTTAATCACTGGGGGGTGGCGGCAGGACAGGAACAAAAGAATCGTCAAGAGATTTCACAGGGAGAAGGGAAGTGGGAATTTCAGCAAGAAAGTCAACAGTCGCGTGCATTTGCATGTGCCGAGCGACACAGCCTGATTTTCCTTGAACCGTTTCCAGATTTAAAGCAGGACTCTCCTTTCTTGTTCTGCTTGTCCCCAACTCGCCCCCGAATCACATGCTGGGTGGGGTGGAGGGCGGGCTCGGGACGCCGGGCTGGGGTGCGGTCGCCAGGGCGGGGAGGCTCGGACACCCGCTTCCACCGGGTGCTGCGGACCCTGCTCCCGGGCCCCGGCCTCACCATCAGGGCGGCGCTTCCTGCTTGGCTTAGGCAGGGAGACGGGGGCGCGGAGAGGCGAGGCCTTCAATGGGGATATCCACGAGCCTGCATGTCACCGCCAGGCACGTCCATCTCTGGAAGCCAGGGATCGGCTCAATGTCACGAGAGCGTCGGTCACCATCGGGAGGGCTGGATCTGCGCTTTGCTCCTGGCCACGCTCGCGCTTCGAAATGGTTGCAAACAGTCCGTCTGGCAAATACCCGTCTCCCCATCTCCTGTATGGAAGGTGCCCTGTTGCCCCCTCCGCAGCCACCGGGGACACACCTGGGCCACTGGGCTGCTCCCTCGTCACTGGCGGTGTGGCTGCCCTGGGGGGCGGGTCACTCTTAATTATGCTTCTTGTTCGTTCTGTTTAACTGTTCTCCATGTTTAATCCACTTAAAAATCACTTTAAAAGCCTCTGATCTTACGGATGAGCTTGTTCTCAAAATATTGCCGGAACCGCAGGCCGCGAGCGGAGCGTGGCGTGGGCCACGGCCTGTGGCACCAGCAGGCCGCCAGCCTCAGCGTGAACCCAGGGCCGTCAAGGCCCAGCCACCCAGCGGTGCCGTAATTTTGTTCCAGCCTTGAGGGGGGCCTTGAGGAAGAAAGGCCGGCGGCACACGAGGGGTCCCAGAAGCCCGGGGCTCGCGGCCCGTGAATGCCTGTCTTGGGCCCTGACGGCATGTGGCCTCCCGATGGGCGGGAGCCAGCCAGTTCCTCCTTCTTTAACTCAGGGGAAACGGCGGTGCTCGCAGCAGACGTGGGGGGGGGGGAGGAGGGCGCGTGGGCCGGAGGGCGGGTGGGGGCCCGGAGTGGCTG
Organism: Vulpes lagopus; assembly: GCF_018345385.1. Lineage (NCBI taxonomy): Eukaryota > Metazoa > Chordata > Mammalia > Carnivora > Canidae > Vulpes > Vulpes lagopus. Next base: position 34,345,572 of record NC_054847.1, on the reverse strand, counting down.
CTGAACACAGCCCCGAGGGAGGAAGCGTCAGAGCCATTGCATTTAGGAACCCTCCCCTCCCTCCTCGTCTTTAAATATGCATCTCAGAGTGGGTGCCCCGGGCTACCTGCCTTTGCTGGGAGCCACAGACATTTCTGGCAACTCCGACCTGACAGCCTGCTCTCCGTGGGCCCACCCTGCCAGCCTCTAGAGCTTTCCTCCAGAGACGTCTCCGTTTCACCAATTGCCCTGACGGATACTCACGGAGCGGCTGCCGCCCTCGGGAGGAAACCCTGGCCCCTCGACGGAACTGGACAGTCGAGCGCTCGCTGCACAGCTCCACCTGCCTCGGGTGCTGTGGGGGCAGCTGCTTCTTTAAGGGACGGACCAGGCCCCGGACGGGCTTCAGCCAGATGGGAACGGGACGGGCTGCTGAGGCGACTGGGAGCATCTGCGACTTGAGGGGCCCAAAGAGGCAGCCCGGGGCCGGCGTCCTGGCTTAGGGGCTACTCAGGGCTCGTCAGCTTCAGAAAATACTTCAGGGAGCTACAGGGATGCTCCGCTCCCCTAAACTCTTGCCCTGTCACACGTTAGTAGCCTGGGTTAGTGTCCTGCCTGGCCCCGTCCCTGGAGTTGATCACCCGGGGCCCCTTAGTCACACCCCGCTGGCTCTCCCTACCGTGCTCCCACCCTCAACAGGTATCCCCACCCACAACAGAAATTTTAACAGGTAAGTATATTTGGGGAGTCAGTAATACTTTTGTAATGGTTGTACAGCAAAAAATGAGCATTTATAAACATCTCCAGAGATCTCCCAGAAGGTTCCAGAAAATGAGCATTTATAAACATCTCCAGAGAGCTCCCATAAGGTTCCAGAAAATGAGCATTTATAAGCATCTCCAGAGAGCTCCCGGAAGGTTCCAGAAAATGAGCATTTATAAACATCTCCAGAGATCTCCTGGAAGGTTCCAGGCACTTGCAGGTGCTGTATATCTTTTACCTTCATGCCCACCCCGGCAGGCAATTTGCTTATAGAAAAGCTGAGGCTCAGAGGGGGTGAGGGCTTTGTCCAAGGTCAAATGGCTGCTAAGACGCAAGCTGGGGGCCGCGCAGCCAGGACGCTGGGCAGCCTTGCTCACAAGTTCCTACCCACCCTGCCCAATATTTGGCTCAATATTGAAGCAGTGAACATAGAATTACCCAAACTACAGTCCCCTGAACTAACCAAAGTATGTCAGCAGATTGATACTTGGAGCTTTAGGGGGCTGCCTGATCCCCTTTAGGCACTAACTTGCAAATTTCTGTTAAGGATTCTGCGACTCCATGTGTCGCCAGAGGCTCTTGGAACCATTTCATGTGTCTTGGACTGTTCATGTGACTCCTGCTAAGAACCAATGGCCCTGTCCACTACAAATTCCTATTCTTTGAGGTTTATAACTATGCTGTAAAAGTCTGCTCTGAGGTGAAGTTTTCCACATAAAAATTAAGTCCCGGAATTTGGCCTTTAGAACACAAAACAGCTCCTTTTCAGTTTGCTATGCTTAAAGTATGAATGAGTATTTTAAAAGAACGCGGACTACTGCAGACTCAGAGCACAGCAATGGTTTGATATCTGTGCACATTAGCCTATAGCGTGGAATCATTTACTGATGTATTGTTAGTGCTTAAAAAATTGCAATGGGGAGGGGAGGGACGCCTGGTGGCTCAGTCGGTTAAGCAACAGATTCCTGATTTCAGCTCAAGTCATGATCTCAGGGTCGTGAGATCAAGCCTTGCGTTGGGCTCCATGCTGGGTGTGGAGCCTACTTTAGATTCTCTCTCCCTCTCCCTCTGCACCCTGACCCCTGGCTTATTCATGCTCTCTCTCTGTCTTTAAAAAAAAAAAAGAGGCAACAGAGGAGTTTTTATGCAGAAATACGAACACTCTGCATATGCTCCAACCACCATGCTTGATACTTCCATCCTTGCTGATAGAAATGTCAGCAAATACAAAAATATGGAACAAGACGGAACTAACAAGCTGACAAGATGTACTAAAAGCTTATTTAATAGGGCACCTGGGGGGCTCAGTGGTTGAGCATCTACCTCCAGCCCAGGGCGTGATCCTGGGGTCCTGGGATCGAGTCCCACATCGGGCTCCCGCATGGAGCCTGCTTCTCCCTCTGCCTCTGTCTCTGCCTCTCTGTGTGTCTCTCATGAATAAATAAGATCTTTTAAAAAGCTTATTAAATAAATTAGTCTAAATTAAATAGCTTTAAAATAGCTTCCTAATATGCAACAATACCCCATGCATTAATAGACTCTGGCATTTACACACATGATCTATGCCACCATAATATTTTTTCTTCCAATGGAAAAATAATTATATATTATTCTGTGTTTATGGTGGTATAGATTTTCATAATGGCTAAGCTACTCCTTAGTAAGTGAATTACACGCCTTTGAAAACTGCAGCTCCTCTGCCAAGCCCCAGAAAAAAAAAGAAAAAAAAACAAAGGCAATATAAATTTTTTATAGTGGCTAACTTCTAGGGCCAGTCAGACCCAAGTTTGAGCTCCAGTCCTGCCATTTGACTGTGTCAGCTTGAGCTTTGCCTCTGTTTCCTCCTTTGTAAAATGAAGCTACGAATACCTGTATCATCAGGTGGCTGGAGGGCAGAATAAGATGACATATCTAAACCCTTACCACTCAAAGTGGTCCAAGGAGCATCAGCATCGGCATCATCTGGGATCTGGTTAGAAATGCAGGATCTTGGATCCTGTCCTGGACTTCCTGAGCCACAGTCGGCATTTGAACAAAATCCCCAAGTGATTCATCTGCACATCAAAGTTTCTTCTGAAACTTCGGTCTAATTCAAACTCCCCATTCAGATTAAATGACGAAACTGGGGTTTGAAGAATTTGTGACTTGTGCACACCACACAAAGGAAATGAGAGTGGAATCCAGGTCTGTTTAGGGCCCAAGGGATCGCTACTCAAGAACGATTTTAAACAATGGTACTCAACACGCATGCATTTGTGTGCACACGTGTGTAAATTCATAATGCTGCCCTCTTGGGCTAAAGGCAGGGCCCAGGACCACAGGGTAGGTGCTTCCTACTGTCCACTTCGCTGTGCTAATGGGCTGTTACCGATCCACCCACACTTCTTAGAAAAAGTATTAGGGGTGGACAGTGTTGTCAGGGCTCACTGAGCTGAAGTAGCTTATGTTAAAAAAAAAAAAAAGCCTCTGGTGTTGGAATACAATCTCTAGGATATTTGGCATTCTTCATAAAAACTCCAGAAGTTCTTGAGGACTTCTGGATATCATACATTAACAGAGAGTTCCAATTTTGCCTTCTGGGGAAACTCAAGTGCCACAAGCAGACTCTTCTTAAAGACAGCATTATGAAGACGCCGTCAGTCCACTCCATGAACTTGGGCCAGCTCCCACGGCCTCCCCAGCTTCCCCGTTCCCTGAGAGAGCCGGACATCAGGAAAGTAGAGTCCTGGCACTGGGGTCCCAGAAATAGCTTTCGACTTTGGTTGCGTGCATTTTTCCAGTGGCACTTCCCTTACTGTTTCTCCTAATGAACAAGACTTATTGATGGTGCCTCCACCCAACTGCTGTGTCTTCATCAGCAGAGGCCCCTTAAATGTGTGGTAAAAGTTAGCTAGTCTAGCCTCTTCACCTTTCAGATAAAATATACACATATTCTATTTAAAAACAAATATTTTGATATTTAAAATCTTCAATGTAGCTACTCAGAAAAATACTTTATTTTGCTTTTCAAATATATTTCTCAATTTCATCTAGAAGCTAGAAGGCTGAATAACTTTACAAGTCATCCTATTTCTGGCCAGATCATGAAAAATAAGCTCAAGGGACGCCTGGGTGGCTCAGCAGTTAAGGGCTCAGGGCCTGATCCCGGGGTCCTGGGACCAAGTCCCATGTCGGGCTCCTTGCGTGGAGCCTGCTTCTCCCTCTGCCCGTGTCTCTGCCTCTCTCTCTGGGTCTCTTGTGAAAAAAATAAATAAAATCTTTAAAAAAAAATAAAAAAGAAAAAGAAGCTCAAGATATTTATAGCTCAAATCTTAGATACTACAATTCCACTCCTAGTAGTTCTTAATCCCATAAAAACGTTAACCCCTTGGAGATGGAAATGCCTTTTTCATCAGCACCACACTACAGGCAAACACTGTGCATTCTCCTACACATACAGCATACGGCACAATACAGGGCACCCATAGTGGTGTGTGCTATTGCTAAGTTACTGAACAACGCTGGGATCATTATTCTTGAGAATTCTAAAGCACCGGCCTTTTCACAACCATAAGCATTTCTTGGACAATCTGAATCTGGAGGAGAGGTGCAGGCTATTGTCTCTGGAGCTCCTCTTTGTCTTGCTTATAAATTTCAGGATGTGTCTGAGCAGTTCCAAGATAGGTTTAGGTTTCTGGCTTAAGTGAAAGCATTAATTTCTTCAAAAGTTGAGAAAAAGTCAGAGCACATCCCAGAGTTTTAGTTACTGTTTTAAAAGAAAAATCACAGGCTAAGAAGCCAAGTTAATCCAAAATCACCTCGGATCCCTATAACTCTACTCAGTTCTCATTCTTGACAGTTTACGACAAGCTTAGCATACATATGCTTTAAAAGCAAGAACCACTGTTCTCTGGTATCAGACGGTCTTTGAAAACACGAGATCCATCCTTATTTATGTCAGAGTTGGGCGCTCATTACTTCACAAGTGAGGTGAGGAGACAGGGTACAAAGAAAGCCGGGAACTATCCTTGAACATGACATCCCTAGTTCATCCCGAGCAAGAGCTAGAGAAAGAGTGGCAGAGTGCCAGCAAGGAGCACGTGAACGAATGAATGAACAAGTGAACAAGGGTCCTGTAGGAGGAGGGCTTCTTGACCTAAATAATCGCAATAACAGGTAATCCTTATATAGCACTTACTATGTGCCAGGCAGTGTTCCAAGCACTTTAACTCATTGACTTAATCTTTACAGGTACCAAACGAATACTGGTTATTTTCCCAATCTTACAGATGGGAAAACGGAGTCATACAGAAGTTACGCCAAGCACTGTGCCCAACGTCACATAACTGGTCAGTGGTCGTGGGAGGACTTGAGCCAGGAAGTCTCACTCCAGAATCTACTCTTAACCACTATCGGGCAAATCCTAGCTGTGGCAGGTCCAAAGTAGACCCCTGCACCAAATCCTGTTTTCAGAAGGACCTTGATGGATAAACTCCATTTAAAAGATTCAAGGAATGAATTAATTCTCTGAGACCAAGGCTCTTGGAAGGGGTGATCAAACACAAAGACCATTTAACTCTACCGTCTGAGAAGGAAGTCTTCACATCTCCGGGAAGACACTGTTGGAAGCAAAAGTAATCGTACCCTTGGGCAATTTTTCCTTTAGGTTAAATTTAAACCTCTCCTGGTAAATTAAGGCTATTGTCTTTTGTCCCTTTCCTTTTATGGGGCTCTGAAAGGATGATTCTATACTGGTAGTATAACAAGGTAAATTAAAATAAATGTAAATATTTATAAATGAAAATCAGGGTTTTCCAGGAAAAGAAAAAAGAAAGCATCCCATCCCCTTTTTTCTCTATCTCTAGTTTGTAATGTCCATAATCCTTTCTTTTCTTTCTAATTTAAATGTCCTCTCCATTGAAACGTATTCTGATACTGAGAATTGTAATGTGCCTGAAGGAATGGTTCAGTTTAATATCTTATTCATTTATGAAATGAAAAAGTACTGAAACTAACAGATAATTCTTAAGCCCACTATAATGTCAGTCAGATTTCTTTGTTTAAAATGAGGGATCTTTCTACAAAGGCAATGAAATCACAACAAGGAAATGGGAAGAATTTAGGTAACCAGAGACAACGAAGATCAACTGGGCTTTGAGGACATCTTGCCACCATGAAACGGGGTCAGAAACCAAAAAGGTCAGGAAAGCAGGCATTCAGGAGTCTCTTTCCTGTGGATCAGGTGGAATGTGGTCCCGTTTTCATTAAAAGTGACCTTCATCAAGTCTGTTATGCTCAGCAATAAACACCCAAATTAGTAAAGCAACCGAATACAATAAAATAGAGTGGCAATAATAGAAATGTTTGGAATTTTCATAGGACAAATGGTTTTCTGGTTGAAATTCAGTCTTAGTTGTACAAATAAAACTTAAAGTCCCAGAAATGGTAATGTTGCAAATGCCTTTACAATTCTTTCCCTGTAATGAACCTTAAAGAAACACTTTCTAGAACTATTTACCATTTAACCCTCTTAGAAATCTGGCCAAGGCTGGCTGCAGGGTGGAAATTTGGTCACACATATTCTTGTTGGTGAGTTTTGGTTGAAACAGATAAAACAGCAAGTGAGGAACTGTGGTCTGATTTCAGATAGTGGCTCTTAATTCTTAGGTTATAGGTTCTCTATGCAGTCTTTATGCCCAGAACACCTCGGCCTTAGCTCCTCCTGGTGGGGTCTAACTCTGGGCAGGAGACGAGTGTCTGGTGCCACTTCCGCTGTTGCCTGAGATTGCCCTCAGGAGGTCGGGGCAAGGGGAATCCTCATGTGTTCCCTCCCTTCACTGCTGGGACCACATCTCCGTGTTCTCACAGTTCTTCAAGGCCCAACACCTCGGACTCCTCAAATATCTGCATTCCACTTGTACTAGGATTCACTTAATAGAAAATTGTAACTGGGCTTTAAATTAATGCATTTGAAAAAATGTCAACCTCTCCTAGGTAATTGTATCTATGACATCATGGGTTCGGTATGCTTGGGATTTCTTTTCAAAGATTTTATTTATTTATTCACAAGAAACACACAGAGAGACAGAGACACAGGCAGAAGGAGAAGCAGGCTTCTCGCAGGGAGCCCCATACGGGACTAGACCCCAGACCAAGATCACATCCTGTGCTGAAGGCAGATGCTCAACCGCTGAGCCACACTGGCGTCCCAATATGCTTGGGATTTTTTGTGAAGTATATTAGTAAAAATTTACAGCAAAATTAAATTTGAATACAATTTTTAATATTATTTATAAAATAAAAATATCTTATCATTGCCCATTTAAGAAGAAAGTCCTGCTATATAATTTAGTTTCAGTGAATTATGAAAGGAAAACATGATTTATACACATATAATGTTTGAAACTGAACATATTTAAAATATACTATGGGAGAGCCATGGGTGACTCAGTCAGTTAAGCGTCTACCTTCAGCTCAGATCATGATCCCAGTTCCTGGGCTAAAGCCCCACACTGGGCTCCCTGCTCAGCAGGAAGTCTGCTTCCCCCTCACCCTCTGCCCCTCCCCCTTCCTCCCTTGAGCTTTCTCAGATAAATAAATAAATAAATAAATAAATAAATAAATAAATAAAATCTTTTAAAAAAAGGAGCTCCATAGTCCCACTCTCCAGGAAAATAACCAATAAAGATTATTAAAAATTAACCATTTAAAGTTCTGAAAACTATCTAAAGTTGCATACAGCAAATTAAGAAATATTACGCAGCAAATTAAATCTAAAGCAAGAAGAAGGAAGGGAGGGGCACCTGGGTGGCTCGGTTGGTCAAGCGTCTGACTCTTGATTTTGGTTCAGGTCATGATCTCAGGGTCATGAGGCAGAGCCCTGTATGGGGCTCCACACTCAGCACAGAGTCTGCTTGAGATTCTCTCTCTCCCTTTCCCTCTGCCCCTCCCCCTGCTCACATGCTCTCTCTCTCTAAGTAAAAGAAATATTTTTTGAAAAAAGGAGGAGAATAATAAAGATTAGAGCAGAAAATAATGAAATACAAATAGAAAAATAGAGAAAATCAACAAAACCAAAATTTGGTTCTTTGAAAAGATCAACAAAATTGACAAACCATTAGTATACTGACAAAGAAAAAAAGAAAAAAAAATGGCTCAAGTTACTAAAATCAGGAGCAAAAGAAGCAATGCTAGCGTTCCCATCTTATAAATATAAAAAGGATTATAATGAAGTAACATGCCAACAAATGAAATAACTTAGATATAATGGAAGAACCCTTAGGACGGCCCCTACTACCAAAACGGATTCAAGAAAATCTGAATGGACTTATAACAAGACATTGAATTAGTAATTTTAGAACTTTCTACAAAGAAAAGTCCAGGACCAAATGGCTTTATTGGCAAATTTTACCAGACATTTAAAGAAGAATCAACTAATTCTTTACAAATTCTTCTAAAAAATAGAGAACATTTTCTAATTTATTCTATAAGGTAAATATTACCCAGATAACAAAACCAGACAAAGACATTACAAGGACAGAAAATAACAGATCAACGTCTCTTATGGCATTAGATTAAAAGTCCTCAACAAGATACTAGCAAACCAAAATCCAGCAACTTATAAAATAGATTGTATATCCTGATGAACTGGGATTCATTCCAGGACTGCAAGGTTGGTTTAACATCCAAAAATCAATTAAAGTAATAGACCATATCAATAAAATAAAGGACAAAAACCTCATGATCATCTCAAAAGACACAAACAATGTGGTACTCAAATAATGTGGTATGGGCACAAGGCTAAGTATGATCGACGGAATGAACAAAGAGTCAGGAAATGACTTTCACATTTATAGTCAATTCATTTTTGACAGAAATGTGTGATCATCGGGGAAGAAGAGTCTTTTCAACAAATGGTGATCGCACAACTGGATATCCATAAGCAATGAAGTGAAACTGGACCTATTTCTCCACCATACACAACAAATGAATTCAAAATGGATCTATATTATATATATTCCCCAAATGAATGAGACCATATAATGATAGTGAAAGGAAATAAAGGGGAAAGGAGAAAAAAATGAGTGGGAAATATCAGAAAGGGAGACAGAACATGAGAGACTCCTAACTCTGGGAAACAAACTAGGGGTGGTGGAAGGGAGGTGGGTGAGGGGTGGGGGTGACTGGGTGGTGGGCACTTAGGGGAGCACTTGATGGGATGACCACTGGATGTTATTCTATATGTTGGCAAATTGAACACCAATAAAAAATAAATTCATAAAAAAATGGATCTAAATGTAAGAACTAAAACTATTATAAAATTCTTAGAAGAAAACTCTATAATCTTTATTATGCAAAGCCTTCTTAATGATTCCCTCAAAAGAACAAACAACAAAAGAAAAGTAGACATGGTGTCCTTGAACAAAATTAGAAACTTGTGCATCAAGGAAAAGTGAAAAGACAACCCACAGAATCAGGGAAAATTTCTACAAATCACATATCTCATTATATATTTAGAATATATAAAGAACTTTCACAGCTCAATAATAAGACAATCCAATTAAAAAATGAACAAAGGATCTAAATTAGACAATTTCCCAAAAAAGATATCCAAATGGCCAACAAGCACATGAAAAGATGTTAAGCATCATTAGCCATCAGGGAAATGCAGACCAACACTACAGTGAGATTCCACTTCACGCTCACCGGGATGACTATAATAAAAAAACTGGTAATAACAAGTACTGGTGAGAACGTGGAGAAATGGAAACCATCATATATCGTTGATGGGAATGTGAAATGGCATAGCTGCCATGGAAAATGGCCTGGCAGTTCCTCAAAGTTAAACATATATTTACTATATGACCCAGCAATTCCACTCTGGGTATATAATGAGGAAAAAATGGAAACATATATCCACACAAAAACTTGTATACATGTTCACAGCAGTAATATTCCTTATAGCCAAAAAGTAGAGACAACTCAAATGCTCATCAACAAGAGAATGGCTACAAAATGTGGATATCCACAGAATAAAGTACGATTCAGCCATAAGAAGAAATGAAGCACTGATACAGACTATCACGTGGATGAACCTTGAAAACATCACACTAAATTGGAAGAAGCCTGTCACCAAAAACCACGTATTGTATCATTTCATTTATATGAAATGTCCAAAATGGGCAAATCTTTAGAGACAAAAAGTAGATCAGTGGTGATCTAGAGCTGGGATCTTGGAAGAAAATGGGATGCCCATTAATGGGTACGAGGCTACTTTCTGGAGTGACAAAAACCTATTGAATATGCTAAAAAATACTGAGGGGTGCCTGGCAGGCTCAGCCGGAGGGACAGGCAACTCTTGATCTCAGGGTTGTTAGTTCGAGCCCCACCCTGGGTACAGAGATTGCTTAAATAAATATATATTTTTATTTTTTTTAGATTTTATTTATTCATAAGAGACAGAGAGAGGGAGAGACAGAGACACAGGCAGAGGGAGAAGCAGGCTCCATGCAGGAAGCCTGACATGGGACTCGATCCCGGGTCTCCAGGATCATGCCCTGGGCCGAAGGTGGGTGCTAAACCACTGAGCCCCCAAGATTGCCCTATATTTATATTTTTAGATACTGAAATGTATACTTCAAATGGGGAGGGGTTGTATGGTACATGAATTATATATCAGTAAAGCCAGAACATTAAAAAAACTATGAAATAAAATTGTTTAACGATTAACAGCGGCCCTTCCCAATGATGTTCATAATATTTGTATTTCCAGCTCTAATAATCAATGAGCTTGTTTCCACGATATCTGTTTTGTGCCACTGTTTTTAAGCACCTTTCCGGGTGTGAATGAGGCTTATTCTCAATAAACATAAACTTACCCAGTATATAATTATCAAACACGTGTTTCCTCTTTTTAACATTACATTTTGAGAAAGCAGAAACATCCATCAGAATAATGAAACCTAGAGATCTGAGCAAGACATTGAGATAAATTTGCGGAGTGATTAGAGTTTTTGAGTCTCTTTACTAGGATCTCAACATTTGTGTCTTCTCAGGTAAGCAGTGGTTCACAACGGGAATAAATCAGGCGACAGTGCTTGGAACAAGCCCTCAGAATCCCTGCAGCGTCAGCTGAGGGCGACGGGCAGTCAGCTGAGGGCGACGGGCAGAGAGACTGGGCCAGGAGCCGCCTCTTTAGGTCCAGTTCCCAGCAGGGGAGCTCACGGGCATGCACGCTTCCGCGTAGGGTGTATTACGCTCGTGCACATGTAAATGTGTGCAAATGCTCAATGAGGGTGCTGATGGAAAATCAGGATATAAAAATGTTCCGGAAGGAAAGAAGACTTTTAAAAGGCTGCCCAGTGTCCCCATCCCCCTGCTCGGCAGCATGTCCTCCTCCACTCTTAGGCCGCAGGCCAGACCAGGTGCCTGAGGCTTCCTGTGATGAAGGACCCCAGAGTGCCTCCTACATAACCATGTCTGGCCAAGCACGGTGAGGAGGGAGGGAAATCCACGCCCAGGTCAGCTTTCAAAACCTCCCAATCTTGCTCATAATGCAAGACTGCCCCCCCCCGGGGGGCAATTCAAAATATTTGCATACTATTATTTTGTAAATAGTACTTCACATATTTAAAAATACTTCTCCAGGTAGACTCTCCTTTAATGCAATCAAGTTTAGAAATGTGAATCGGATGATAAATCCTTAAGAGATTGCTAGGATCTGGGGCATGGGGGTGGCTCAGTCATCTGATTCCTGATGTCGACTCCGACTCCGGTTATGATCTTGGGGTCCTGAGATCAAGTCGTGAGTAGAACCGCATGTTGGGTGGGGCCTTCTCGGAGTTCTCTCTCCCTCTCTTTCTGCCCCTCCCCTGCTCGATCACTCTGTCTCTCTAAAAAGGGGGGGGGGGGAAGCCCGAAGGGATCACAGCGCTCATTGTCCCACATTGGAAAGGCCACACCTGCACTCTTCCTGGCGTACGGCCTCCCCCACTGTGGTTAAAGCCTGGCTGACCACAGCACAGGGACCAGGTCTACAAGCAGCGGGGTGTCCTGTGGTCGCTGTCCCCGGGATCCCAGATCGGGCCCTCTCCACAGAGCCCGCAGCCACTCTTCACTTCTCTAATCCTGACGTCACCCCTTCTGTGGCCTTGGGGGACAAGGGAGGCTGGGCTGCTCCTCGGTCCCGGGTCGCCTGCAACCAGCATTTAAAGCAATAGAATAAGACGGAAAATACCGGAGTGCACACCGCAGGGGCCAGCGGGGCGGCAGGAGCTGGCTCCCCCAGGACAGGGACACACGACCCGGGGTGGCTCTGCGCCCTGACCATGGGTTGATAGAAGACGCACCTGTCGCCGGAGCGCAGGCCAACAGCTTTGAAAGGCCCTGGTTGAAAAAGTGACTGACTATTCAAATATTTTATTTCTCCCCGACTAAATGAGGTGAATCCTCTTCCACAAGATGCCATATGCTTCCCCAGGAACGTGCTAGCAGGACGCCAGCGACGCGCCTTCCGGGGCCGCGACTGTAATTCAGACTAAGCCAGGCCTACAGCTGCCCGCAGATGGTGTGAGCCCGGAGTAGTCCCGTGGGCTTCCTTAGCCTCAGCTTTCTCATCTATAAAATGGTCATCATCGCCCCTAAATGCCCTAAGGGCGCCACAGAAACCCCAACAGGATGTGTAAGAGGCGTGTAAGGGGCAAGTGCCCTCCTTCGCAAGGACAGCGGGGCTCCCCGGGGCGGTGCTGCTCTGCACGGCTCCTCGGGGCGGGGGCTCCAGCTGGCTGCACACCCTGTGTCCCGGGCACTCAGCCGACGCCTGCACCTGGTCCTCATCTCAACACACTCAGAAGCCGGAGGGCACCCGGGTGGCCCAGCGGTTTAGCGCCGCCTCCAGCCCGGGGCGTGACCCCAGGGTCCTGGGATCGAGTCCCGCGTCGGGCTCCCTGCATGGAGCCTGCTTCTCCCTCTGCCTGCGTCTCTGCCTCTCTATGTCTCTCATGAATAGATAAATAAAATCTTAAAAAAAAGAAAGCCTGAGAGGTGGGCTCAGGCACCTGTAATTTTTTAAATTTTTTAAAGCTCCCCAGGTGGCCTCAGTGTGCGGTCAGGATTAAGATTCACTGTCCCAGATGGATTACTGCTGCATCTTCCTCATCTTAAGGACAATCATTATATGGTCTCATTCATTTGGGGAATATAAAAAATAGTGAAAGGGAATAAAGGGGAAAGGAGAGAAAATGAGTGGGAAATATCAGAAAGGGAGACAGACCATGAGAGACTCCTAACTCTGGGAAACGAACTAGGGGTGGTGGAAGGGGAGGTGGGCAGGGGGGTGGGGGTGACTGGGTGACGGGCACTGAGGGGGGGTCCTTGACGGGATGAGCACTGGGTGTTATGCTATATGTTGGCAAATTGACCACCAATAAAAAATAAATTTATATATATATAAAAAAGAATTCCATCTGCTGTCTTCCTCCATCCCTGTAGCCAGGTGGACAGGCACCAACACACATGCCCGCGTGTCCTTTTGGAATATATTCCTTCATATTGCAGCTGACTTCAGAAAGAGACAAAAAGCGAAGACTAATTCACGCAAACCTCTTAATTTCTGTCCTAATTACCTGGTAATTTTAAAGGTGAAGCTCAAAATCTTTGACACCAGACCGGCTTATATAATAAAAGTCTTTAATCTAGGCAAATTATCACTTTGGCTTTTGTCAAGGAAATCCCCCAAAGAGTTTCTGTCTATGTGACATTATTTTAAAGAAGTTGTTAAGAGAGAGAAGAAATGAAATTCTACAGAGAGTAAACAGAGGACAAGTTTTGATTTCTTTTTCCTTCCAGATATTTTAATTGTTCAAAGACAATAAATAAGACAGCCGCAAACTCCCTAATCAAAGGCGCTGGAACACTGGGTGTTATTCTGTATGTTGGCAAATTGAACACCAATAAAAAATAAATTTATTATTAAGAAAAAAAGGTGCTGGAACTCACACGTGATTACTGGGTTGGCAGCCTTTGGCTCCTTTTTATTCAAACCTAAGAAAACACATGAAAACAAAAAGCCCCAAGAATTCCAGGGATGAGACAAGCATGGACCTCAAGGCCACCAGCTCATTCTGCTGTTTATTCTTTTCCATTTCATAATAATGAGACCTCTTGAGTAAAAATGATACATTGGTCTTTCAAACAGCTTTATTTTTTTAACTTTATTATTATTTTTTAAAGATTTTTAATTTATTTATTCATGAGACACATAGAGAGAGAGAGAGGCAGAGACCGAGGCAGAGGGTGAAGCAGGCTCCATGCAGGGAGCTGGACGCGGGACTCGATCCCAGGACCCCGGGGTCACACCTCGGACTGGAGGTGGCACTAAGCCGCCGAGCCACCCGGGCTGCCCTCAAGCTAGCTTTAGAGGGAAGATGCTTTATACATTTAAAACCCCAAAGTTAGGGATCCCTGGGTGGCGCAGCGGTTTGGTGCCTGCCTTTGGCCCAGGGCGCGATCCTGGAGACCCGGTATCGAATCCCACATCAGGCTCCCGGTGCATGGAGCCTGCTTCTCCCTCTGCCTGTGTCTCTGCCTCTCTCTCTCTGTGTGTGTGTGACTATCATAAAAAAAAACAAAAAACAAAAAAAACCCCCAAAGTTAGACTCAATCCCAGGTGCAAGTTGTCAGCAAGTACTTCCTGAACTTTTACTTATTTTTTTATTGAGTGAGTGAGTGAGTGGTGATTGGAGAGGGCAAGAGCCGGTGCGCGTGGAGGGAGGACCTGGGGACAGGGTGGAGCAGAGCTGCCACCGAGCAGGGAGCCAGATGCACACGAGCCCTGACCCCAGGCCCCGACGTGGTGAGGGGCAGACGCACCGCCGGCGGCCCGGGCCGGACCCGCTGACCCTCTAGTGCCCTGCGGGCAGCGGACAGACAAGGGTGGGCGCCTTGCCCGCAGATTCCACGAGGCCGCGGCGTGGGGAGCAGGGTGCTCCAGCTCACGGGGCTCGGAGGGCGCCCTCAGGACAGGGCTGCTGCAGCCGGGACAAGGGGACTGCGCAGAGGTGGCCGGCCGGCCTCGGGACGTCTCGGGCTCTGGGCCACTTGCAGCGGTGGCTCCACGGGTGACCACTCAGCACACACGCCCGGCGCCCCTCCTGGTTTGCTTCGTGTCTTATAACTGCAGGGAGGGCCCAGCACTACAAGCACTTAGGGCTTTGGCCCTGTGCCCTCCAGCCCTCCTGCTACTTTCCCCCTCTACCCCTTCCCCTCAGCCCACCCGAGAACCCTTGATTCTGAAGGAACCTTTCCTTTTCTCCACCACCCTTCTTCCCTCCGCAAGCCTCTTCCCTCCCTTTGACTTTTCCTTTCTCTCTGGTTCGCCACGTGTGGTCTGATCAGAGCAGCCGTCTGGGGCCGTCGGGTCGCGGCAACCCTTGACGGGACGACCCCATGGAGGACAAGCTAGGCTGGGGGCGCGGAGACAGGGCCGGAACCACGGCCTCCGTTACACAGAGCCTGCGACCAGCACCCCTGCCACCTGTGCCACCACCTGGACTCAAGTCTTCCTGGACTTCTGGGGCACGGGGGGGGGGGGGGCGGGGGGGGGCAGGTGTGGCTGCGCCGGCACAACCGTCCTCAAGAGAAACATCACAGCGGCGACCGTGGCAAAAACTCCGGTTAAAATGTAAAAAAATACAAATACAGTTCCTGCAAGGTCTTTCTGGGTCCCTACCGAGAACTTGCCAACAAAAACAAGGCCCCCAAGTCTCTCCGGATGAAGCTGAGTGTGTCACGGAGGCCGAGCTCCTCTTCCAGACCTCACGGGCCACCACCTGACGACAATACCCGAGCAGAGGGCGGCGGTATGCGGCGGCTTCCAGCCAGTATTTCGTTGTCTTTCTCCTACCATAGATTATAAAAATATTCCAGAGGAAGGTACGAACAATAAAAAAGAGAAAAAAAAGAAAGGGTGATGGGTGACTTAACTGAGCTTCCTGGGCACACACAGCCGAACGAGAGCACCACAAGACATCAAACCGATGCCACTGGACTCTTCGATTACAAGAGCATTTCCTCTAAAATAGGGTCAGGACACTTCCAAGGAACCAGAGGTGATCGTCTATTCTTTTTTTTTTTTTTGATCATCTATTCTTTGTCACATCATGTTGAGAGCACAGAAGCACTCAGTCCTAAGAGCAGAGGAAGGAGGCCTAAGGGATGTCTTCCAAAATTGAAGCTGCTTAAGGAAAAAAACAGGTAAGTCTGCTGCAAACTGAACCACGGGGATAAAAATGTGCCTTTTGTTTCTTTACCTGGCAAGGTTAAAACACCCAGATACATTATGCCTTTCAAAAAAAAAAAAAAGTTCTAAGGCAAGGGGAGTAACTGACATTGTAAAATAATGCATTATTTTGATGATAAATTTGAAAATATATTCCTTATGAAGCCCCATTTGTGAATTTCTTTTATTTTTTTTAAAAGATTTTATTTATTTATTCATGAGAGACACACAGAGAGAGGCAGAGACACAGGCAGAGGGAGACGCAGGCTCCATGCAGGGAGCCCGATGTGCGACTCGAGCCCCTGATCGGGGATCATGCCCTGGGCCAGAGGGAGATGCTGAACCGCTGAGCCACCCACGCATCCCTATGAATTTCTTTTAATATTCTCCTAAAAAAAAAATAAAGGATAACAATCCAAAAATTTTCAGAGAATGAAATCAACACACAGATGTTTCCTACCCTCAGAAACTATTTTATCTATAAAATCCCTATGTTAAAACATCCAGCTAGTTCACTTAGAGCAAAGAAATTCAAGATGATATTCAAATGGGGAATAAAAAAGGAAACATCTGCCAGGGGTGAGAGAGAAGGCACAGGTGCATCCCCAAACACGGCGACACCACTCGTAGTGTCAATGTCACCGGGGCCTCAACCTCAAGCAGGAATGAGTCTGTGTTTTCTCAGTATTTCCATAAAGCTCCTCAATGTGTCAGTTAGATGAGAGGACAAGTGAATAATTCTTCTGAAAATATTATTTCATGATGAATGATGTTGGACTGTGTCTTCCTCAGGAGCCTGGAAGATGGTGCAACTTGCAAAAAAGCTTTCTGGATTTCAGATATTAGGTGTTCTTTTTTTTTAATTTTTTAAAGATTTTACTCAAAAAAAAAAAAATAAAGATTTTATTTATTTATTCATGAGAGACACAGAGAGAGAGGCAGAGACACAGGCAGAGGGAGAAGCAGGCTCCATGCAGGGAGCCCGATGCAGGACTCGATCCCCAGACTCCAGGATCATGCCCTGAGCTGAAGGCAGATGCTTAACTGCTGAGCCACCCAGGCGTCCCGATATGAGGTGTTCTTGAGTCTAAAATAAAGAAATTAGTGGTAACTTAAAGGACAGCCATCCAAACTATATGGCAGAGTCCAAGGTCAGCTATCATTATTCAAAGTTATTTGGGGGCTAAATTTTCAAGGTTGAAAGTGACCTTGGTTATTTGCAGACACTATATAGCTAAATAAGTAGAAAAGGATTTGATGGGACTAAAGAGGATTATGAAGGAGGAAACGCTTGGTCATACACAACAGTTTCTCAGTATTGAAGAAAAATGATCCCACGGCGCACCTGACTGGGCAGTGGCCCTAGGAAGGAACCAAGGCCCTATGAATCTGTACAACGTCCAGCCCTCCAAGAAAGAGGTTACGCCAAACCTAACATCACCTGTCTACTGGAACGAGGCAGGGGGTCTCACAAGGAAAGGGGAAGTACTTGCAAGTGGTTACCCTTTTGTGTCCCGTAAACTCAACACAGACCCAGGAATTACCAGGTCTTCAACATTTATTTATTTATTTAAAGATTTTATTTATTTATTCATGAGAGACACAGAGAGAGAAAGAGAGGGAGAGACACAGGCAGAGGGAGAAGTAGGCTCTCCACAAGGATCCCGATGTGGGACTCGATCCCGGATCCTGGGTCACACCCTGAGTGGAAGGCAGATGCTCAACCGCTGAGCCACTCAGGCGTCCCAGTCTTCAGCTTTTGTAAAACATATTTTATTTTTTTGACAGAGAGTGAGAGAGAGAGAGCGAGGAAGACAGCGAGAGAGCACACACAATCAGGGGGAGCAGCAGAGGGAGAGGGAGAAGCAGACTTCCCACTGAGTGGGGCTCGATCCCAGGACCCGGAGATCATGACCTGAGCCGAAGGCAACTCTTAACTGACCGAGCCACCGGTTGCCCCAACTAGTCTTCAACTGATCCCTGGATGTGGGTTTTTCTGAGAAGGATGGTGAACAGTTGTCTGCTCTCAATAAAGGCCAGGCCAGTGTTCTCATCTTGCCATGTCCCATGCATCTAGCACAGTGCTTGGTACCTGGTGAGCACTAACTAAATACATGCAAAATGTGTGAGCACGAGACCACAGACGGAACTCTGGAATGGATGCCCAGGACAGTGGTTCTCAGAAAGTGTGGCTCCCACACCAACAGCATCAGCATGAGCATCCCCTGGGAACCCGTTAGGAATGCGAATTTTCAGGCCCATCTCAAATCCACTGGACCAGAATCCCTGGGGGTGACGCCAAGAATCTGGGTTTTCTGGAGCTCTCCAAGAGACTGTAATGCATGCTAGAGTTTGACAACTACTGACCTAGGGAAGGGGTGGCATTTCAAGGCTAAAATCTCCAAGAAGGGGCAGCCCGGGTGGTTTAGGTGGCACAGTGGTTTAGCGTCGCCTGCAGCCCAGGGCGTGATCCTGGAGACCCAGGATCGAGTCCCACGTCGGGCTCCCCGCATGGAGCCTGCTTCTCCCTCTGCCTGTGTCTCTGCCTCTCTCTCTCTCTCTCTCTCTCATAAATAAGTAAAATCTTTAAAAAACGATTAAAATCTCCAAGAAGAAAGTGAAAACACATAAAATGTTTTGATATTGCCAGGTTCCTAGGCAATCAGATCTCCCCAGGTCTTTCCCATAACTGGACTGGCAACCGCTTTTGTCTGTTTGTTTAGGGGAAGTATAACACTACAGGGACACCTACACATGCGGGTCCACCCTACATTTCTAGGCACCCAGACTGGTGCAGATTGAACAGCAGTACTGAGTATCTTAGTGTTTGTGAACACGTGTGTGTTGAGAATGTAGGTGTGTTGTATATAGAGAATCAGAAAGCCCGTACAGTATCTCCAACTGACCTATTCAGAAAAAAACTGTACAATGGGAAACAATTTTCTTTTTTTTTAATTTTAATTTAAAAAAAAATTTTTTTTGGGGGGGAAACAATTTTCTTAAAGAGACTCTTGTAAAGTCACCATCTCGTTGCACACACAGTCTGACTTGCAACGAGACCACAGAGAGAATTGATGCCATCTGCGAGCAGAGGGCCTCAGGGAAGCCCTTGCTGACGCAAGACAGCCTTCCCCTATTTTCCCTGTGCAGGGCCTCTTTTTGATATAGTTTTACTTATTATTATTATTTTTTTTTTAGCAATCCATTATTTCAAATTAATATTGTAACTGAATCGACTCCTTCTCTCTCTAACGTCTCTCCTTTCTGCTCATTTCACATGCAGGTCTGATTTCTTCAAGAATTCCAGAGACAAAGGTAAACATGTGGACCATTCTGTATTTTGAGTTTCCTCCATTTTGACTCAGCATTCACTTTTATCTGTAATGGAGGATCTAGAACTTAGAGCCATGTTAATTAATGGTGAATTTTAAAAGGGAATATTGAGTCAAAAGATATTAATGATCAATAGAAAGCTCTACTTGTGAACACACTGCACACACACACACACACACACCCATACACACATACACACCATGTTTCTCTGGCTGAATAGAGCCAAGTTCCTCTTTATATCATTTCAAAAACCACATGAAGGTCACAGAAAAACTGAGGTCAAGAGGGCATTTAGGTGCTGGAGGAGGTAAAGATAAATAATGCACGGAAGGAGGGCGAAGCAGCTTTTTACTTTAATTCTTGTACTTGCATTTTAGTTAAAGCAACTGGCCAGTTCATCTTTAGTAATTATTCTAATACATCTCATGATATTTTCATAGAACTATGTTACGTAGTTTTTTTTGTTGTCATATATGAAGGATATAAGATCATCCATCTATTAAGCCCTAGCAGATAAATCCCGCAAGCTTCCTGCCCTGGCTTCTTCATGCAGGTGAGTACGGAATATGCAACTGGAGAACATTCCGGAAAAATTAAAACTTTTCTTCTCAGAAGCCGTTCTGTGAACTTCCTACTTGAAATCTTTAGGTTTTAGAACATTCAAATGAAACAACTATTTTTCTCTACATTCTAGGTTTGGAAAATGATTCTCCTTACCTGATGTTCTTATTTCCTCTCTTGTTACTTTGCATTGTCTGCTTTGTCTGAGCTCAAGTGATCCTCTTTCAAAAGAAAAAAGAGAAAAGAAATCAAACAAGGAAACTCAAGGAATGAGATACTGCTTAATATTTGGGTAGGGAAGGAGGAAAGGAGAAGGTCAGAGGGGAGGAGAGGGAGCTGGTCTGTGTGTCCCGGGGCTCTGAGGCTTTCCTTTCTTTTTTTTTTAAGTACTAAAATTACTTTATTTTGAGAGCTCTCTCAACTTGTCATAGTATTTTTAATTTGCTTGGTGTCATTTCTTGAATGCTGTCCTCAGTAAGAAAATTTTATTTATTTATTTATTTATTTATTTATTTATTTATTTTTATAAATTTATTTTTTATTGTTGTTCCTTTCAATGGGACAACTGCTGCCATCGTCCGACCCATTTGGCTGCTTGGGAGGAAGACAAAACCCTGTGACTCAAGCCCTTCGTGGCTTCTATTCTTCACTAGGCACTTTTTTTTCAACTTTGAAATGAGTTGAATTCATGAAAATGAATCTGCAATTTTAGCCTCAGTGATTGTGCCACACTCTCAGCTTTCATTCAGTTTAATCTGTTGCCTATTTGGGTTTTAGCTGGCTTGTACGCCACAAAATATTTTCTGTTGGCTTCTCGAAGGGAAGAAGCCGGGGAAATCCGAGGGTCTGGAGGGCAAGTCCCTTTGGGAGGAAGCAGGTTTACGGGTACGAGCAGACCTTCAGCTCGTCTAGCTGATCCGTCCCATTGGCTTGGTTCAGCGTCGAGATATTTGTCTTCCAACACGGGGCTTCTTATTCTGTAATATATTACCAGGGATCTGCAATCTCCACACAATTTAGCACCAGTCTGAGTTAAGTAACAGATATTTTAGTTGATGTAGCGATTGTGCTTACATGTGGAGAGAACCTGGGAGAGTGAGCAGTTGCCTGCATCAGTAAAATTCGTCACTAAAATTAAACGTTTTAAAAAATAAATAAATAAAAAATAAAATTAAACGTTTTAATCTTCCTAATGGGCTCCAACGGGGGACAGAGACCACATGTGCTTTTGAAAGATAATCTCCTGGAAGAGCAAGTCTGTACAGAGGCTTAATCCAATCTGGGGCAGAAGTTCTGTTGCCAAAATTACTAATCATCGAAATGAAGCTTCTTGCTCATTAGCACGTGTGGACCCCCTTCACCTGGACGGAGCTGCTAGTCCCTGTGGCCAGGGACAACCCACTCCTTGTCCCCTCTCTGCGCCTCGGCATCGGAGGCTTTAAAAAGACCCCTTTTAAAAACAGAGCTCTGAAGGCATTGCTATTTACCACCAGAGACCACCAATTTGCGTAGCTTAGGGCATTCAAGCCACCATGAGGAGCTGGTAACAGGTTTGCTGCGGACGCATGAGGAGTGAGACCCTGTGAGCAACTCCTGCTCTCTCTGCAGCAAGGCTGACCGACTGACGAGACAGGTGGGCATCCGGGACTCAGGCTGTCTGCGTGCGACGGGCATCACGTTGTATGCGTCTGACCACAGGCACCGAGGCCAGACACGTACGAGGCTTGTTCTTATTCCAGCCAGAGAAGGAGCCTTGTCTGTATTTGCCTTTTCACTGAACCTATTTCACTGCCCTACTTGTCAGCTCAGTCGTGTGTGAGACAAGCTCAGTCCTGTTACCTGGTGTCTCAGCAGGCGGCACAACAGAGGCTGGGGACCGTCTAAGAGGCCACGTAGGCTGGATGCTTGAGCGCCGTCGGGCCCAGCATGAAGCCTGATGCCCAGACCAGAGAAGTTTACACTGGAAGCTGATCACTCCGTTTGGAAGGAAAGCTCTAAGGGATTTGGACAAACACGACAATTGACCCTCAGGGGCCAAACCACAGTGTTTTGGGAACTCTACGATTTGGACAAACACTACGATTGGCCCGTCCCTTGGTTGGATGGTGGACCAGGGGGCGCATCTGAAGGCACTTGCTGCAACATGCCCTCAGGGATGTTCTTCACTTTCTTCCCCACTACACGCTCTTACCTTAAATTTATCCTAAATCACACAGAACTAGAAGTGGCACTGTGTAACCGCCGGTCCAGAGTCCATGAGGACCAGGTGGGAGGCGAGGTCACTTCGGCAGCCATCCCTCCCCCTCACCACCCAGAGAGAGGACTTCAAAGGCTTCAAGATGGCAAGGAGCGTGGTCTATCTGGGGCAGCTGGAAGCCTTGTGGCCCAGACAGGGCATTATGACCAAGGAGCTAAACGAGGTAGACGCGGACTCGGGGTCCAGTGTGAGGGGGTGGGGCTACTGAGGAGGGTGGACTTACGTGACCCGGGGGGGCCTTCCGATCAACTGAGTTTTTATGAAAAATGGGCCTTGTGGGAAATGGATGCGAGGAGGGCAGGAGGTGGGCGGACGGGCCCAGCAGGCCCCCGGGGAAGAGGGGATGCCCGCACAAGCGGAGCACGGGGAGAAGCGGGCAGGTCACGCACAGACACAGGTGCAAGGCGGGAGCTGCTGGCCAGGGAGGACGTGCGTATCCAGGGCTCCTGGTGGCCGGAGGGCGGCGTAAAGGGATCGCAGCTTCAATTCCCTTCACCGGGCAGGACATTTATTAAGCAGAAGCGTGGAGGGGCCCCGAGACGGCGGCCGGCAGAGCCAGAGAGAGGTGACCAAGCTCCGCCGCCCAGGCCGCGGGGCAGCAGCTCCCTCCTCGGGGGAGGCACCCGCGTGACTCCGCGATGCTCCACGGGCTGGGCACCCACAACTACTTGTTAAGTCAGTAAATGGGCGGAAACCACATTTGCTCACTAATAGTGGTCAAGCCCCGGGGGCTCGGCGGTGGAGCGTCCGCCTCCGGCCCAGGCCGTAACACCAGGGTCCCGGGATCGAGTCCCGAATCGGGTCCCCACAGGGAGCCTGCTGCTCCCTCTGCCTGTGTCTCTGCCTCTCTCTCTGTCTCTCATGAATAAATAAATAAAATCTTAAAAAAAAAAAAAAAGTCAAGTCCTCTAGTTTCTTCCTCTGCGTATCTTTGGATAAATAACAATGTCTCTTAAAATTTCGTTTCTCAGTTCAATCTGGTGATAAAATGTCTCCCCAAATAGCTCAGGGGCCAAACCACAGTTTTTGGGACTCTAACAAAACTTGCCATTTCCCCCGGTTACTTGGGCTCCCCAGCCACTTTCCTGGAACCGCTAAGTACATCCCAAGCATCAGAAAGGCAGCGCCCGAGCCGCGCCCTTGCCAGGCCAGCACCTGAGGTCAGCAGGGCAGTCGCGGGCCCGGCCCCGGGCTGTGCGCACCCTTCGCTGAGGGCCATCCCCTCTGCACCCCGGACCATCACCAGCAGACAGAGGCCCACATTCTTGACTCTACCCGCTTCATTTTTAGAAAAAGCTGAGAGCATACAAAGGAGGTACTTTGAGGTCTTGGGTCGTGCGTGTGTCTGGGCCTCCGTGATGGTACCGCGAGTAGCCACCGCGTATGTGGGCGGCGGACGGCCCGCTCTCCAGCAGCCGTAAGCCTCGGATATGAGCCATGGCGCACGCTGTCCCCTGTGCTGGGGGACAGGCTAAGAGAACGGTGCAAGCAAGTGAGCTCCTGGGCAGGGAGTGCATCGAGGCTGGATGCGGACACGGGTGGCAGGCGTGAGGCCGAGAGATGCGTGGCCAGTGAGCACGGCCACGCTCCGTTCGGGGGGTGGGGGGGTGGGTAAGTCCTTAAGGAAGTTCTGAACTGGCGACGCCATGATCTGCCCCCACTCACCCCCGGCCATGCACATGCACACGCGTGCACGTACATGCACACGAGATGCGCACACACCCGTGCACAGCGGGCCCGGCAAGCGTGGAGTCAGGCGCTTGATGCCAGTGGCGCTGGGAGGCTTGGGCCCCGGCCCGTCCACACCTGCCGCCAAGGCCTGCACGGTCTGCTTTTAACCACCGGGTACCTGTTTGGGAGCCAACGGAACCCATAGAACCAAAATTACTGGGTTCAAATTGCTGGACCAACTTTAGAAAAGGATGAATAGGGAGTGACCAGTAGACAACACTGAGCCAATGCTCAGATGCCATCCCCCAGCCGGCGAGCTCCTCCTTCAGGCCCTAGGGCCAGGTGAGCTCCTCCTTCAGGCCCCAGGGTCAGGGCCACAGCGAGTCCACCCAGGAAGACGGCACAGGCGGCTCAGCTGCTGGGAGTGCCTCAGCCGCGGCCCACAGCTCACAGGGGAGACGAGGGAGACCAAGGCCCGGAACGCGGCCCCGCAGGGAGGGCGGCTCAGCAGAAGCGCGTCGTGCAGAGCCCGTCTCGGAACGGAACGCTGGGCGCTGTTACATAAAAGGTGAAAATAATAAAATAAAATAACATAAAATAACATAAAATAAAATAAATAAAATAAAATAAAATAAGTAAAATAAAATAATGAAATAAAATAAAATAAAATGTGAGCTTGTAACAGGTAAGGGGGGCTGCTTCCCTCTGCCGAGGGCTCCCTTGGAAGGAGAGCTGTGGTTCGTTGAAGGGCATCTTAGGGTTTCAGAAGCCAGAAAAACGGAAGAGCCTCGGCAACCATTCCTGGGTCCTGAGCCCGACAAGACCACCCTCCCCAGGACCTGATCCAGTCCATCAGGAGACGAGGTGAAGGGTGCTTGATGCCAGGGGAGGTTCAGAGATGGGGACAGTCATCCCGTGTCCCCGTTAAGCTGCCCCAGGGCTGGCCATCCCCAGGTTCCCGAAGGGTCCTCTCGACAGCTGAAGTCCCGTTCCTATTGTCGTCTAAGCTTATACCGAGAGCATCCTCGCCAGCAGCAGCCGACCCCCGCCGAGGACCCTCCTAGGCCATCTGGGGGACCCCGGAGCACTCCGCAAGCGGGGACGCTATTGCACCCTCAGGCACGGAGAGCCCCAGCGACAGGGGAGGCTGGAGAAGCTTGCAGGAGACTGAGCCAAGGAACGGGGCACAGATGCGCAGAGCTGTGCGGGTGCACGGGCGACAGGGCACTCAGGGTCCTGGGGTCTGGTGAGGAGCACCAGAGGAGCTGAGGCTTCTAAAGTCATCCCGAGGAAGGGCCCAGGGGAAATGAGACCTTTCTGAGCCAAGAATGTATGAGAAGCGCAGCATTGACACTGTACATTCGTTTACAGCTAACGTGCAGCGAACCAGGGAACGGGAAGGGAACCCTTGTTGCGACCTTGCCGCCCACGGTGTCTGGCACCAGCTCCGCTAACGGCCTGTGGCACGGCGGGCAAGTCGGCTCCCGCCTCGTACGCACGGCCCCCGATGCCGTACAGACAGACTGCCTTCTACAGATGCCCACGGAAGCATTTGGAACTGGGCACCCATTTTCCTATAGAAAAAAAAAAAGCCCGTATCACAAATGGTGGGCGGGTGCCCAGGAGGCCTCGCAAAGTCTTTATAATCCATAGGTAACTGCAGCACATGCTCTAGGCAGGAGACGACTACACATTAAAAAAAAAAAAATCAAATGACTATGACTCAATAATGACTTTTCTTTGAGTATTTTTTCTGGATATCTCTCAATTCATAAATCACCATCATCATTTTAAACACACACCATTGTATCACTAACTCGTAGCGACTTGGGGTCCACTGTGATCATCAACTCAAAAGAGCCAGATGACGTCTAAACCGGCCACTGTGTTTTCACGGGTTCTATTTTGATCTCTGGTGCGTATCCTCACCGAATTTCCGCTTGGTTCATCCCACCAAAACCCAAAAGTGGCTCCAAGCTAAAAAGACCGCAGTCAGTTAATTAGCCCATCCGCACCCCAGTCAGCTTGCTTTCATGATCTGCGATACGTGTCCACAAACACTGTGTGTCACTGTCACTTCCCAAGGGGATCGGTGCCTTCCTCCTTTGAAGATCAATACTGATGTGCGTGTCTTCCCTCCTCTACGTCCCCTCTGGCTCATTCTCCGGCATCACACGCGGCAAACCCTATTTGGAGAAGGGCAGTGAAGGAGATGGTGGTGGCGATGATACGCACGAGCATCTGGCAGGTCACAAGGCAAGACTAGCCAGTCATTGTCACCTCCCGGGACAAGCAGGGTCTCAGACTAGTTTATCTGCTTTATCAAGGTGTTCCACAGGAGGATACACAGCTATTAAAGGTAGAAAATAAAAGCAACATAATCATTCATCAAAAAGGTGAGGGATCCCTGGGTGGCGCAGTGGTTTAGCGCCTGCCTTTGGCCCAGGGCGCAGTCCTGGAGACCTGGGATCGAATCCCACGTCAGGCTCCCGGTGCATGGAGCCTGCTTCTCCCTCTGCCTGTGTCTCTGCCTCTCTCTCTCTCTCTGTGTGACTATCATAAATAAATAAAAATTAAAAAAAAAAAGAAATCAAAAAGGTGATGCAGCCGATTGCTTTATTTAAAAAATAGCACCTAATTGGGGGTCCCTGGGGTGGCTCAGTGGTTGGGCGTCTGCCTGCAGCTTGGGGCGTGATCCTGGGGTCTGGGATCGAGTCCCGTGTCGGGCTCCCTGCAGGGAGCCTGCTTCTCCCTCTGCCTGGGTCTCTGCCTCTCATGAATGAATAAAATTAAAAAAAAAAAATAGCACCTAATTGAGTTTACAGCAGGAGCTTTAAACTGAGAATCCATGATGGGCTTCAGGGGTGTGCAGACCCCATTATTCTATGTGAAGCTTGGTGTATTTGCATTTTCCTGAGGCGAGAGTGGTTGGCCTGCATTACACTCGCAAAGGCTAAGAACCACAGGCCATTAGAGATGGATCCCCCCACTTGATCTCTTGTCCCGCCGAAAAAGGAGCAAAAAAAGCCCTGACCTCCCTCTCCTCACTCTCATCCCAACCTCATCTGGGTGCGGAAGGTATGCAGATATGCAATTTTGACCTTTAAACACAAGATAAAAATTTAACCATAATTAAAAGCTGATATATTTAAAGGTAGATCGATAAAAGTTGTAGCTCAACTCTAGGGGTCACAACGGAAGCCCATCCAGCCAGCCATGAATCAGGAGCAAATAAAAATTCCAGAGTGAAACTACGCTAAGTCCTTACTCCCTTTTTCACCTGGAAAGGAGGGGAATCCACTTTCAGGTAACCTGATTTTGTTTGCTCAAGCAGTACGCCTCATATAGCCCAAGCTCTATTAGAACTAGCGCACAGCAAATCAACTTGTGACTGATGTGCAGCCAGGAGTCTTCCTCATTAAGGTTCCACTTATTCACGGAGGAGGACTCACGTACCCCCAGGGATACTGCACACAACAGCCCCCTTCTTCTTCCACGCTCTCTCCTTCCCTCACTATCACTAAGAAAGAATTCATATTTTAGACTTTAGAGAATAAGGAGATCTTCACTTCTTATGTTTTCTCTCAGGATTTTTCTCAAAAGTTGAAAGAATTCACATTTTAGACTTTAGAGAATAAGCAGATCTTCACTTCTTATGTTTTCTTTCAGGATTTTTCTCAAAAGTTGAAAGAATTCACATTTTAGATTTTAGAGAATAAGAAGATCTTCACTTCTTATGTTTTCTCTCAAGTTGCTTTTTTTTCTAAGGACAATCCACAGAATCCTAACTCACTCTGGTCCTATTTCTAACTTACCACATTAAAAAGACGGGTATCGGCTGAGCAAAAGCTTCTCACTGGCATCGCTAGGTGTCCCCCTGCAGCCCCTCCGAGACTCAGTACTACAACTGCAGAGTAGTTAAGTCCCAGTTCTCAGAGGCTGGTGAGCATGCTCCTTCTTTCTCTTTCTTTCTTTCTGTCCATCACACAACCATTGAAATATCAGTCTCATTTCCCAAAGTAATTGGATTTCCTTCCAGCCAACGTAGGCATGGAACGGCATGCCCAAGAGTTCACCTTCCCGCCATGAATCCTGTTTGTGTTTACTACCGTATCTGCTTCAAATTGCACAGGTTGAAGACTTGCAGAAATAGGAATCTGGTTTCATGTAAATTCATACACTTAAGAAAAAAGGCTAAACCACAAAGCGAACCAAAAATGCCGCCGCCAGGATATTAGACACAGAATTTATTTGTTAAATGTCAGGTCAAGACATCCAATGGTATTTTTAAAATTGATGCTACGGATTCCTTTCCACGGAAAACGGCATATTGTTCTGCTTAAGGTTGACAATTCTTTTAAAGCCGGGTCCTCGCTGCGACCTAAGCAATGCTCAAGGCCCTCCCTCGGGCCTCCCCCTGGAGACTCCAATGCCAAGTTGTGGGCATCCTTCACTTGACACCGCATGTCCCTCTGCATATCCTCTTGCTGCTGCCTTCGATAATGACGAACTCATCAGGTGTCTTCTCTTTCTCACCCAACAAATCATGAAGCTTGGACGAAGGACCTGGGAGACTGCCATGGACAGAGGAGTAAATCCCGTCTGTTAAATCAAAAGAGGATGAGGTCTTGACTAACTCTAGACAGCACTGATCATCCAACTCATATCCTTAGTTAAAATAACTTTTAATCCCAATCAGGAAGGTTTAAAAACAGAATATCAAAATGTGACCTGGTGAACATTAAAATGATGGGCTATCAACGAGGCAAGGACTTGGGGATGAGGAATCTACTGTCTTGACACCTGTAGCAACTTGCAGGGGACAAAATATCCTCCCCAAAGACCTCCCTTTAAATGTTTCCTTTGTATTTCTGGGAGTTTTCCTTTTTTGAAATGTATAATCAATGACTCATCTGGGGAAGGGGACAAATGGGATGATACATCATACCTCTTCCTTCTAAAAAAGCTTTGTGCTCGAAGGAGGTGTTGTAGGGGGCAAGAAACAAAAAGGGAAGGGCTTCTAATGCCAATACTCCACTGGAAACACAAGCTTCAAGCTCCGGATTCTTAACCTTTTTGGCTACTGTTTGGAACCCAGTAGGGTCTGCGTCAAGAGCAGCAGGGAGGTCTTCGTTTCTAAGACTTCACGATCGTCTGTGAGGAGGGTCTGAGAACACCTGCCACAATGGGGCCCTCTTCTGAGTTCTGGCATTTCAGAGGGCCGAGCCGAAGACGTGGTCCAATGCTGATGTATCAGCATCGATGCCCAGGATGCTCAGGACTATGAGCCCTGAGATGGGAAAGTGTAAGGGATAAGCCAGACCACCTGGCAGCTCTGCACACCTTGCACGGTAGACATCTCTGGCTACCAGAAAGAGCTTCGGTACCAGATGCTGGGTGGGGAACAAAGACGAAGACAACACAGTTCCTGTCCCAGAGGAGTCGGTGCTACGGTGAGGGAGATGCCCAGGCGGATGGCTCACAACGTTACAAGGCTCCACAGCAGCCCGTGGACGGTGGAGACACCAGCCACCCGACCTGGGCCGGGGACAGCACCGGAGCCGCGCTGCCACAGTTGGCTTCACCCAAGGGCTGTAGTCCAGCCACGCTCTGCTTTTGTCCTTGGAGATTTTATAATTACTACAAAAGTAATCAGGTAACAGGCAGACAGAGCAGACGACAGAAGAGCCGTTATTAAATTTGATAGTAGTCAGATGGAGCGTTGCAAATCTGGCCATCTTACAGCTCTCGTACTCGTCAAAGCAGAGAAGTGAGCGTCACAGGTGACAGAAGGGGGTCATGTCTGCTAGGTGGTCAGAGCTGAAGCTCACCTCGATGTCTTCTCATCAACAGGCCAAAGGGTCTCCAGCCAAGACTTTGCATGGAGCCCACGGACCCCAAACTGAGTATAGACATCCATCTGGAGAAGGTGTGACTTCTTCTTCAAGAAGTTCCTAATTGGGAGATATTGCCATGAGGACATGAGACGGAGCATGTCAACTGTAAGATATCTGGCTTCTCTTTCCTGCAGAAGATCTAAACCTGTGGTCTCACCTTCATTAGCTGAGAAAGTCCTAAACACGGGACACTGGATGTGTCATTGGTCTCTCGCTCCAAGTTGGCTCCTCTGACAACACCCCTTCCACCAAGTAACTATTACATTCCTGCCCTATTGAAAATGAGTTCCAATCCGATGTTTATGTTGCTTTATGTACACGGATTGTAAGCAACTTACATCTATCCTTGTGACCTCACTTTAGTCCAGGGTACACCCAAGGTTTCTATGGAAAATCTGAAGAAAACTTAATAGGGGAATCACCGTGAAACAAAACTTTCAAAGCAGCAATTCCTTCATGACCGAACAGTGTACTTCCCAGGGTCCTGTACTAGGCACCCGTGCAGGAAGGAGTAGCTCCGTCCATCGGGCAATCACACATGCATCCCCGGCTTCACCGGGGCCTTGCAAGTGTGATTTGTGCTGTTTTGTACCGTCTGTCCTACTCTTAGCACAGGGGATATGCAAGTCCTTCAAGGAGAACACTCACCTCCGGCATCGGTGAAAGATTCCCCATTGTGAGGGCTCATGTGACGATGGTCACTTCTGGCTGAACAAACATGATACCTCCAAAACACCACCAACCGGTAGAGGATTTAGCAGCCCTAACTTCGGGAAAAGACGCTAAACTCTGGGCGCTGAGAAACAGTAGCAAGAGGCATGACTTAGAAATCCTGAAATGACTCTTAGGCACGTCAACTTTGCTCCCACTGATCGGTCCCTTCTCTGCCTTCCTGCTGGGAGTTCTTACTCTCCGTTCACTGAAGCACAGCAAGGGACCGGGAGAGCCTCTTGACAAGGGCTGCAGGATCCTCTAAGGCAAATGCAAAAAAGAGCCAAAAGGCTGAAGGGCTCTCTGACTCCCCGTCCCTTCCAGTACCAGGCCTGCAAGCACCGTTGTCTACATTCACATCCTCAATCAGGTCACAGGAGCCGAGGGACTTTACGACGACAGAGCAGCAGTCGGCTCAGAGGGTAGCCAGCAGGAGGATGTGACGGGGGCTCATTTCTTCTGATACTTGAAATCCATCATAAAAAACTAACTTTTGGGGGCGCCTGCGTGTCACAGTTGGTTAAGCGTCCAATGCTCGGTTTTGGCCCAGGCTGCAATCTCAGGGTTACAGTGTTGACCCGGGTCAAGCTCTGCACTCCGAACAGAGTCTGCTTAGGTGTCTCTCTCCCTCTCCCACGGTGCCCTTGTGCTCTGTCTCTAAAATAAATATATCTCTAAAAAAAAAAAAAAAACCACCATAACTAAACATTTTTCACTATACTCCCAAACAGTTAAAACACTGACCCGGTCTAAAAAATGAATCCTGTATCTTCTTCATCCATCTTAGCAATGATTAATGAATTAATTCCAGTTTATGAACAACCGTCCTAATTTTTGTTCAGAATTCTGAGTAACAGTGGCTTGTGCACAGTATCTGGCAACCTGAAACTACCCACAAAGATCACCTACGATTTTAGAAGAACACGTTTTCTGTGATTCTGACAAAGATTAAACTCAGGGCTCATCTCTCTGGCTGCCAGGGATAGCAGCAGGCGCAGAGCAGGCATGGAGGACGTGCGGCTTCTTGGCGGCCCCGTGCATGGGGGGCTGCGGGCGGCAGGGACGGCACTTGCTTTACGGGGTCGTGTTCAGCTTCTGTGCTCTACATTGATAGGTCCTTGGAGGAGCTCTGTTTGAATCCAGCACTTCTCAGCTTTTGACAGCTCTCTGGAGGAGAGAGAGGACACGCTTCCTAACTCCACACTTGCAAAAGGCAGCCCAAGACCAGACCTTAGGGTCTCCAGGGTGCTGCTCACCTCAAAGCACTCCCGGCAGATGCAGGAGACCTGCCCGACCCTGTTCACCTCTCCAAGTGCAAAGTCAAGAGCATGCCTTTACATCTACCCAGAGCTATGCTGGTCAGTGGCATTTCTCCACTCGTTAAATACCCAACTAAGACGTCGCTTGGCCAAGGCCATGCCACTGCCTTGCTGCCAGACCCCTGCCTTGCTTTACCGCCCGGTAGGCAGGAAGGTGCCTGGCCCAGCCCTGGGGGTGCTGTGAACTCTCCCATTCTCACGGAAGTCTTTGCTTCTCCCTGGCTCCTAGGATAGCTGATGTCTGGGCTCCCGTTTGGCAGCAGGCTGAGCAAAAAGCTGCAGGACAAGGTCATTTCATCCTGGACCATGTAGTGGCATTTTGAGAAGACCCGATACCCGGGGTAGGGCTCACGGTCGCTCATGCTCGCTCACGCACACATGCACAGCCAGACTTCTGCTTCCTACTGTGCAGACCCTCCCAAATGGTCATATGTCTATAATTCCTTTGTTTCTGACACAAAGTATTATGAGGGTCAGCTTGCCGAGCAAACCAAAATGCCATCTTCTATCACAGCCTTTTACCTTTCCTTCAGTTAGATTGAGACTGTCCTTCAAGATCTTTTCAAAAGAATCAAAAAAAAAAAAAAAAACCCTGCAAAATAAAATACAACCCTCACCTCCACCAAAATACGCTGCTTCAGTCCTGCAGCTTCACTGGGATGGAGATCAGCTGTCTTGCCTCACTTATGCATAAGAAAGAAAACAAATAAAAATAAATACTCCTCTTTTCTTCTGGGGGGAAATTCAATAAGATTCAACCAAATCGTTGGTACAAGTATCAGTTATTATCAAAAGAGAAATTAGCTCTAAGGAACGCAAATCATCAACACACAAGAGACTTAAAAAGTATTTATTCTCTGAAAGACATCAAAGAGATTTTTAAAATAAGGTGAACACAAGTGGAGTCCCACTTACAGATTAGACTGGTTCCCAAAACTCAATTATAATTGACTCGTCCTGAAACTGATGAGCACTTGTTCTATGGAAACACGAGTGCAATGGTTTACTCCTTTGATAGCTCAGCTTTATCACTGAGCTAGCATTTCAGGCCAGAGTCCGGGCCCTGGGCCGGAAGGAGGGGTGGTGGCCATGAGAGGACAGAGGGACAGGAAAGTAGCTTCTTTCTTTCTTTCTTTCTTTCTTTCTTTCTTTCTTTCTTTCTTTCTTTCTTTCTTTCTTTCTTTCTTTCTTTCTTTCTTTCTATATTTTTATAAATTTATTTTTTATTGGTGTTCAATTTGCCAACATACAGAATAACACCCAGTGCTCATCCCGTCAAGTGCCCTCCTCAGTGCCCGTCACCCAGTCACCCTCACCCCCCAGCCCACCTCCCCTTCCACCACCCCTAGTTCGTTTCCCAGAGTTAGGAGTCTCTCATGTTCTGTCTCCCTTTCTGATATTTCCCACTCATTTTCTCTCCTTTCCCCTTTATTCCCTTTCACTATTTTTTATATTCCCCAAACGAATGAGACCATATAATGTTTGTCTTTCTCCGATTGACTTATTTCACTCAGCATCATGCCCTCCAGTTCCATCCACGTGGAAGCAAATGGTGGGAAAGTAGCTTCTGGGGCTGAGCAGCAGGAGGGCTGACCACCAGCAGGGAGGAGGGAAGAAGACACTTGAGCTTCCACTACGTGCCAGGCTCCCTAAATCAAAGGCATTACCTAAAATGGGCATTCAAGACAATAAAGCCCTAATACTGAATCACTTCTCTTATCGCCCTATAATTTTTTTTTTTTCAAAATCAGACCTAACTGGCTCCAAACCCATGCTCTGTCTACTACAACCTGGGAACCCTGAATCATGATTAAGGTCTCATGTCCTGATGTTGCATGACCCTCTCCAGCTGTAATTCTTCCCTCCCTTTCCTTCTTTAGCAAGAGAGGGGCAATACCAGCCTTTCCTGACAGCCAGGTATGGCCGTATGATGACCTGGCCATGAGATCTTTACAGATGCGTTTTGTAGGACTTTTAGGAAGGATCTTTAAAGGAAAGAAGTGAGCATCACTGTAGGCTCTGTTCTTCATCCATGGTGCAGCCTACAATATGGGTGTCGTGTGTGGTGTTCCAGCAGCAATCCTAGACCATGAAGCAACCTCGAAGTTGGAAGCTAAGTGCTGGGGGGTGGGGGGTGGAGCTGGGAAGAGAGAATAGACCCTGGGTCCCGAAGGACTTCATGGAGTCACTCCACCACCCACCAGCCCCATGCTACCTTGATCCAGAACTGTTTTTTTTTTTTTTACTTGCTTCTTTTATTTTTATTTTTTATTTTTTAATATAAATTTAATTTTATTGGTGTTCAATTTGCCAACATATAGAATAACACCCAGTGCTCATCCCATCAAGTGCCCCCCTCAGTGCCCGTCACCCAGTCACCCCCACCCCCCGCCCACCTCCCCTTCCACCACCCATAGTTCATGGTCTATGGACACAATGGAATATTCCTCAGCCATTAGAAATGACAAATACCCACCATTCGCTTCAACGTGGATGGAACTGGAGGGCGTGATGCTGCGTGAAATAAGTCAATCGGAGAAGGACAAACATTATATGGTCTCATTCATTTGGGGAATATAAAAAATAGTGAAAGGGAATAAAGGGGAAAGGAGAGAAAATGAGTGGGAAATATCAGAAATGGAGACCAAACATGAGAGACTCACCCAGAACTGTTTTTAATGTGAAGGAAAAAATGCTTGTGGTTTTAAAGCTCTATTGTCAGATGTCTGTTGCTCACAATTCCTAGTAGGAATTACAGCAATATAATATAATATAATAGCAAATTCATAGCATTCTAATTGCAGTAGACAACTGCGTATCTCCAAGAAACCAAGACATTTTCAAGACGGAGTTCCAAAGCAACAGTTATCATTTTGTTAATCTAATTTGAAAATAAGCAAATATTCTAATATCTTGGCCAAAAAAAAAAATAAAGTTCTCATAGTTCTATTTTAAAGGGAGAACTTTCTCTACTGACATAACAACTATGATCAGTAAGATGAATTAGAAACCAGCAGAGGAAATTCATTTGCATTCAGGAGAAAGAGAAAAATGAGCCCAGAGAAAATTCTTGGTTTGGTGGTTAATAGTCTCAAATCTTCAGAAAATTTCAATGCTGAGAAAAAAGGCTTCTAAAAGCTGTTATAGAGTTTGAGAGTTTTCATTCTTATTTAGGTAGTTGGGTCTCCTGCAAAAGCAGAAATTCCTCAGGGCTCCTGCAATGTCAGAGGAAGACCGAGTTTCTGTGAGCAGGCCCTCCGGGGATGGCCAAGTGTGCAGTTCCACTTCTGGATAACTACGAACCTGAGCAAAATTAGCTATAAGAGCTTCTAAGCCACTAAGCCCAAATAGGTAAAAAGGCCTCATGTCCGTTTTCAATCCATTTACCCCAGGAATTCCAAGCAATTGAGATACCTCTGAAGTAGGACTCTATGGGGTACATACTTTTCTTCCTTTAGGGTTCTCATCTTAGCTGCATTCTTAAGGGTTGACTGTACCCGCAGGAAGGAACATCATTGCTAAAACAGTGAGGCTGCATGGTTCGGGGAATGGTTAATCCTGACCCAGACAACAAACTAACGACCTGAGATGAGTAAAAAGGTCAGTGAACCCCAAACAGGAAAAACTCTGAGAAGTGTTAGCAGCGTTCCTTCCCTTGCGGAATACGGACCAGGCGTGGGCTTGGTTTCCACCTAGCTCCTCCTCATCAGCCGCGTGACTCTGGGCTTGAGTGTTGTCTGCAGTTCCGTGGGTCCAGCAACACTCTTCAGAGGGATGCCGAACTAACCAAATCTGCAGCACGTACCTAGCACACGGCAAAGGTTCAGTAAATCTAAGTACTCCTCCCTTTCTGTGACACTTGCATATCCTTTGGGGCAGATGCATATAAATAAAAAAGCAAAACAAAACACATTTTAAAAAATCTTCCCCCCTTTTTTTTTTATTTTGGTGAAGGAGACTCACGTGGCAAGGACAGTCTATGTAAGACCAGAGTACCACCGTGGTTACTGTCACGGGACCAAGACACACCCGTCATCATTCAATACCTAAGAAGCACGCCAGGAACGACTATTGTATTGAGAACACAAGGAAATGCAAGCCCATCACACCAAGCCGAAGACAAATGTTGGCCTCCACTCTAGTACTGTTCTGGCTTTTCAGAGACAGGGAAGCAAGTAGCCGTACCCCCACCTTGTTCAAAGGCCTATCCTATTGCTTCTACACTGACTAGAGCTCCCGTCCTGAGGCCCCTTAGTCTTAGCCGCCAAGTGGGTATGCCTACTAGAGCCCCGGCCTAAGACACCTTTCCCTCCCTCCCAGGTGCAATGCTGCTGGGGCAGGACCGTGGAGCTGTGTCTGTAGCCCCATTGAGCAGAGCTTATGGTGGAGAAAATCCAAAACACAGGTTTGCCGAATGAATGAAATGATCGAGGTCGGAGTGCAGCACCCAAAGCTTTTTTTTTTTTTCGATGCTGTATATGATGGCACCCAAGTCTCTTCTGACCAACACTGATGGAACTCTTCCCTTGGTACAGACACAAACCCTTTGGAGCTCCAGGTGAACTGCATGACCCGACAAGCGCAGAGGAGCTCCATCCGAGGAGCTGTGAGAATGCAAAGGACCATGTTTCCTCTCTTCACACAAAACTACGGCTGGGTATAGAATTGCACGTCAGCAAGTGCAACCGTCTTTTGCCTCCAGCCGAGAAGGGTTCCGCTCACTGCACGACCCCACAGTGTCATCCCTTTTGTTCATGTGCCTGTTGACGAGGGAGGGCGGGGGAGCAAGGAGGAGAGTCTCAGTGCAGCTGGGCCGCCTCCCCCCGCAGGCTGCAGGCCCCAGACCAGGTGCCAGGACGGTGGTCCCTCCTGTGTGGCTCCTGGGGGCGCTGCGCCCTGTCCTCAAGGGGCTGCCGCGGCCCTGACTACAGCCCGGTGCACAGAGAGCTCGGTGCTCCTCTGCGGCCCGGGCCTGGGTGCCCCTGGCCTTCCCCTTTATTAGTAGGCAACTGGGAAACCTGAAGGACCGTGTGTTACAGAAGCCCTCGGAGATGTACAAAGCTCTCTGGGATATATTTTATGGGGAATTATGGTCCCAGAAAGCCTATTTCTTGGGTGGTAGGTCTTTGTTTTACATTAAGACTTTGAGCTCCAAACATAACATGAGATTCCATTGCCTTTACTTTTCAGACAAGGACATAAAGGGTGAGACTGTCCATGTTCCAAAGTAGTAATACAGGCATGGCTGACGGGCATGGAGCAAGTTTCACTACAAAGTCCCACCGGCTGAGCCTCACTTCTAACACGTCTCTTTTTCCTTTCTCTTCTTTTTCTTTCTTTTTCCTTCTTTCTTTTTTTTTTTTTTGTAGGGGGATGGTGTGGGCAGAGGCACAGAGAACAAGAACTCTTCAGAGAATTCGGGAGAGTCAAACCTAAGTCGTGCCAAGCCTAAGGAATAACACGCGCCTGGACTCTGACCACACAAGCTACCGGGAAGTTAGCGAGGGAAGGTTGGACGATTGGCCGGTGCTACTGTAATGGAAGAAGGAATGGTTTCCAGGCAAACTGCCAAATCAGGAGAAACGGGAGGCAGGCGGTGAAGAGAGGGAAGAGATAGCAGGAGCAGGTGAAAGGTCGCTGGGGCCCCTCAGGGTCCATTTACTTGCTGCGGGTAAACACTGACTTAGTTCCCAAGAAGGTTTTAGGTTTGGGTTTTTTTGTGCGTGCGGGTGTGTTTTCGAAAAAAATGGGAGCATATAAATAAGCTGTTTACATTCTCAGGAACACAAAAACCGAGGACAGCAGGTGAGGACAAGGATCTCAGAGCACCGATCCCGCAGGTCTTATCAGAGAAAGAGCAGCAACCCTAACCCAGAGGCAGGCGGCACAGCGGCTGGCCTTGGTTTACAGACAGGAGGGAGAACTGCCAGAGATATGTGATTTACCTTCAGGCACGACAACTTACTCTTGCTTCCAAAGAGGATACTAGAAAAACAGCCACTTTCTAACCCAGAATGCTACTGCTTTTGGGGGGAGAGGGTCGAATTTCTTTAACTACCAACGGAAAGCTTAGGGATGGGAGAGACCCGGTGGCTTGAAAACGGGCTGGCTATGATCTGGCTACAAGGACTTAGGCCACACTCAGACACTTATTGAGGGTCTTGAAAGGCCGTCTGCTTAGAGATCCTTGAGAAGAGAGATCTGTTTCGTGGCTTTGCCACCAGCCACGGGGCCAGGCATTATGAGAACCATGGATTCTTCTGTTTATCAGCCCAGTAGGCATGAGCATCCATCCCTGCTGCCCTGCTGACATCAGTGCTGTCAAGGGCTCTATAAGGTAGCTCCAAACCCTACGCTTCGGTTCAGCTGAAAAAACTAACATGGAAAAGCCACCGAAAATATCATTTCCATCAACTTACCTATCCCTAAATGAGAAAGCTAGCTCTCTTTTACTTCCTTCCTTGTAGCATGTATCTCGAAAGCCATTCTTGCGTGAACAGATTTTTGAGAGTCAGGACACTCGACACTCACTAACCAATAATAACTAAGTTGACCCATAGTCCAACCACCCAGAATCTACCCGCCCTTCCTACTAGCATCCGCAGGCAGGGGCTGCACAGGTTTTCATCTGGGGTGCCCCACCACCCGCCCAAAATTAAACTGGATTTAACTACCAACCTAAAAAAATGCTCTATGGATTTTTGGTTTAAAGATTTATTAGGTGTTGAGAACGTGCTCACGTTACCAAGATCATCATCAAGTATTCCGAAAACCTCTGAAAGATGGCTGTCATCGCCAATGATAGAAGTGTCCTTTTACTAAAACAAAATAAATAAAGTGAGAAGACCTGGTAAAGCTGCGGGTACACGGAGGGTAAGCCCCCACCTAGTCAGAAAGGGGAAACGGGGGGTTAAGTCTCTTCCTCTCCTAACAAAGAACTGTACTAGTTACACTAGATCAAGCAAAAGTCTCAATATAGAGGGTAACAGTTGGTTCAAGTTTTACCTTCCCTTCTCGGTCTGATCTATTTTAAGTCTGCAGCAGAGGAAACTTGGCAGCTCCATGTTTCCAAAAGTTAGCATGTCACTTCCCTACTTCAGATCACATATGAGGGCACAGCCTGGGAAGAACAGAGATTCCTGGGGTGGGAGGAGGGCAGGGGACAACCCACAACTAGCATGTCTTCTAAGTTCATCAATGTCCTATCAACAGCCTTTCCTGAAAGTTGTTTTTTTTAGAGCTGAAATTCACTAAAAATAAATTTGAAAAAGAAAGGCCCTAGGTAAGGGGGTGGAGAAAAGGGACAAGGTCAGGTTTGATGGTTCAGGTCAGCAGAGCTTGCTGAGAGTTACAAAGTCTCGAGGTGGCCCATCTGGGCGTCAGGGGTCCAGGATGATGAAGACCTTGACAGCCCCTGGACCAAATATAGCCTAGTTGTCATGTACTCTTCTGACGCCTACAAAGTGGGTAGATTATCACCTTTTTACAGATGCAGAAATGGAAGCTTAGAGACATTAAGCAACTTGCCCAAAGACACATCTTTTAAAAAGAGATGAAACCTGGGCCACCTGGGGGGGAGGGATCAGTGGTTGATCATGGGCCTTAGACTCAGGTCATGAGCCCAGAGTCCTGGTATAGGGCTTAGGGCTCCCCGCAGGGAGCCTGCTTCTCCCTCTGCCTGTGTCTCTGCCTCTCTCTCTGTACCTCTCATGAATAAATAAATAAAATCTTAAAAAGAGAGAGAGAGAGAGAGAGAGATGAAACCACGGTTTGGAGGCCTGAACGCACTTAACCCCAAAGTTCTCAATCACTCTGTGATTCCAAGGGAAAGAAGGTCTCTGATGTCAGATGGGTGAGTAAAACTGAGGAGCTACGGGATTCTTATTGGATATTTTAGACTTTCCATTTTTTTTCTTTCCTACTATTACTCATTGTTAGACATCCTTGGTGTTTTTCTCTAGTATAATAATACAATAATTATTTATAATTACAGGAGGATTACACAATCAGAAAAAAATTTCAGGTTCAGCTTCCCAAACTTAATTTCAGATTCATAGTGCATCCTCCTTGCACCGTTATCACTAAAGTAAAGAAATGTATATTTAAAGCCTGATCTTCCCTCCTCAAATAAAGGTAAGTTTCAGTGCACGTGCTTGTGAATGGGTGTCCTCACATTCCTGATTTCTCTGAACATGATTCTTGAGCTGTAATCAGGACACTACTCATGATGATGAAGTACCCTTCCAACAAACAACATGACTCCTCTGCTCATCAAGTGTCTCAGCTGCAGTGTTTAATCACACGGCAGAAACCATTTATTTTCTCATATATTTCTCCTTCTTGAAAAATCTCTTAATTATCTCATTTACTCCAATATAAAAATGGCACTCAAAAATTTAATCACAAGTGCAAAATCGTAAGGAGCAGTAAAGTTGCATCTATCATTGAGAAATTTTCAAAATTCCAAATTGTATTACCCGAGGAAAAGTAACTGGGTAGTGCTCTAAGAAGAGTAAAGGACAGTAAGACACAGTAACAGAAGCCCATCTTAAAAAGGGTAAAATAAGACTAATTATTGACATACTGTCTCCCAAAATAATTTTAGCTGTTCATTTCAGATAAAAAAATCTGAACACCTTTCAAATAGAGAACCTGATGAACAGCTACAGTGCAGGGTCCTGAATATCTGCTTGAGATATTCCCTGAGACAGTAAGATCTGGAAACTGAGTTTTATCCCCCACCCCCAAAGGTCACGTGACATATCATAGCCATTGTAGAAGTCAGTAAATAGGATCAAAACTCTTAGGGAACTTTCCTAAGTCCCACAGGTTGCATGCAGGAAACTCGGGATGAGGCTCACTGCTGTCCTTTATTCCACACAGACCTGAAGTTTCTTTATTGGGAGAGCCATAGTTGTGGGTCCCAACTAGCTCACAGTTCACCTGCAGGCTCTTCCAATGGGTAATTTCAACCACAGCTCTGCATTCTATTTCCTATGTTCTTATCAAGCATATCAACAAGAACTACTGCTTCTTGAACACTCAAGACACTTGAAATTGGAGTCTTCTTTAATTCGTATTCTCAACATAAAAGGCTGAGGTTGAAAGAGGGAGCTCAATCTCATGGAGACCCTTTCATAGACAAACCAAGATGAACACTGATCTCTTATGGGAAAAAAAAAATTAAATTCAAAAATCATAGATAAAGAGAGACTATTGTTTTCTAAATCCTGTCACGTAGTGACCTAAAGATCTTTTAAGTGAGTCACTCAGAATCCTACTGAACCATATCTGAAATCCAAGTCCCTCGGGGTCCTTTAGAAGAGTTGTCAGCCCTACTTCTTCCCACTGGCATGAAGACTGATACTTCAGATGTGGGTCTCTTACAGAGCCGGCCCAAGTCAGTAGCCCCAGCCTGGGAAGTGGGAAGCTACTATCTAGAATTCTGAGATCGTGCCAAGTTATCTATCACAAACATTTGGGTAGAAGCCACAGAGAAAAACTCAGCAATCAGACAGATGCTTAGTGACTTGGGTAGTCACGTATCTTCTGTAGTCTCACCTGCAGTATTTTTTGGGGTATAGCTGGCTTATGCCAGACACAAAATCAAAGGGACACTCTTGTCATCACCTCACCTTAATTCCCTAAAAATAGTTTCCTGGGTCCTCTATTTGTTTTGACACATAAATTTAGAAAGAAAATATAAGAGCAAAACAGGAACTGAGGAGTCCCACTTTTTTCCGCTGTTAACATAAAACCTAAAATGTACCCAGTACGCTCACAAATGAGCGGACCAAAGACTGAACTTCTTCCTTCCTGCTAGGATCCAACACTCAGCCTGGCAGGTTGTGAGGTGGCAGGCTGAACATTTCACAGACGGAAGACTCAGGCATCCTGGTTGGAGGGCATCACGGGACTGCCCAGACACGTGCAGCCATCTCACAAACCACGCGGTCTTTGAGGTAGAAGAGGCTCACGGACTTCTAGTCAATTCCTGGGATGGGGAAGTTGAGGCCGAAAGAAAAGAAATAACTTAGCCAAGGTCATTGAAAAAGCAACTTGTGGAAGTGCTCTCCCAACTCTCTTTCTTGACACTCAAGCAGTGTGATCCTGGTCTCTAGACCTTAAGGAAATAATAAATACATTATATGTACTCACGTGCAAACACACATATTTAGAAACTCCAATTCTAGACAAATAGAGGCTAATAATCATGTCGCATTTCTTAGTTGATTGACCTTAAACGTACAACTTGGCTTAAGTATCCAGACATTGTCCATGAATGCTATTTCAGGGTAGGTACCACCTTTCCAGGTCTCTGTCATTCATTCATATGCCAAGGGAATGAGTAACAGGAGTGGCTACTAGCATTTCAGAGACCCCAGGGATGCTGGTGTTGTTCTAATCACCTACTAAATATTTAAGTCCTCCTTTGTTTTTAGTCAACAATTATTTATTGGGATCCCTGGGTGGTGCAGTGGTTTGGCGCCTGTCTTTGGCCCAGGGCACGATCCTGGAGATCCGGGATCGAGTCCCACGTTGGGCTCCCGGTGCATGGGGCCTGCTTCTCCCTCTGCCTGTGTCTCTGCCTGTGTCTCTGCCTCTCTCTCTCTCTCTGTAACTATCATAAATTAAAAAAAAAACCAAAACAATTATTTATTGAGGAAAAAATGAAAATACGGATTTTCTCTTTCCTTAAGGGGACATTCACAGCTACTAAAGACTTGTGACTCAATCTAGATTCATTAATTGCTTTTATCTACAATGTCATTTCACATTGGTCTTGTGCATAGTGGATACTACTGCGTTCTGGAGTACTGGTAGTGACATATCTAGTGAGAGTAACACCACTTAACTCCTGAATATTGGCAAGACATTCCTGAGAAGAAAGGTATCTGAGTATCCACTGGGTAGTTGATGTGCTTCCCAATCCCAGGATTGCCCAAGCTTGTGAGATGGTTGGCCGACAACTTTCTGTTGTTGCATGTTGGGGATGGGAGGAGTTATTCTTGGGAGAATAAGAGGGATACATTTATTATATTAAGTCAAATTACATCAGAACACGTATCCTTAGTTACATCTGCTAACAGAAAGTAACACTGGCATATTCTTTGGGAATTCATGTATGATGCTATTATATATTTTTCATAGTTATAATGTATTTAACCATTATACAAACTATTTTGCATTTCTGAGAAAACACTAATATGCAAGATTACTCAAAAACACATGAAATGAAATCCCTGTGGGTATCTTTCAGCTAGCCAATAAGCACTTACTATGGAGGCCCTATATGTACCTACCCTACTAGAAATAAAAATTTGCTATCCATACATATCAAGTCCTGCCCATTATTCAGGTTTTGCCTACATCGATTATAGCTTTCCTTTTTATTGCTGCTTTAATGCTCTATATGAGTAAGCTGGAAGTATTGGGTTCAGAACAATGTCTTCTTGCACAATCTTCCTCTTCACATTCCCTTGATACCTGCCCCCTGATCAGAGAAACCCATGTTAAAATGGGAGCACTCAGGCCAGCACAGGGACCTTGGTTTTTCCCACCCTCAGCGCCCCATGGGATCCCATCCTGGGCTGGTCTCCCATGAAGGTCTTCCCATTCTTTGGAACTCATGATCTTGTTTTCTTCTGTCAGAGTGACACCTACTGGGAAGTATGCCTAAATGCAACCCATTCCAGTGGTACAGTCCTACTCCACATTCTCCTTGGTCTATTTTTGTACAAGGGTAAGAATTTCAACCAGCTTGTATAAACACACAAGTTCTGTAACGTGGAGATAAATTTGGCAATGGTTGCTTAGGAACTGACAACAGTGCAATCAATAGGCAGTTCTCCAGAGCACCCTACTCCAACACCTTTTAAAGTGACAATCAAATCTGCAAAAACCACTCATTATATTTTAATATACAAAATTTCCTTATACTTTGAAAAAAACGATTCGATCTTGGTTTTGTTTAAAAATTGTTATAATTCAAATTCAAAGCAAACGTAATGAGACTAGTTATCAAGAATTTGGGTATACTGGTGTCTGACTTCTGGGTGCTTCAGCTATTCTGTGACAAGGATGATGATGATGATGATGATGATGATGATGATTTTGAAAATTATGGCTGACACATATATAGTGATTTCTATATGCTAGACTAATGTCATTAATACTAAGACTAATGTCATTTCTTAATTCATTTCTTACCAACTTCTAACCTCCCTATAAAAACCTTTGTCTAAAGGAAACCACTTTTAGATACTAGTTTTTGAGAAGGTCAAGTTTATATTAAGATCCTTTTCAAGGTATGGGCAAAGTCTAGTAATTGCTTATCATTTTCATAAAACTGATAAGTGATTTGGAACATCCATGATTTTCATAACAACATATTGATAGTTATCTTTATTTATATTATAGAGTATTAATCACCCTTTAAAGGATGGTTCCCTGTAGATAAGGTGGAAAAGAATCAGTTT
Source organism: Vulpes lagopus (assembly GCF_018345385.1). NCBI lineage: Eukaryota > Metazoa > Chordata > Mammalia > Carnivora > Canidae > Vulpes > Vulpes lagopus. Next base: position 34,301,347 of record NC_054847.1, on the reverse strand, counting down.
ACAGTGTAGAAACTTGACAAATTTTATCTTGGCCAAGTGATCGAAGTCAACATCAACAGCCATAAATTGTCTTGACAGTATAGATCCCAAATCACATGAACAAAGTCTAGGAGGTAATCAGGGACAACCAATCTCCTATCATGGAATTTTCCCAGTATATTCCAATTTCTCCCAATGGCATGTCTTTCCTTACCAGATAAAACTCCTTTTTCCTCAAATGCATCCTTTACCTCTAGAAATCTACTTACACTTAAAAAACAGGGCTTATGTGCTACCTAAGTAATGAAATTGTCTTTGCTCTCTGAGTCGGAAGTTACTACTCTCAAGTTTGTCTATGTGGCTATTTGATCTAGGCTCATAATTCCTCTTTTTATAAAAAGCCTATCTGGGTTTAAGCAGAGCCAAGCACATGAATCCACTTTAACCCTCACCTATGTATTCCATATGATGAAAGAGGCATATACGTTGCAGGTACTCATCTGTCCTCACTGGATCGTAAGGTTCTTGAAAGGAGAGTCTATACCTATCTAATTTCTGTCAACTCAAACTTACTCGTTCCAGTGAGGCCTTGTACATGTTGAAATGACAGTGACCTGTCACAAGAAGGTAAGCTCTGTTCACTGAAATTGTTCTCTGATTACCTGGAAATGATAACCAATAGTCTCAGAAATTCAATATAACAATAAACAATATATTTAAATCAAGTTTCCAGCCATGATTTTTCCTACAAAACAATATCACTAATGCTAAAGAAGATGGGCTTTATTTATCCAATTTATGAATATGCAAATTACATATCTTGGCAACTGACTAGTAGGGCAGAAATGCATTCAAAATTTGTCTCATGCTTAGGTAGATAATAAATCTAATGCTTTAGAGAGACTTTCATTCTCTATATAATCATGAATTCACAAGGAAAACACGGATGAAGCTATTAAAACAGAATGGGAGAGAAAGATTCACACACAAAAAACTACTTTCCATTCCCAAACAATTCCCAAGCTTTAGGCAACCATCTAAGCCCCAATCTTACTCCATCTATAAAATAATTCCATGATATAGTGTGTAAACTTCTTTCAATTTGTAATTTTATATGTTTGTCTAATTATAGTGAGTTTCTGTGAGGCACACCTGGCTTACTTAATAGGACAGACCATGAGTTTTTCAACTCAAAGACCAACTGATCTACATTTCTTTGTACCCTAAGGTAACACCTACTGTATACAACATTATAGAGCTACACAAGATTTAGATACTTGGAATTTGCTATCTTCTAGCTCATTGCAAATGCAAATTATTTTCAGTAGACTGAAAATCAACAATTAATCTGATACTGCATTCCACAGGTAAGAGACCATCAAGACGTTTCATCAGAAGTAATCTAGCTGAAAAATTTCTGAAAACAGAAAAAAGAAGAGAAAGAGATAAGAATGAAGGGGAAGACAGGTTGTTACGAATTTTATTGCTGCCTTATTGCAGTTGAACTTAAAATTTTGCACACCAAACTAATTCAGAAAGGTAGCATTCAAGTAACCTGACTCTACTATATCTCTGTATATCCTTCTCCCCTCTTATGGATTACAATTAAAAGAAAATTTAACTGAAGTCCATAGTTTATCTGTATTTCCTTATTTCTTTTTTTTTATTTCCTTATTTCTTTTAACATAATATCCTTTTTCTGTTCCAGGGCTCCATCCAGGATACTGCAGTACATTAAGTCACCGTGACTCCTTAGGCTCCTCCTGGCTGTGACTGTTCCTCACATTTCACTTGTTTCTGGTGGCCATGACAGTTCTGAGGAATACTGGTCAGCTATTTTGTAGAATTCTCCTTATTGGGACTTGTTTAATTTTTTCCCCCCTCATGATTAATGTTATGGGTTTGGGGAAGAAAAGCCATAAAGGCAAAGTGTCATCTTTGTCACATCGTATCACAAGACTACAATATTATAAATACAACTCATAACTGGATGCTACCCTTAATCACCTGGCTGTGGCTGCGTCTGCCACATTTTTCTACTGCGAAGTTATTCTTACCCACCTCCTTTTATACTGTACATTGGAAGGCAGTCATGATGCACAGCCCAAACCTAAGGAGTAAAGAGTTAGGCTACCCTTCCATGCGGGTTAAATATTTATATAAATTACTGATTACCTTTTGAAAATATGCACAAGTGGAGATTACTAACTAAAATATTATTTTTAATGGCCAAGGTACTAAAATTTAAATTCTCTTATAATGGTCCTCAATATCAATTTTCCCTAAAGGAATTAATTATTAAAAGGAACTATTTGTAGCAAAAACTTAAGTAGGTTTATTTGAAAGTAACTTTGGACGCTGAGTCTTTGGTGTCTAGACATTCGTGTATAAATTTGCTGTCTACACAATCTGCCTGTACGTTAACCTTTCAGGATCATACCTGATATAGAAAGGTGGACTATTGGCAGAAAATCTATTTTCTAAAGCTGTATCTTAAATTAAATGTTTGAAAGAGAACTAACAAACTATGTAACTGGACCTCCTTTTTTTTTTTTTTGTAACTGGACCTCCTAAGAAAAACATACAGAGGGGCGCCTGGGTGGTTCGGTCAGCTAAGCATCAGCCTTGGGCTCAGGTTGTGAATCCTGGTGTCCTGGGATGGAGCCATTCGGTTAGAAGCCTGCTCCTCCCTCGCTGTCTGTCTGCCACTCCCCCTGCTTGTGCTCTCTTTCTCTCTCTGTTAAACAAACAAAATTTTTTTTTTAAGAAAAACATATAAAAGCAACTTCTTTTTTACATTCCAGTTATATACACTCCTCTGGATTTTGACCATCAGTTGCAATAGTTTTATGGGGGAATTATTTTATAGGGGAGCAAAAACCAAATTATGTTTTTTGTTCAAGTAACTGAAATATGAGAACATTTATACGAATGCTTGCACTGCCTATGACTCAGTCATCAATCTATTGATTCAGTACCATTTATGTGTGGAGGGCCTACTGTGTGCCAGGTATCAGGGGAGCAGAGAAAAATAAGATAATTATATGATCTATACAACAAATGGGATTAATTTCCAGCTAAATGACTAGAATAATTGGAAGAAATAAAACATATTAAGAGAGAAAATTGTCTAGGAAGGGACACCTAGATAGACAGAGCCTTGGAGGGTGAGACTTAATAAATCACTGTACAAATGGCAATCTGACTTGCTCCCAGGTCAGAGACCGCACTCATCAGAACAGTCAGACTTGCCTCCTGTATTAACACCAAAGGGGAAACTACACTTAAAACACACATCACGACATATGAGTGGTGGCCCAAAGCTATGGTTTATATATGCAGGATAAGCACTACTATCAACAGTAGAAATGGAGATGGGCCAATGTGTCTGAGCTGGTCACGATTTAAGCAATAAAGGTATCAAAAAGCTAAAGATTAATTAAGTTCCATGACTATTAATGGGAATCACCCCCTGTTCTTGGCACAGTTCAGGGAACATAATGTTTCAACTTCTGAAAAGGAAAAACTGACATTCAAATCATGCAAATAATTATTTTAGAGGAAAAAAACCCTTTTGATTCAGGATTTTGCTTACTCTGTAATTGAATTTATTGCTGTGTTAAGAGGCAGTTTGCAGACATATTTTGAGAGTGCCATTCTTTAAAGTCTCGTCTCACATCTTCAGATGCCTTTCTGTCACTCTACCCAGTGTCTAGACACCCAAATTAAATACTTGTAAACCCAGCAACAAACCAAAATGATCCTTGTGCCTTAGATAATGTGTACACAAGGTCATCGACACATAAGTGTACAAATATTTTCAACATTCACCAAACAGGAGACCTTTATTTGTGGATAAAAATATTGATGTTGCTAAGTGATACTGAGCAAATCACCAACTCTAAGTCTTTTTTATTTATTTTCGTCTATTTCCCACTCATAAATAATTTAAACACTGTCTACATATATTTAGACTCAACTAGAACGTCACATTTACTAAAAATATATAATAACAAAATACTAACCACTTACTGTTTTTCAAATCCTTCCTTACAAATATATGGAGGATGGGTGAAGTCTTAACTCACCAAATAATAAAGAAAATAAACGAACCCAAATCAAATAAGATGATTATGGTTAGTTTCAACCTAACTCTAGATCCTTTTTTTGCATAGCAAACCCTCAATTTTTCTTAGAGAGATAAGGTCAGGTAAAGAAAATCTATAGGCGATCCCAAACTGAGACTCAGTAAATAACTACATGCACATTCCCTACTAGGGTAGCCAGTGACGAGTGAAACTGGCCAAACGTTGATTCTATCACCTTCCAGAAGAGCAACACCTTTTAAAATTGGGACATACCAGGAAAGGGGAGAGAGTAGAGATCGAAACTGCCCTAGAAGCCAAGGGGACAATTAGCTTCCAACCATTAGAAAGTAGTGGGATAACGAGGAGTACCCGGCCGCCAACAAAGGCCCAAACCAAACTGTGCAGGGAACCATGGAGAGGGCCGGAGTCAAGGAAATAGGAATGTGAACCCAGGCTGGGCAGCGTCATGACTCAGGGGCTGAAGGAATCTTGAAGATATGCTCAAAGATGTGCAAACCAAGGCCCAGAGATGGTGTGAGGTGGGGGAGACCAGGGCAAGCCAAAGGCCCTCCCCACGGCACTGGGATTCCGCGGCCCCAGCAGCTGGCTACCTGTGCTCCCACGCCCAGGAAGACGCAGAAGGGCTCTGGGACAAGGCTGGCAAACGCCTGAAGACACTCAGGCTCTTGCCCTGTCCCGTCACCGGGGCTGTAGGCCCGGGCGCTTGCTTCGTCTCTTGGTGCCTCACTGGCTGGTCTGTCCACTTCATAAGCCCAAATGCCTTGCAGGTCGGGGGCTTCTCAGCCTGCCTGTGCAAGTGCTTTCCTCCCCATTCTCCCCGATTCCCCCTTGGTTATGGGCCTTCCACCAACCCCTCCTCACAAGTGCTGAGGAACTGTCCACCCACTCACCTAACATCACTTCCCCTAACTTCACCAAAGCGTCAGCAACTTCCTTCTGCCCAAGGGTCGCTCTCACTCCCCCTGCAAACCGGGGCACAAGGTCACCTCCTCGCTCTCAGCTCCGTCACATACACCCTGTGATAGCTGAGGCTTCGGCCACCTTGCAGGACTCACTGTTCCCACTGTGTCAATATGCGACTCTGGTTCAGGAATCACGACACAAATGATCTGTAAATAGATGAAACATAACATGTGTCCTTTGTAGAAAGAAACCCAACAGGGACACGTACTCTTTATAAGATGACCTTGAAGGGAAGGTCTGCGCAGCTGTCCCGGGATGGGGTGGGCACCCCTGTTACGCCATCAGGCAGGCTCCACTACTGCTCACAGGGGGACGAAGGACCCTGCTCTGTCCATGACCACTAGAGGCGAAGTCGAAAATTGGGCACTGCCAAGAATATTAGGGAGTGGTGCTGGTGATAGTGGTGATGTTCAGAGACACACAGAAGTCATGGGCGGGGCCGGTGGAAGATGAGAAGTGCTGACTGCTCCGCTACTTTGGGGTTGAGAAGTCATGTCTCTGGGCACAGATGGAGAACTGGTGTTCACGTAATGAACTACGGCAGGGAGGCTGTGGCTGGGTTAGTATGCCAGAGGGTCCCGACCCCGGGCGATGGCATCTACGCGCTTCGGAAGGGGCTCTGTGGGGGCAAAGAATGGGACAAGCCAAACAGGAAATTGGCATCGCTGGACACTGAAGAAAGGACTCACGGTTGACACAAGGGTCAGGAGACACATCCTGGACACCACTTCCAATGTGATTCCTCAGGTTCTCCAGAACATCCCTGGATCCAGGCGGCCGCCAGGGGTCTCTCACCTGCACCCCCTGGAGATGTGGCTTGTGGTCGGCTCCTGGTTTGCTCAGTTCTCTTAACCTGATGGTGACATGAATCCTTGCATAGTTGCTATCACTTGAACCTATTACGGAACACAGCTCAGGGGTCCTCATCTTTCCAGGTGCCTCAATACAGCCGGCCTAACCCACCACACCCAGCACCTTCCTTATGGCTCTTATCACAGACATTTCCTTTCTTATTGACATAGGGCGCTTCCGTAACACCGATGAACCCAGCCACATTCCACACCAGTGAGCTTGGGCTTATTCCAAGCCCTTTGTACTTCCCACCCAATACTAAGTCTCTCCACAATCTGCTATGGTTTCTAGAATTTTGCATAAACAATCCGCATAACACTGATCAGATGAAGATTTTTCTTTCTTTTTTCTTTTTATTTATTCAGAGCGCACATACATGTGAGGAGGGAGCAAGAGAGGGAGAGAGAGAACCTTAAGCAGGCTCCATGCCCAGCGTGGAGACCGATGCAGGGCTTGATCTCATGATGCTGAGATTGGGACCCAAACCCAAATCAAGAGTGGGATGCTCAACCAACTGAGCCACCCGGGCACCCCCAGGTGAAGATTTTTCTTATGCTAGCTTTCTTTTTTTATTTTTTTAAATTTCATTTATTATTATTATTTTTATTTATTTTTTATTGGCTTTCAATTTGCCAATATATAGAATAACACCCAGTGCTCATCCCATCAACTGCCCCCCTCAGTGCCCGTCCGCTAGCTTTCTTTTATTATAAAAATTCAGCAATTCTGTGAATGGATCCATTTTCCTGTTACACTTTTGCTCAGAGTTGTATATTTTTTACACGCCTCATGAAGCCATCCCTTATTCTCCCTACAGAACTACTACATTTTGTTGGAAACAAAATGGTACTTTTTGTAGTACTTGTTATGTTTTAAATTTATAATAATCTGTTTTCTTCAAGTCTTATATTAAATAGATGATTAGCCCATTGGAGACAGCAATTGTGCCTCATTTCTCTTTGTGGACATGGTCAACACTCAAAAAAGAATTGCTGAACAAAAACGTGGTGGTTAAAAAAAACAACAAATGAAAACGTGGTGGTTGGATGATGGCATGGATGGTTAGAATGATCCATGAGGCAGGTAATATTATCTCCATTTTATAGAACAAATGCAGCTCAGCTGCTCAAGTAGTAATGCCTAAATCTGAATCTAGTGTCACTTGAAAGCAAAATGGGTCTTCTTGACCACTCTGCTGTCCACTTTGGGAGAAAAACCAAGAAAGCAAGAGCTAAACATCTAGAAGCTATCAGATCCCACAGACTAAAGTGAGAGAGTCCTCTCCAGCCCCCAGACACTGTTTGTCTGGAGCAAACACGGTCAGGGGCAAATTTTAACTCCTCCTCCTCCTTCTTCTCCTCCCCCCCCCCCCCCCGAACTCAATATTCTAATGAGTTTCTTCTTTCTGGTCATCTGCTGAACTCCACATCCTCTTCTTTCAGTAGCCACAGCCTTTAATTTTATGTTCCACTCTCATGCTCAAATGTTCAGGTTCAGTTCCCTTCCTTGAGTCGCGTAAAAGCACAATTATGTATTGTCCTTCCATTTAAATGCCTCTGTGAATGAAACAAATTTAACAGAACCACTTGTTCTTTTAGATTCTTATACATAAAGATACTGTGACCTTGAGCTCCCTGACCAGAGGTACCCGCAGCACCTTTTAGAAGCTGTACGTCAGCTTATGACCCGGACCAGCTCCCCCCGATCAGCACCGATTCCTCAACCGTGCTACTCTCATGGTTTCTGAGGAATGAACGCAGCTGTTTTCGTTATGGTTTTAGCCTAAACAAAACTCCAAATTCTTATTAGGAATGTTTAATAAAATCAACAGGGCGTTAAAAATTGCCAGCAGGGAGCTTAGCAAATTAGATGCTTGCCTGGTGCCTCCCTCTGTGCCTAGATGCAAATATTTCTCATTTTTATGCAGCTTTTCTGAAACATCATATAGTGCCACCCCATCCAAGCACCCCCTCCACCCACGTGACTGTGTTTGTAAGGTGCACACCAACATCATTTTATGACAAAAGTGAAACTCAAGTAAGTAGCTGCTTGCTTGAGGGGAGCTGGAAATTCAAGAAGTTGCCCCAGGACTCATGAAATAATTAAAAGAGCCCCACCTTGAGAAGGTAAAATGGAAGCACTCCGTATTCATCATGCTGTGCCATCTAATATTTGCCAAGTACGTCATAAAGTGGACCGACTCTGTTAGACATTGAGAGATTTTTTTTTTCGACAAGTTTCAGGCATTATTCTTACTCTCATGTAGTTTGTGCAGGAAGTTAATGTTTTGAATAGTGCTAGCTTTCAGAGAAGCCCAGAATCTGTAATCCCAACTTATGATATAAAACAAAACAAAACAAAACAAAACTATGCACTCTGAACAGACGCGACTCAGGTAAATGATGAAATGCTACATATTTTCCTCCTTTTTATCCCAAGACAATTTAACTGAAATAAAGTCAATAACAGAAAGAAGAGCAACACAAGGGAGAGGCATAATTCTCACAGGCATGAGCATGCAAATGTCAACATCTGGGCCCATTTGTAATCTCAGCTAGCATCCATTAATTTCAAGATGAAAAAAAAAAATTACAGCAGCTCACAGCCTTAGCTCACCAACCAGAACTTCAGATGTTATCTTTTTAAGTGACATAAATTTCAGGAGAAGGGGATGCCTCCATCAAGGGCAAGGTGGCAATACCACCCATCTCAGTGAGCTCACGTTACTGAAGCCATGTCACCACCGTTCCTGCCGCTCTGTAGCCCCTGGGGTGAACCCACCCGCAGGTAGGAGCCACGGTCTCCTGTGAGCACTTTCACTAAGCCAGGTGAGCAGTGGAGCGGAGACCAGGTGCCCGCCTAGGACATGATGCCTCACTAGCTCATACTCTGTGACCTCTAAGCCATGGCGAGCAAATGCCTCTTCAGGTAGGACAACAGTTGGTGGCTTTCCCTCCAGGATGCCGAGCAAACGCATCGATGTGATTCATTACATCAAACTGCGGTGGGGTTTGTGGTATTTAAAAACAACAACAACAACAACAACAACAAAAAAAAAACCAAAATGACCATCTTCAGCTGTTTACTGCTGAGCCATTTCACTATTAGACAAACCACTCCCGAGCAGCACAGGGAGAGTGGAGTCTGGAATGTTCCTCCCGCAGAGCCTTCCTTGCTGCCTCCCTTCTCCTCTGCCCACAGCTTTGAAGAGCTCTGAGCACCGACAGAGACGGTCCCCACGTCTCCATCTGCGCAGGTGAATCTGTTCCTCTGCCTCAGCTGCTCTCACACGCCTGCTGAGCCCCCAACAGAACAGCAGAGGTTGACCCGTGAGCCCTAATCCTGAAAGGCCTCCCAGCTCCAACAGAAATGCTCATTTCCCAGGTGGGAGAAGCGAGGCCCCGGAAGGGAGGCAATGGGCTGGTGATGGCACAGTGGTAGTGACAGCGTCACAGCCCCATCCTCTCATGCCAATACCATTCCATCCCAGCTTTGGGTCTAAGGTGACTCCACAACTACGACTACAAACAAGACCAAATGACTCCATGGACTGGGCTCTTCACCTACAAACAAGACCAAATGACTCCATGGACTGAGCTCTTCACGACCCTACAAATGACACCAAATGACTCCATGGACTGGGCTCTTCATGACCCTACAAATGAGACCAAATGACTCCATCCACTGGGCTCTTCACGACCCTACAAATGAGACCAAATGACTCCATCCACTGGGCTCTTCACAAGCCCAGCCTTGTTCGACTGGCGCTCCCTGCCTTTCAAGAGACATGAACGGGCATCTCTCTGGATGGTTCAACCCACTACCACATGAACACATCAGGCACCAAGCACTCGGTGCAATCCATCCGTTTCCTTCCCTGCATAACATCTCCCATCTCTTCCCTGCCCTTCCCATTTCATCAGCCCCTTCTCTGCCCCGTGGCTCACTTACCGCTGACAAATACAACAATGCGCCATGGACTGCTGCATGCAAGTCACATCAGAGGGCAACCGTGGTTGCTTCTGGTACTGAACACACCAGTGCACAATGGAGAAGGCCACTGCTGAATCCCAAGGGTGCTAGGGTAAGATTACACGGAACCACTGTCCTTGGGCACACGGTGCACACAGCATCCCTGAATAGGTCTTCATCTGCAGAAGTTTACACTTGATCAGATTTGTATCTTCCCGTACTTCAAGTCGTGGTTCAGCCTGAATTTTTGTTCTGCCAAAAGGATTTGCTTATACAGAATTTGGATAATATGGAGCAAATTTGGATAATATGGAGCAAAGCTCCCCAAGAGTCCCTTTGTCTTCCCTAAGTAGAGCTCTTGGATTCCAGGCATGTGGTCCCTCGTGCTTGAGCAGCAGGCAGCCCCACTGTGTGCTAGAGGCAGCGAGCCCTGGGGAGCGCGGCGAGACACAGACTACCGAAGTCCCAGAACCCTCCTCCCTCACATCCCATCCTCAGTGTCCGCGAGGGCCATGTGTCTGGGCAATTGTGGCCACGAAGAAGAAAACTCTTCCCGTGCCTTCTTCCCCCAGCTAAGAGACCCTGGAGGAGCCCCGATGGATGAGAGAGAATGGTCTGAGTACGAAACCTCGGTGCTGACGTCACACGACGTTGCTGACGTTCTAGGAAAGTTTACTGCATCCCTTATCTCGGAATATCTCCGATTCCAAAAGTAATACCTGCTCACCTTAGAAAATGTGAAAAATACAGATAAGCATGTAAAGAGACACAAGAACTGTTACCCCTGCTACCTCGGACATCCCGAGATGTTTCAGAGTCGAACCCCGTGTCCTTGGCAACCTCTGAAGCCGCACCCACCCTGTTGGCCTGTGAGACATTGCTACTTTATTATTTTTTTATTTTTTAAAAATGTTTTATTTATTTATTCATGAGAGACAGAGAGAGAGAGAGAGAGAGAGAGAGAGAGAGAGAGAGAGGGAGACGCAGGCCCCACGCAGGGACCCAACGCGGGACTCGATCCCGGGACCCGGGTCACGGCCTGGGCCGCAGGCGGTGCTAACTGCTGGCCCCGGCGGCCCACGTCACTACCTTATGCGGCTTCTCTGTCCTCTGCACGTTTCGGGGCTCAGACGCTCAGCTAAATGTCCGTAGTCGGGGTGAGGTGCCCGTGGGCCGAGGGCCGGGCCGCCGGGCACAGGGGCTCCCAGCAGGTGCTCTGCGGCCCCACGCAGGCCGCCGCCGCCAGTTCCCACTCCCAGGAGCCGCTCACGGCCAGTCCATTTCTGGGCGGCTTCGGGGAGTCGGTCTGCGGGCGGATTTCGTGACTTCCCGCCTCCTGACGAGGCCCCCGTGTCCGTGGTTCCCTGGGAGCTGGTGCCACAGTGGGCCCAGGGCCCATCCCGCAGCCTCGGGGGGCTGCTCGGACCGGGGCGCCACGGCTCCTGCTGTGCCTGCCGGGCCGTGTGCTCGGCCACGTGGACAGCCGTGACCCGGTGGCGCGTCCCCACGCTGGGCCCCTGACCGGAGCGCCGCCGGCACAGGGCCCGGCTGGGCAGTGCGGGGCAAGGGCCCGTTGTCCCGCGGCTCCCGGCCTCCCTCCAAGTGTGACTTCGGGAAGCCACGAGGCCCACGTAGGCCACAGGCAGCAGCCACAGATTGGCCCGGGTGGCCCCGCTCACCCCCGCAGCCCTGCCCGACGGTCCGTCGGGCTTCCCTGGGGCACAGGGCAGCAGAGTGGGGTCCCCACGAGCCCGCAGGCCGTGCCTGTCCAGCCCACGAGCCCTGGGACCACCCAGCGGAGCCGAGACGTGGGCCCCGAGGCCCACACAGGCCTCCCCGCAGGCCGGACCCCCGCGGCCAGTCCCGAGGCCCGACGGCAGCGCTAGGCTCCCTGTCAAAAGGGCCTGTCCTTGCACTCAGCCTGTTGGGGCCCCTTCAGGGGACCCCGAGCCGTTGAGAGCCTTCCACGGCCCACACCACGTCCCTTGCCTGCCACCAGCCACCACCCCGTGGACAGGAGCGCCGGGCACCCGGCCCACGGGCTCAGGAGCACGGCACGAGGTCAGGAGGGAAGGAACCGGACGGTCGGGAAGCTCAGGAGGCTGCGCCCCGAGAGGCTCACGGCGGAGGGGAGGCTGCGGGCCCAGGCTGGGGGGGGCCGAGGGCCTGGTGCCAGCCCAGCCCGACTCCGTGCTGCCCCCGGACACCCCGGGACATGCGGGGCGGGCTGCCCGACTGTGCCCTTGTTACCCGCGCCTGCCGGGCAAGCTCGCAGGGAGGCCGGGGCCCGAGCCGGGGAGCCCCTCGGTCCGCAGCGGCCAGCACAGCAGGGGCACCCCACTCGCGGCGCCAGCCCGGCCCCAGGGCGCACCCGCCGCACACCTCCTCTGGCTTGTCTAACCCTGTGAGATGATTCTCCTTAACCCCCGGGCAGCCGGGCGCAAAGGACGTGGAACAGGAAGACACCCGGAGGACACAGAGGGGTACGGGCCAGCTGGAGGCACCTGCTGACCCCGGAGCTCGACTACGCCCGGGCCTCCTTCCCTGTAAGCCCGGACAGCCAGCGGACCCGAGGGAGAAACCGCATCTGACGCAGGGAGAGGATTTGTTTAAAAACACCAAGAAAGGGCACAGAAAAAGGAGAAGAGAGGGGAGTTCCATGTGTCCAAACAGCAGCTCCCTTGGCTCCCACTACTCCCTCAGCTGCTGGGAAGGCCACCAGCCCGCCCGTCTCAAGGTGCCGAGACACGGGAAGGAGACCGACGCTTCAACACGAAGGGCAACACGCTCTGCACGGGACGGTCACGCGCACCCGCGCGGAGATGCAAGGACAACCTCGCCGGTCCACCGCGGGGGCCAGAACTGGCTTCATCAAGGTGGGGACAGGCAGCTGATTTGGGTACAAAAGGTGCATCGGGGGAGAGGAAGCCGCGTGAGCCCAGGCGTGCAGACGTGAAAGCGCCAGTAGCCCTGGAAAATACTGCACAGGAAGTCATCAGACACGAGGTGGGAAGGGAAGTGACGCCAGATGGTGGCCACGGGCGTCGGGATCATGCGCTACGCCAGGTGTTTACGGAGTCAGCAAGGCTAGCCCAACAGCGGATGTTAAGGAACTTCTCCTCGGAATACTCCGTCTTATATTCTGAATTCATACAACTTTTTAAACTGCTGAGTCCGCAATGTAAACTGTACATCGGTTCCATGGAGGGCTTTACTACTACTGGAAGTTGAATCTGAGAAGATCTACACGTGGCCAACAAGCACCCAAGACGTTGCCCCGCACCACCGGCCACCAGGGAAACGCACATCCAAACCCCAGTGAGACCCCAGCTCGCCCAGTGAGAATGGGGAACATTAACAAGGCGGGAAACAGCACATGTTGGAGAGGGTGTGGAGAAAAGGGAACCCTCCTGCACTGTGGGTGGGAATGTGAAATGGTGCAGCCACCCTGGAAACTGTGGAGGTTCCTCAAAGAGTTGAAAATTGATCTGAGCTATGACCTAGCAATTGCACTGCTGGGGATTTACCCCAAAAATACAGATGCAGGGAAACGCCGGGACACCTGCACCCTGATGTTTATAGCAGCAATGTCCACAATAGCCAAACTATGGTGGAAGGAGCCTCGGTGTCCGTCGACAGATGATGGATAAAGAAGATGTGGTCTATGTGTACAGTGGGATATTCCTCAGCCATCAGAAATGACAGATACCCACCATTTGCTTCAACGTGGATGGACCTGGAGGGTGTGATGCTGAGCGAAATAACTGAATCAGAGAAAGACAATTATCATAGAGCTTCACATGTATGTACAATATGAGGAGCGGTGCAGAGGATCAGAGGGGAGCAGAGGGAAAATGGAATGGGACGTCATCAGGGAGACAAACCATGAGAGACTCTTAACTACAGGACAAACTGGCGGCTGCTGGAGGGGAGGGGGAGACGGGTAACTGGAGGGCCTGTGATGCGATGACCTCCGGGTGTTATACATGATGTGATCGGACATTTCATTAGAAACTAAGCATGTAGGGGAGCCCGGGTGGCTCAGTGGTTTAGCGTCGCCTTCAGCCCAGGGCGTGATCCTGGAGACCCGGGATCGAGTCCCACGTCGGGCTCCCTGCATGGAGCCTGCTTCTCCCTCTGCCTCTCTCTCTCTCAAAAAAAAAAGAAAGAAAGAAAGAAAGAAAGAAAGAAAGAAAGAAAGAAAGAAACTAAGCAGGTACTACATGTTGGCTAATTGAGTGGTTTGAATCAAGAAAATAAGTTGTATTGAAGTTTAAAATTACTTTTTTCATATATTATACTCAGTGAGCAGGAGAGGTCCAAAGGTAACCCATATTCCATAGACTCAGAAACATTCCCGAGCACTGTGAGCACAGAACAGCCTCCTGAGGCATCTTAACTGCGAATAATGTTCCGTATTAACTAGACACATACCGACCGTTGAACACGGGACGATCTTTCAAGTGAAAAACACGCGGGTTCTAGGGTCAACAGGCTCCCATCTCAAAGGGGGACCTTGCTGCTCCACCACTTGAGAAAGCGCCTTTCACGTTTTGGTGCTTACCCTTCCTCGTGCCTCCATACACGCGTGCACACATGTACACACATGCACACACACGCATGCACACGTACACTCACACGTTTGCAGAAGAGGTCAAAGGGTTCTCACTGCTTTTCTCCTCCCCTCAGTAGTCTGTGTAATTCTCTTTCTGTAATTTCTTTTTTTTTTTAAGATTTTATTTTTTTAAAGATTTTATTTATTCATGAGAGACACAGAGAGAGAGAGAGAGAGAGAGAGAGAGAGAGAGAGGCAGAGACCCAGGTAGAAGGAGAAGCAGGCTCCATGCAGGGAGCCCGATGCGGGACTTGATCCCAGGCCCCGGGGGTCATGACCTGGGCAGAAGCCGGCGCTACACCGCTGAACCCCCCGGGCCGCCCTGTTTCTGTAACTTCTTAACCCAAGCCCCCAGTGTTGGCACTGTTTATGTGCAGTTGAGTTCTCAGTATTACAATGAGCAATTCAGAATGAACCATTCTGGGGACACCCGGGTGCTACCTCGGTCGAGCATCCAATACCTGGCTTTGGCTCAGGTCATAATCTCAGGGTCACGAGCTTGGGCCCTGTGTGGGGCTCGGAACTCAGCAAAGAGCCTGCTTGAGTTGAGATTTTCTCCTTCTCCCTCTCCCGCTACCCCGCCTGCCCCTGCTCTGTCTCTTTCTAAAATACACAAACCATTTTTACCGCTTACAGTGCGCATCCTCGAGTACCTGTTTCGTTCCCTGGCCTCAACCGCGGGGTAGGGAGGTGCCGCATGTTAGGTTTTATCACGTTTCCCCCAAACCTTCCAAAACGGCAGCCCCGTCTGTGCGCGGGTGGGACTCTCGCTGGGCCACGTGGGATTGGGCGGTGGGGGGCGAGGCCTCAGCCCCTCGCCTTCAGGAGACAACACGGGGACCGCACCAGCCACCAGGAACTCCCGCCACCGAGAGCTGGCCGCGCCCACACGGCCCCCAGGCCCCGTGGAGAGGCCATGGCCCTCGCTGGGGCCGTGCTGGGCAAAGCTCTGGCAGCGCCAAAGGAGGAGGAGAGAAAAGGCGCTGCTGGGACGCCGAGTCCTCGTCTTCAGAACCGCCATCCGCAGGTGTGGCTTGTCCATGTGTTTCACACCAGACCCCCACCCCCCCAACACGGCAACTAGCAGCATGTGTGCAGCCCCCTTCGAATTACCTTCCCCCCGGCCCCCTGCTCATTAGAACCTGAACTGATTTATAATGTTCCTATGAATCACTCTGGATAGATTATTTTCTTTAATTCCAGCCGGCAGCTGTTGAAGCAGACTAATAAATAACCACTGTAGAGCCCCACTGAACTCCCCGAAAAGGCTGTAAATATACTTAACAACCCGTAGCTCAAGCACATCTCCAGCTCCCAACCGGGACTGAATACCTTGCAGAGACTGTTAGTTATAACTGAACGTATCTGAAGGGGAAAAAAAAAAAAACCAGACTGTAGGATGCATCTGAAATGCCTATTCCTTCCAGAAAAAAACAAAACAAAACAAAAAACAAAACAAAACAAAAAAAACAACCACAAACCCCTGACCTTCCTGTGTCCCTTACCTCTGCCTTTAACAAATGCAGACATCTGCAAACATTAGCACCCTTGCATTACACTGGAGTTTATTTAATGTCCATTTAATTTTAGATGCAAATCTACTTTGCCTTAGAGACTAAACAGAGAATTATGGAGTTCTTGACTTCTTGGCACATTCTCCTACCAGTTTTTTTTTTTTTTTTTTTTAATTTGTCTTTTTGTTAAAAGACAAAGTGGAAACATTTGATGCAAGAACTAAAAAACAAAAGAAAACCAAAACCCAACCCTATATTACCTAACCTCCCCTGGCAGGTGGTCATGTAATTTTCAATGGTATGTTTTACTTATTTTCTTGTTCTTGGGCCAAAAGGAGCTTTAGCATACGGTGCCTACCATTTAGTCTGCCCACACGCCACCCAGGGATGTCAGGGCCACCAGGGCCGTCCCAATAGGCCTATCCAAGCTTTCAAGGGCCCAGTGGGTATAGCTAGCCCAGGGCACAGCCATCTGGCCCCATATCTGGACATCTGTCTGCCAGCTAGGCCCCTATTCCTCTCCCCTATTATGACACTAGTTACACTTCCTTTCCATTTACTGCTTTGAAATAAGAATCCTATTTAGACGGCATATACTTTACTTGTTGCATGTTCTTAACCCAGCATTCAACTAAGCAAACACGCACACAGTAATCCTTACTCTATTCCTATAAATTTTTTTCTTCCCTATACATTTCTGATAGAACTTCTTTCCTCCAGCCAAGACACAGCCATCATGATACATACCTAATTCATTTATTATTTCCATATGGGCAAAGAAGAAAAAAACGTCATAACAGTGACAAATACTGAAAGAGGCAGGGATAAAGTGGGAGAACATAGATCATCCTCAAAGACTGGTAAAGGGGGTGGAAAATAATCTATTTGTTTATCTGTGATGCACAAACACAAGTGCTTCCTATAGTGAAGGACACAGTGAAAAAAAGCTTATATCTGTTTTTCCTGTTGGCAAACCTTGAGCTTCCTCAAGTTCTGGTTCCTTCCTTAAATGGCTCTATTTGTACACCAAGAGGACAAAATGAAATTGAACTATATTTAGTGGACCAAGAAATTACTAAATCTAAGGATTCCCCTTAGCTAGTCAGTCTTCGAGAAGGCCCATCCCTGCTCCACAGTAGGGGCTGCTGTGCTCGTCCATCAGATGCACCATGGCCACTTCTGGACCCCAAGACTCCCCAGAGGCCTCCAGAACACAGTGCTGTTGGGAAGGTACAAAGATGAGTTCCCAACAAGTGTTCGCTACTCAAATACACCTGTAAGAGCAATCACTCCACTTTGAGAAAAGGAAGACTTGGCAGGAACCACTTATGGTGTGTTTTTCCCCCCTTTGTAACAAGGAGAGGAGAATTCCAGCCAAAAATCAAAAGCTACACTAAAGGAAAAGTGGATTTCCCATTTAGAACTGAAGAGAAGCAAAACACTTACCGCCATTTCCTAAAGAAGGCTTTTCACAGTGATAGTAAAAGAAAGGGTCATAAAAGAAATAAAAAATTTAAATGACACCTTTCACATTCCAAAAAAGAAAAAAAATCTATGAATGGAGATCTGCTTTGTGTTCCCATTTACATCATACCGTCCAGGGCACGTCCACTCTTCTAAATAATTCTTTAATGGTGCTTTGTCCTTTGATGGGAGATAAACACAAATATATTCTTATCCCCATTTTACAGATGAAGTAATCAATTACTGATAGTATGATCAGGATTATACAAACCGAACTCCTCCACGCCTGGATCGCCAAGAACAGGAGACCTGGTTTCCTGCTGAACTCCAGCAGAGAGGGCGCAGGGCCTGAATTTTGTGTGTACGACCTTGACCTAACTGCCCATCTGTACCCTCCTCAGTTTCCAGCCAGTTTCTCAGGCTCCATTTCCATTAGACGCTTTCACTTCATACACTATCCAGTGCATTACTCAACTTTCAGAAACAAATAAATAGCTTCAGGTACGCTGCCTGAAAAGGTTTTCATCTGACCCTTGAACAAAATGAGGATTGGGCACACTGACCCTCCCGCCATGCAGTCAAAACCCCACGTATGACTTGTGACTTCCCCAAACCTTGATTAGTAATTGCCTACTTTTGACCAGATGCCTTAATAACACAAATAGCTGATTAACACATATTTTTGTGTTATATGTATTATAAACTGTATTCTTACAATGAGGTGAGCTAAAGAAAACTTTATGAGAAAATACATTTATAGAACTGTACTGTATGTATTAAAAGAATAAAAAAAAAAAAGAATCCAAGTATAAGTGGACCCTCAGAGTTCAAACCCACATTGTTCAAGGATTACCTGTATAACACAAATAGTGAGCATAAGAAGGCTAGAATGGCAACATTAATATCAAATACAATAGACTTCATGACAAAAAATATCACCAGAGATAAAAAGGGACATTCCACTAGATGGAACGGTGAACTCATCTGGAGGACTTAACGATCACAAACGTGTAAGTGCATGAAGTAAAAGAAAGGGTCTAAAAGAAATAAAAAATTTAAATGACACCCTTTCACATTCCAAAAAAGAAAAAAAAAAAAATCTATGAATGGAGATCTGCTTTGTGTTCCCATTTACATCATACCGTCCAGGGCACGTCCACTCTTCTAAATAATTCTTTAATGGTGCTTTGTCCTTTGATGGGAGATAAACACAAATATATTCTTATCCCCATTTTACAGATGAAGTAATCAATTACTGATAGTATGATCAGGATTATACAAACCGAACTCCTCCACGCCTGGATCGCCAAGAACAGGAGACCTGGTTTCCTGCTGAACTCCAGCAGAGAGGGCGCAGGGCCTGAATTTTGTGTGTACGACCTTGACCTAACTGCCCATCTGTACCCTCCTCAGTTTCCAGCCAGTTTCTCAGGCTCCATTTCCATTAGACGCTTTCACTTCATACACTATCCAGTGCATTACTCAACTTTCAGAAACAAATAAATAGCTTCAGGTACGCTGCCTGAAAAGGTTTTCATCTGACCCTTGAACAAAATGAGGATTGGGCACACTGACCCTCCCGCCATGCAGTCAAAACCCCACGTATGACTTGTGACTTCCCCAAACCTTGATTAGTAATTGCCTACTTTTGACCAGATGCCTTAATAACACAAATAGCTGATTAACACATATTTTTGTGTTATATGTATTATAAACTGTATTCTTACAATGAGGTGAGCTAAAGAAAACTTTATGAGAAAATACATTTATAGAACTGTACTGTATGTATTAAAAGAATAAAAAAAAAAAGAATCCAAGTATAAGTGGACCCTCAGAGTTCAAACCCACATTGTTCAAGGATTACCTGTATAACACAAATAGTGAGCATAAGAAGGCTAGAATGGCAACATTAATATCAAATACAATAGACTTCATGACAAAAAATATCACCAGAGATAAAAAGGGACATTCCACTAGATGGAACGGTGAACTCATCTGGAGGACTTAACGATCACAAACGTGTAAGTGCATGAAAACAGAATCAAATCTCATAAACAAAAACAGAATCAAAAGAGAAATAGACAATTCCAACTATCACAAATAAATATTTTAACACCCTCTCCCAGTAGCTGCTAGACCAACATGGTGGGGGTGTTGCAGTAAGAGGGGTTAAGACATTTTTTTCTATAAAGGGCCATGGAGCAAATATTGTAGGCTTTCTGGGTCATACAGCCTCTATTAAAACTACTGAACTCTAACTTTGGTAGCACAAAAGCAGCCAGAGATGATATACAAAAAATGAGTATAGTTGTGTTTCAATAAAACTTTATAAAAACACACAGCAGAATAGAGTTAGCCCACAAACTAGTTTGCTGATCCCTAAACTAATGATAATTACTTAAAAAAAATGGCAAAGACATAAAAGATCTGAAAAATACTATTAGCTACCAGGACTCATTAAGAGACATTACATCTAACCACAGCATAATAGACATTCTTTTCAAGTCTAGACCTTAAGCGGCAATTAATTTTAAATCCTGGTATCATCACAGTACACAAAATACACAGTACATTGACAACAATGAAATTAAATTAAAAATTAACATTATTAAGGTGACTTGAGAAGCCCCAATATGTAGAGATTAAACAATCCATTTTTAAGTAGTCCATAAGCCAAAAAAGAGATTGTGAGGGAAATTAGAAAATATTTTGAAATAACAGAAAAAATAAAACATTTCAAGATCTGTGGGATACAGGTAAAGCAGTGCTTTGAGTGATGCCTATAGCTTTAAATGCTTGTATTGGAAAAGAAGATAGATATAAAATCAATGATCTGAATTTTCACTTTAATAAATCAGAACAAGAACAAACCAAATCAAAAGTAAGTAAATGGAAGAAAATCACAAAGAAAAAAGTTGGTTATTTGACAAGATCAACAAAACTGACAAACTTCTAACTAGTCTGGTCAAGAAGAAAAGAGAGAAGACACGAATTAGCAACATTAGGAATAAAAGAAAACATCACTACAAATCCTACAAATATTGAAAGAATATTAAAGAATGTTATGAAGAATTTTGTGCCAATTAATTTGACAACTCAGATGAAAATGGACACATTTCTTCAAAGACACATGAAAGCAAAAATGAATGCAAGAAAGAATAAAAAACTGAAAAGCCCTACATCAATTAAACAAGTTGAATATGTAATTGAATACCCAATCCCCAGGCCCAGATGGCTTCTCTGATAAATTTTATTGAAATTATCAAATACTTAAAGACCAAATAATACAAATTATTTAAGAAAATAGAGGAGGAATCATCTCTCATCTTATTTTATAGGCCAATAATACTCTGATACCAAACCAGATAAAGGGATCACAAAAGAGAAAAACAATAGGTCAGTATCTCTCATGAACCCAGATGCAAAGTCCTTGACAAAATGTTAGCAAATCCAACAACATATAAGAAGGATAATACACTATGGCCAAATGGAATTTATCCCAAGGATGGTTTAATACCCCCCTAAAAATCAATGTAATTAATTATATTTATAGAACAAATGATTTTTTAAACCAAAGATCACTTCAATCATATTTATAGAATAAATTATTTTTTAAGCCAAAGATGCAGAAAAAGTATTTGGCAAATCTCAACATTTATTCACGATAAAACTCTCAGCAAAGAAGGAATAGAAGGCAACTTCCTCAACCTGATTCAAAGCATCTAGGAAAAATATACAGCTAATATTATATTCAGTGATGAAAGTTTCAATGCTTTCTACCTAAGATTAGGAACAAGGCAAGGATGTCCTTTTCTACCACTTTTATTCATCATTGTACTAAAGATTCTGACCAGTGCCAAATGGTTGAAAAGAAAGAAGTAAAACAGTCTCTGCAGACAATAGGACTATACCAAGAAAACTCTAAAGAATCCACAAAAGAACTGCTAAAACAAATACATATATTTAGCAAGGTCACAGGATACAAGGTTAAAGTATAAAAACCTACTACATTTCTTTAAACTAGCAATAATGACGTAGAAATAAAAGTTTTTAAAAATTTCATTTACAGGGCAGCCCGGGTGGCTCAGCGGTTTAGCACCTGCCTTCGGCCCAGGGCGTGATCCTGGAGTCCCGGGATCGAGTCCGCATCGGGATCCCTGCATGGAGCCTGCTTCTCCTGCCTGTGTCTCTGCCCCCCGTCCCCCCGTGTATCTCTCATGAATAAATAAATAAAATCTTTTTAAAAAATTCACTTACAATAGCATAAAAATATCCTTAGGAGTAAATATAATGAATTTGATGAATGACCTGTGTGCTAAAAATTACAAAACTTTACACAGAAAAATCAAAGTAGACCTTGGTATGTGGAAGGACACACAATGTTAATGGACGGTAAGACTCAAAATTATTAAGATGGCAATTCTTCCCCAACTAATCTTTAGATTTAGGCAATTGCCATTAAATCCTAGCATACTTTCTTGAACAGACTGACAAACAAAATTGAAATTTTATGTGGAAAAGAAAAGAACCTAAAGCCAAAACAGTCTTAAGAAAAGGGTAAGATGGGAAGACTTACGATACCTAACTTCCAGAGTTCTTGTAAAGCTAGCGTAACCATGAGAGAGTGTGGCAGTCGTGTAAGGATAGACATAAACTTCAATGGAACAGAACAGAGTGACCAAAACTAGATCCATCCTTATATGGTCCATTGATTTTCACCAAGGCACCCTGGTATTTCAATGGGGAAAAGGTAGCCTTTGTGCCAGCTGGGCCTGGAACAGCTACCTATGCAAGCAAGTGAACTTGAATTTTATCATACATAATTTATAAAAATTAACTTTACAAGGATCATAGAACGAAAACACATGAGGGGCGTCTGGGTGGCTCACTCAGTTACGTATCTGTCTTCGGCCCAGGTCGTGATCTCAGGGTCCTGGGGCTGAGCCATGTGTCCGGCTCCATGTTTAGCAGGGAGTCTGCTTCCCCCTCTCCCACTGTTGCTCCCCCCCACTCATGCTCTCTCTCTCTCTGAAATAAATAAAATTAAAAAAAAAATGAAACATAAGAGCTAAAGCTACTAAACTTATTGAAGAAAATAGGAGCAAATCTTTGTGACTTATAAGTTAGGCAAATATTTCTTAAATAGGGCATTAAAACTATCATCTATAGAAGAAAATGATTGTAAAATGGACCGCATAAAAATTATATTTTGCTCTTCAAAATACAGCTAAGAAAACAAAGACTTAGCCACCGACTAGGAGACCTATCTGACAAAAGTTTTATATGCAGAATATATCCGTGTTTCTAATAAAAGGAAAACAATCCAATTAAAAATGGGCAAAAGATTTTAACCAACAGTTCACAAAAGTATACAAAGATAACCAATAAACTCATAAAGAGATGCTTAACATCGAATGCTTTGCCATCAAGGAAATGCCTATGAAAACAACGAGATGTTTACGTAAACATCTAAATGACTAATGGTAAAAAGAGTAAAAGGCCTGACGTTATCAAGTGTCAGAATGTGGGGCAACTACAACTCTCACTCACCGCCAGCTGTGATGCAAAATTGTAGGGCCGCTTTGAAAACCAGGATGGCACTATCTTTTAGATTAAACATATACCCACCACCCAGTCTAGCCAGTCAGCTCTTGGATATTTACCGAAAATAAATGAAAAAAAAATTTGTCCACACAAAACTTTTATGTGAATATTTATAAGAGCATTATTTGTAATAGCCCGGAACTGGAAACAGTTCAAATATCCATCAAGTGATGAACAGATAAATCAGAGTATGGTCATACCGTGCAACACTACTCAGCAATTAAAAAAACACAAATAAAATAAAAAAACACAAATACTCCTACATATTACCTACATGGGTGAACCTCAAAAATGTTATACTAAGTTGAGGAAGCAAAATTCAAAGGACTATATATGTTTCTATTTATATTATAGAAAAGGGAAAAGCCATATTACAGAGAGTAGATTAGAAGTGGCCTGGGTCTGTGGGGTCTGAGGTCAGGGGAGCAAACTGAATACGAAGGCACGTAGCGAACGTGAATCTGCATGTGCTGACTGGCCCCCTGACAGCTGTGGTTGGAACCACTCTACTCAGCTAGACTCAGTCTCTATGGCCAATGGCAAGGGAGGTAAGCAGCCCTCTGTGGTAGGATTCCAGAATGTTCCGGGGACGGGTTGGCTTCTCAAGCACTCACCACATGCTTTCTATGTGTCTCTCTGTCTACCTCACTCTCTTGGATAAAGAGTCAACTTACCTATGACTTACATACAATGGAAGGAATGAGAACCCAGCAG
The DNA here is from genome assembly GCF_018345385.1 of Vulpes lagopus. Classification (NCBI taxonomy): domain Eukaryota; kingdom Metazoa; phylum Chordata; class Mammalia; order Carnivora; family Canidae; genus Vulpes; species Vulpes lagopus. The sequence continues at coordinate 34,277,561 of NC_054847.1, read as the reverse complement.
GCTGACGTCCCCTCCGCTGGGCCCTCACCTGGGCCTGGCATTCCCTCAGCTGCTGTTTCCTCTTTTAACCTGTGTAAAGAAGCTGGGCAGAGCTAGGGATCAGATTCCAGACTAAAACATTTAGTATGCGGCTGGAGTGATTTTTGTTATTATTTAAGAGAAATTATAAAGCTTTCCGATCTTCTTTCTCAAAATCTTCCCCATCTAAAGCATGTTCCTCCAAACTGTAAAGGAATATAAGCAAACCTCCTTATTTATTTGGGTTAAAAATATAGGTCCCATTCCTGTTCACAAAAAAAAAAGAGAGGGGGGAAGAAAGAAAGAAAGGAAAGAAAAGAAAAGAAAGAAAAGAAAAAAGAAAAGGAAAGAAAAGAAAAAAGAAAAGAAAAAAGAACAGAAAAGGAAAAAGAAAAGAAAAGGAAAGGAAAGAAAAGGAAAGAAAAAGAAAGGAAAGGGAAGGAAGGAAAAGGAAGGAAGGAAGGAAGGAAAGTTTTTGGTTTACAAGGTGATTTAACTATTTAACTATGGGTCCCATTAAATATTTAAGCATCTTTCTGAAAATAAAATCTGATACATGTGGAGCATCACCCGAAGTCCAAATACCACACATACCCAGACTGTGCAGTGAGCTAATTACCCTCTAATTTTAAAAAGTGTTGATACGTTCATGTGGATGTTACACTAAAGAAAAAGCAAGGGAGTTATAGGAAAGTGCAGGTAAGAACTGCCTTGAAATAATAATCTGCAAAATCCAAAGAAGGCAGCAAAATATAGACCCACCAGGAGTTTCAATGACAGAAACGAGAAGGATGTGGCTGAGAAGCACGTAGCTGGTTCTAACAATCCACAGGAAGCACAAGGAGGAAAGGCAGTTTGAAGAGCCAAGAGATATATATTTAAAGTTATTCCAGGGAATTTAATAGGAATACAAACAGGAAAACAACAGCCCCATGGCCCATTCAGATTAAATGCACTTTAAAGTTGCATTTTAAATTAGAGCATTAGTTTTCACAGCGTCATTCCATTGTGCCTTTTGTCAGAGAAGCTGTGCAGGTTTCCACAGACCCTTACAGTTCAGTGAAAGGCATATTATATTGAAGAGAGAAACTTAGAAATCCTTTTATTTCCCAAAGTAGAACATTATTCACCTATTGAGATGAGTCATTGAACTGAGTTCATAAAAGCCCATCCATCCATCCATCCATCCATCCATCCATCCATCCAACCATCATCTACCCTTTTAGCTATAGAAATAGATATTTTTTTAAAACTTTCTTATATAAATTCAGATACATGAAATACTACTCTATGGTAAGGGTCAGAGCATAATCACTCCCATGGTAATGGGCACCTCGGATACCATTCACAAATAGAATTAATATTCGAATTAAACCTAGATATTTAAAACCACTTTCTTGCTAGGCATAGTAGAAAACACTCTGGCCATGAAAGTTGGGATCGTGGGCTAAGACTAAATCCTTAATTCTGCTTCTACTTTCTTCACCATTAAGCCTTTTCTCCTTAAGACGCTCTCCAAATCACGAGATCCACTAATCTCAATGCTCTTTCATCTTCCCTTTCTCGCTCTTTCGAAGTGAGTAGTGGGGAGTTACAGAATCGCATGTTTGACAAGAGTTGGGGGCCTGAAATATAACCGAGTGAATGGGTCACGAGTCTGAAAACCCAAGTGCAGCCGGAAAAATCCCCGCACAGATTAACGTACACGAGTGCGCGCAGAGAGGCCCCTCTTGCTCGTCAACTTGAGCCTGTAACTAGAACAATGAGAGGCGAGGACACTCGGTTGTTTGCTGGAATATCCCTTAGCTCTCGACACACAGTAGGTGCTCAGAAATATGATGAATTATTTAATGGGAAACAATGAATGAATAGCTGTTATTAACCAAAAGCAAGGGAAAAAACCCAACACGGTGCATACCGTATATGAGCACGTGAGGCTCAGGTTTATTTGGCCGAGTTCTGCTTTTCTTTCCAGCTGGCAGACAGGACATTGGGGCTCTGAGCTCCTGGCCGAGGACTCCTTCTATGGCCTCTGCTCGGGATGAGGACGGGCCCCCCCAGACCCCACCCCCCTAGAGCCCGGGGGACTAGGGGCCTCAAGCTGAGTGTGCCATCATGTAGTAGGAACACAAGGAGCACAGAGGGCTTCCACCCTGGGGGCCAGGAACCCAAAGCATTTTACGGGCACTCTGCTATTAAAATTATTATATAAAATTATTATATAAAATTATTATAGAGATGAACATGCCCCTGTTCTGCCAATCTGATGATGGCTGAGCTTCACCATGAATATAAAACCACAGACAAGGTGATAAACAGCAAAAGATTAGGGTTAAGATTAGACTGGTTGTCAAGGTCAACTGGTTGCCTGAATTGCTCTAATTCCTTAGACCAATGCCCTTATACCAACGCCATCGGCCCACACCCTTTCACACTTTCTTTTTTCTTTCTTTTTTTCTTTTTTTGCTTTCTTTTTTTTAATGGAGAAAACAGTAACTCTAATTGTGTCGATATTTCTTTTTTCCCCGACTACAGTCCGTGGAGCAGTACTTTGGCATGACCTATTTGGAAATAAACTCACCGAGTCATAGTCATTGACAGATCTATTTTATAATCATCCAATTTAATGCCATATTTAGTCCAGACGAAATACTACAGCAGAAGCCCCGGTCTCAAATATGAATTTATAGTCACGTATTTCCTAGAGGGAGGAACGGTACAACCCAAAAGTCTGCTTGCTGCCTTGGTGGCCACCCCCACTCAAGTCACTCTTGAATATTCGGATTAAAGAGTGGGAGCCCTCCCATTCCACGCAGTGCGGGCAGTTCATGTCCTCCACGGTCAACAGTCCCCAGGCCCTCAGGGCCTGGGATCCCATGTCCTGCTTCCCCTGAGCTCCCCGCAGCCAGGTCCTCCCGGCTCCTGACGAACGGCCGTCACCCAGCCATCACCCAGCCGTCACCCAGCTGTCACCCAGCAGCGGCACCGGGTCCCGGTTCTCTCTTCCCTGCACCACCACCACCGCAGGGCGGCTGCTACATCAGGCCTAAGGCAGAAGCCACTGGAGGGGCCCAGTAGGACCCCGCGGCCTGCCACTCATCCTCCTCAGTGCACCCGCCGCGTGGGGGTTCTGTGTCCCCGCAGGGGCCCGACCTCCATTTCCCTCCTCACTCTGCCTCTACTGCACCAGCTGCCAGCACAGCTCCAGACTGCTCTAGAGGGCCGCACTGTCCGCACCCCCGATGGCGCCCCGGGCCGGAGGGGTCAAGCCCGTACCCGGCCCGCCGCGAGGGCCCATCAGCGCCGTGGCCCAGCCTGCAGGCCTCGCCAGACACTCTCCCTCCTCCTCCTAATTCGGGCAGCGGCAGCCAGAAGCAGCTTCTCCCCCCCCCCCCCACTTTCTCCGCCCTAGTGTTAGAAAGTGTGATCACCAAGCCCTGAGGCTGATTCTACAAGTAGGGTCCTCACACTTCTGTCCCCGTTCCGACGGCCTTTGTGCTCACGGGGCATCGAACGCGAGGCCGGACCGGGACTCATAACTGGTGCCACCCCCTCCTAGACCCCTTGGTGCCTCCAGGACCGGGGCGACCCTGAACCAAGGCAGGCCCTGGAGTTAAGAACGGCAACATGTGGCCTTGGTACAATGCGGGCCAGAGACTGGCGGAGCAGCCCGAAGGCGGCACGGTGTGGCCAGCAGGCGGAGTTCCTGGGAACCACGGTCAAGAGGCGGCGGATTCTGTCCTAGTCTAGCTCTGAGCATGGAAAGCCTTGCGGTAAAGCTCCGTCAGAATGAATATTTACCGCCTGGGACCGCCCCAGGCGACGGGCCCATAAATCTGGGCCGCTCGCCGAGTACTGCGCCCCAGCGAACGCCTCGCACCCCTGGACGTCTTCCTCCCCGCTCGACCATAAGCTTCCGGAGGGCAGGACTTCTAGTTTTCTCTGGGGATCCTCTCAGGCCCTGCAGAGTCCCTGCACATCACACATATTACCAGACTAAACCAAGAACCCATGTTTTTCACACCAAGGAAATCAGAGCTCTGACCCAAGCCAGCACACAGCCCGCCTCAAGCCACAGGCACCGGCAGACTCGGTCCGGTGGCCTCTCTCCTCTGGGCCACGTGCAGATTATTCTTGGGTCAGTTGGCTTGTACAGTAGATGTTGCCAGAAATTTCATTCATTTTGGCCGGAATATTTTTGGAATTGTGCTAGAAGGACACTTTGCCCGAGAACATCAAACACGGCTAGAATCACGCTCTTCCCTATTGAGAAATATGCTGGGTATTTCGTAATTTAAGGCTGTCCCTTAAATGGCTATGGAATTCAGTTAAAAAGATCGTTAAGTATGTATTTCATATCCAAAGATTATTTTTCTTCTAGGAGAAAAACAGAGGGAGATGTGTTTTTTCCTCTTCTTACTTTTATAGCCTATGGCTACATTTCAACATAGTTATATTGATTTTTATTGATTTTTATTTTTTTATTTTATTTTATTTTTTTATGTTTTTATTTTTCTATTTTATTTTATTTTTTTATTATTTTTTATTTTATTTTTCTTTTTTTCTTTTCTTTTCTTATTTTTTTCTTTTCTTTTTTCTTTTTTTCTTTTCTTTTTTTCTTTTCTTTTCTTTTCTATTTTTTATTTTCTTTTATTTTTTAATTTTTTCTTTTCTTTTTTTCTTTTCTTTTCTTTTTTTCTTTTTTTATTTTTTTACTGCAGCAGCTTGGTGACTCCACAAATTATGCTTCAGAGAATCTGGAGATACATACCCAGAATCACTGGTAGGGGATAATTATATTCTTTTGACTTAAACGTGGAATTTATGATCAGGTAATTTTCCCCCTACGACTTGGACTCTAAAAACACACATTTGAGGATGACATTCGCCCTAAAATATAACTTAGTCACACCGAATTACCTGAGCTATTTGGAAATAGAAAGCTTCACACTAAAGTGATAAGCATATCATTTTCATGAAAGAAACTATTATTCAAGGATGAGCGTGCTCCAAGTTGGAATCTCGTCCACCTCAGTGGGATGGTTCCGCGGTGTGTGTCTCTAACAAAAGATGGCAACAAACAGAAAGTAATAGGATGCATTTGGGGTGGACACTTGGGGATGAAATACAAGTTAGTCACAATGGCTGCACACGTGTGTTCAAACGTCCTGCCCAATATACAGAGAAAGAAGCGCTCTCTGTTGCTGCGAAGGTTCCTATTTCTGTCTTAGTGTTTTCCCCCTGGAACGGCTGGCAGCTCACGTCCTCTTTCTTGGCATGTCCACCCCGAATATGAGAAAGACACCTCACAAAGCAACTTAATAGAGGCCGTCATAGAAGCCTGTATTACTCACTTACGCCTCATGGCCCGGACCCTACAGCAGCCCCGCTCCCTACAAGGCTTTCACCAGGGCTGGCATCCCTACAGCAGGCGCGGTGGTGGCTGCCACAGTCTCAATGCGCATTTTATCGCCTGCACGCGAATGACTTCCTTTTCAAGGAAGCCACGTTCCGGCGGCACACAGTAATCGTCACCCACTTGCATCGCCAAAGTCAACCTCAGAAGATCTTCTGGGGCGCCGTGCTGTTTGGAACAAGGGAAGAATAAACCAGAAACTAATGCCTTGAAGTCTCCCCAGCACCTAGTTCTTCCTGAAGGGCCACCACCGGGTGTGCTGGGCCTTTGGTCCCTGCCAGCTACGTGGAGAGCCAGTGCCACCCAGCGAGGGCAAAAGTGGGGCAAGGCCTGCTATCTCAGCCCCAGACCGTGCGGGCTTTGACCCATCTCTCTCTCTACGTCTTTAGTCTCGTGTTTTCCAAGCAAAGGCTTCACGTGGCCAGTGCTGTGTTGATTTCCCATCACCTGACGTCTCTACAGGCGGGTCCTATGTCTCTCTGGCCATCCCGGAGTCCAGGGCACTGCGGGGCTAGAACCACAGCCCAGGATCTAGGCCTCACTCATCAAAGGGCGGCCCACGGGCCAGCAGCAGGCGCATCCACCTGCTTAGAACGGTGGGGTCTTAGGCTTCATCCTGATCTCAAAATCACAATCTGCATCTTCACAACCCCCCCCCCCGGGGGTCTGTACATATTAAAGGTGGGGAAACACTGTCACTCGGGGTTGGTGGGTGCCCAGTGGGAGGCTCTACTTCAGAATCTGATTCAGCAACCAAAGCCAGTTCTGTGCAAACTATTCTTTTAAATATGCAACAAACCAGCTGCACGACCTTGGGTGAAGGATGGTAGCTTCTTTGAAAAAGGTTTCTAGAAAAGCATTAATAATTCTGACTCATAGCGCTATCCTGTTGACTAAATTGGGTAATATAGGTAAAAAGGTACTTAGCTCAGGATAATGGGCAACAAATGTTGCCTCCCATGAGTTTATATTTGCACATATGTACTTTTATTTTATTTTATTTTTAATTTAATTTAATTATTTTATTTTATTTTATTATATATTTTATTTTATTTTATTATTTTATTTTATTATTTTATTCGCACATGTACTTTTAGACGCAGGGTGGGGAAGAGCGCTCAATCCCAGACATCTGCTACCGAGACAAACCAAGGGAAATCATCCAGGGCAGCACATCGGGCAATGAAGGGAAAAGGCTGGACGGAGAAGATGCACCTTTGAGAAGGAGGCGGGCGCGAGGAGCAGCCTGCAGCGCCCTGAGAGCTAGTGGAGGGCAGGGGCAGCTGGCTGAGGACGTCCAACCAGAGCAGCACGGAAGGCAAGCTGCAGGACGCTGGTGCCCAGAGGAGGGGCGGGCCGTGCCGCAAGGCGTGGGAAGCTGGGTGATCTAGCCCCGCACCCAACTCTGCCTCAGCAAAGGTGAGGTCACAGGTGCCATCGTGGACTCAGGCAGGTCCTGCGAGCTCTGTCCCGCTCACGGCAGTGTTGCTCCCTACTCTGCTTCCCCCGCTTCCTGTTCTCGTGACTCTGTGTCTCTTTCTCCTCCACCTGTGCCCTTTTTCCTGCTTCTTCCACTACAGTCAACCCTGCAGACACCCTAGCAGGGGGTCGTGGCTGCAACAAGGTCAGAAGCCAGACTGACCACCAGGGGAGAGACGGCAGGCTGCGGAGTGGCTAAGTCTTGGTCAACCTGGACGTAGGTCTTTTGGGGGTTTGGGAGAAGGTGGGACGAGGAACGGGGCTCTTCTCAAAGCTGCAAGCTTCAACACGCGGCCCAGTTCTCCGAGCAGCCCAACCTTCCAAGGCAAGCCCGCGGGAGGCCCTGTGAAGCCGCGCTGCAGACTGGGGGCTGCCTGCCTAGAAAGGCCACAATATGTGCCTCACATGCGTACGTCCAAGGGCAATCCTGTCAGGGATATGGAGGCACGTGCACCGCTTTCTAAGGCTGATCCTGGAGGGATGCCGTCGAGTGTCTGCAGAACCGGCGCTTCCTGAGCACCATTAACCTCGTGTATTTGGCTTCTCTGCCTCAGAGATTCCCCATGGAGCTGAGTAAGGTCGACATCATGAGACTCAATAGCGTCTTACACAGGGAACGTGTGGGGCGATGAGGGCCAGGGTGTTCCACATTCTACCAAGGGTTCCCACTGCAGTCAGTATCACCCTCAGACTTGCCCCCTTGCCAAGGGCTACTGCAAACGACGGGGATGCTTCCACTACACAAGCGCGGCCGTGATTATACACACTCATCCAAAAAATAAATAAAATAAAATAAAATAAAATAAAATAAATAAAATAAAATAAAATAAAATAAAATAAAATAAAATAAAATAAAAAACACTCATCCAGGTCACCTTTCACACTTGGCGAGACATACGGTAATGCAGAAAAAAGAAAGAGGCCGTGGGGAAGGAGGGAGGGAGCAGGAGGGTCAGCTCCAACCGCTTCTCCCACCCTTGGGTCCCTGAACTATTCTCTTCCCCAATCTGAGTCTCGGTTCACTGGTGAGCTCTCGGTGGAGGTGAAATGAGGATACGTGGAAAGCGCTCCGTACGCTATGCATCATCGTAGAATTTACATTTTATTTTTGCTCTAAGAGAGATCACACCAAAAATAAAAAAAAAAAGAGTTCAGATATAACTCATGATTAATGCCCAGGACAAGTGAGAATATTTTGTCCATTATTTCAAAAGCATGGCTCAAGTGCAAATGACTGCAGGATACAGAAAATACACAACAGGTTATTTTTTTCCTCCCACACTTTGCGCCTTAACATCAGCTCCCCTCTTACGAGTATTTCGTTTTCTCTTCTCGCACATGTAAACCCACTCAGTGTGCATGAGAGGTTTTCCAATATCATGAAATCCTCTATGACGTGCCACGGCTCATCTGGGGACGCTGTCCCCGCCACATGCAGGTCAAGGCATCACCCCCCAGGCTCGTTGACAAGGGGGTCTGATGGGCTCCTACAGGAATCCTGCAGGCTCCGAGGGTGCTGTTGGGTTAAACTGGGAAGGACCATGAGCACGCATAGGAGCGAGCTTCATACACCGCCGGGGGGTGGGGGTCGCCCTGGAACAGCGCCCTAGGAATGTCACCGGCGACAAGCCCGCCCCCAGGAACAGAAGATCCCCAAACCGAAACAGAGCTCATGAGACTTGGAGCGTGTTTGACCCTGGAGGGTGCTCAGGTGGAAAGAGCTGCTGCAGACTCGCCGACACAGAGAGAACACGCACAGGACCCACGTCCCTTCAAGTCACTGCCTGCGTAGGAACCGGTGCCCAGTCGGGGCCCCCGGGCCCTGCGCCCCGACCCCGTCCTGTGCCTCGAGCCCTGCGGCCCGGGGGCAGGGGGCAACAGCAGAGGGCTCCCCTGTGTCAGCCCCGCTGCAGCTGCTGCAGCCATGACCCCAAGTCGGGGGCAGGTCTGGGGTTTGGCCCGGCGGCCCCACAGGGTGCAGCTTCCCAGGCTCTTCAAGGCAATGGGCAGGGCCCGGCCCCAAGCCCCCGGATACAAGGCAGCCCCCCACCCCCTGACGGCCCGCGCCCCCCCCCCCCCCCCCCCCCCGGCAGGCCCGCCAGCGCTCTAGGGCTGTTGGCAGCGCTTCTGCAGTCGGGGTTGTGGCTGAGTCCTGTTCTCCTGCGGATCCCGACTGCATGATTCCCCCCACGCCCAAGATCCAGACACGGCTCTGGGGGCTGGACGGCGGGGTTTAAAGTGTTTAAATATCTGAACGAGGACCCAGAGGACTCCTGCTCTGCCGGGCGCGGCCACTCTCTGTCCTTCCCGCACAACAGGAAGCTGGAGCTACTGGCTCGATGTCACAAGCGGGGACGTGAGATACTTGAACATTAAGTTGTCTGCGGAAAGTCACAAAAATACTAGGTCGGGCCTTAATAAATGCAGGTCTGTTAACTCCCAATGTACTCTCTCCCTCATCAGACCCTATTTTCCAGAATAACCTAGGACCTGGGTACATGAATACAAGTGTGCCCAGCCTGCTTGTGAGCGTGCACCTGTGCAAGGGCACACACATACTCACAGCAAGCGCAGGGACCGTAATTAAGCTCTTCCAACACTCAGGCACAGTGAGGAGAAGCACCTTTAAACTAGGGCAGCCTTAATTTAGAAACGGGGTGAGATGGAGAGCAACACAGCCAACTTAATTGGCATCTTAATTCTCTTTAAGATCAAGAAGATCAAGTCACACTTAAAGCTTTAAGAAGCTGAGAATAAAATCAGAGGCTTGATCTGACCTGGAAACAACTGCGGAGCTTCAGCTACACAGACCTTGCATTAGGCAACATTGACTTGGGTGGGAGCTGAAACACAGATGGTCCATTCCACACAATCTGATTGCTGTGGCTTTTGCTGGAATAAGCAGGTTTTTGGAGTAAAGACCAGTGGGGGCTGATTAGTGACCAAAAAAAAAAAATAAATAAATCGTTACTGTTATTAGAGTTTTCAGAGTAGTCTGTTGCACAGCGTAACTGAGGTACCAGCTAACTGACACAGACAGTGATTTTCTTTTCTAGCCCTAAGATTTTCTCAAAATCTATTCCCAGACAGGGGAGGCTGGGGGGCTCAGCGGTTGAGCACCTGCCTTCAGCCCAGGGCGTGACCCCAGGGTCCCAGGATCGAGTCCCGCATCGGGATCCTAGTGTGGAGCCTGCTTCTCCCTCTGCCTGTGTCTCGGCCTCTCTCTGTGTCTTTCATGAATAAATAAACAAAATTAAAAAAAAAACCCACAAATACAAAAGGGCCACGGCAGCAAGTGAGAAGGGGCTTTCTCCGGTGTTCCCAGCCTCACTCCCAATCCCGAGGGTCAGACCTAGACTCATCTAGGAGCCCTGCAGCTTGCAAGAACTCCACGAAGAGAAATTTCTCTGCAGAGTCTGTGTATCTCACTAGGGCTCCTGGCCAGGGGCCAGCGTGGACTGGTGCTTTCCGCTTTGTCTCAGGCCACGGCAGAAAGAGGGTCACGGGACCATGCAAACAGCTTCACACAAGCCAGGGAGGCCCGGTGTGCTGCCGCCTAATTCCCACCTGAGAAATTGAGGGGCTGAGATGGGTAGGCCTGCCGGCTATGGAGGCAGTCAAGGCGAGCAGCCGCTCCTGCTTCATGGGATGGGAGCAAAGGGATTTCCCGGAATCTCCCCAAAACAAAGGCGTGGATCACGAGTCGGTTCCAATCCTCCACTAACAGCCCAACTGGAAAAATAAGGAGCTCCGAACAAAAAAGGTCTGGGTGCAGGAGGTCATCCAAACAGCCAGTGCGGGAACACCTACGCTCACACCAAGGAAAGTGGAGGAAGCAGCTCCCAGTGGGCAACTCCGAAGAACCCACGGGGACCAGTTTCCCACGGCGGCGTAACCGACAGCTACAAACCCAATGGCTTCAAACGTCCGGTGATGGGCTCACGTCCTCTAAGTTGGAGTCTAAGGTCTAGCACGGATGGCTGGGTTCTCCACTCAGGCCCCTGTGAGGCTGTGCTGTCACACGGAGCGTGGGCTCCTCTTCGCCGTCCACTGGTGCTGGGGGTGGGGTTCCGCTCCTTACTCTTGTAGGACTGTGGTCTCCATTTCCTTCAGCGTGGCCCACTCTCGACGACAGGGCTGCTCACTTCCTCAGCCAGCAGGACGGCATCTGCTGCGGCTTCTCAACTTTTTTAAGGACTCGCCTGATTAGGCCAGGCCCATCCTGGATAAATATCCCTCTTCATGGACTGATTGGGAACCTTAATTCCATCTGCCAAATCCCTTCACCTTTGCCATATAATACTGAGAGTGACATCCGACCACAGTTATAGCTGCCATCCACCCCCAGGGGAAGGGACTATCTGGGGCGTGGATATCTGGAGGCAGGGACCCCAGCGACCTTCTCAACATTGAGCCTCACATACCAAGATCACCAAACAGACAGTGGTACGTGTATGGAGACCCCAAAAATGCAAGCATCTATGGCTTTGCCAACACTCCTACTTCCCTCTCTCTCCTGTGTGACTTACCTTGGTCAGCAAGCAGAGGAAGGGCGGAAGTGTGACGGGCTTTGAGGACAGATGGCCACACCTGCTCCCTGGACTCCTACAGACACCAGCATGGGGTGTGTGCGTGTGGGGTGGGATGGGGGGTTTGCAGCTTTTAGCTACTCATTTGGGACACTGACCAAGGTACTTTTTTTACCACCTAGAAACGAGGAGTCGGGGAAATGCCTGAGCTTAACCAGAAAGATAAAGAATTTCCATGGGCAACAAACAAATGAAAACATTTTTAAATTAAACCTTGAGTCCTGCTTGATCACTTAAAGACGAGTTGTGGGTTTAGAGACCACTTGGTTTTCTTCTTTATGCTTTCGGAACTCTAAACGCCAAATAAATACATTAAACGCATATTTATATACTTTGTACATGAAGAGACACTGTAAAATATTTACAAGCAAAGTTAAGACATACTTAGATAATAATACACTTATACTTGGTGACTTCAGTGTAGCGCTTCCTACAATCGACAGGTCTTCTAAGCACAACATCCCCAAAGAAACGAGAGCTTTAAATGATACACTGGACCAGATGGATTTCACAGATATCTACAGAACTTTACATCCAAACTCAGCTGAATACACATTCTTCTCAAGTGCACATGGAACTTTCTCCAGAATAGACCACATACTGGGTCACAAATTGGGTCTGAACCGATACCAAAAGATTGGGATCGTCCCCTGCATATTCTCAGACCATAATGCCTTGAAATTAGAACTAAATCACAACAAGAAGTTTGGAAGGACCACAAACACGTGGAGGTTAAGGACCATCCTGCTAAAAGATGAAAGGGTCAACCAGGAAATTAAGGAAGAATTAAAAAGATTCATGGAAACTAATGAGAATGAAGATGCAACTGTTCAAAATCTTTGGGATGCAGCAAAAGCAGTCCTGAGGGGGAAATACATCGCAATACAAGCAGGTGGGCGGGGGGTGGGCGTGACTGGGTGACGGGCACTGAGGGGGGCACTTGACGGGATGAGCACTGGGTGTTCTTCTACATGTTGGCAAATTGAACACCAATAAAAAATAAATTTATAAAAAAATATTTACAAGAAAAAGTTGATCATATCAAGTTTCTTACCCAAATTCCCAAACAACAGCAACCACCACCACCACCACCGCCATCACCACTCACTCTAGGATTTAAGAGCTTGGGATCATTTAGAGGAGTAATGAAGCACCTCTGGCCCAGATTAAGAAGATGAACATAAACATTCAGGATACGGCTTTCGTGGCTGATGTTACATCACTCTGGCCCCTTTGTGCAACGTGCAAGCTCCCACTTGAATGACATGGATGAAGACTGGTGAGTCTTTTGGGCAGGTGCCATGTTCCATGACAGCAAGCTTATCAGTAAGCCAGTCACATCTCAGATAACACATCTCATTTGCACAGTAATTTTTTACATAGAATGAAGCCCTCAGGACCACCCACTGCACACATGGCCTCTCCAAGCATCTGAGAAAATAAGACGTGTAAAAGGCATGTTGTGCAGCATATTTACACGATTAGCATACAGTATGATTCTACACAAATGCAAAAAAATTGGCCTATTGTAGCAGGTTTTCGAGACTCCATTATGGGTAATGCTCCATTTCAAGGGGCTGCCTGGGCCATGGGATCAAAGGCTGTTTTGTTCTATACACTAGCAAGTCTTTTCAGGCAAGCTGGTCAGAGAAACCACGCAGCTTATCCAGGGAGAGGAACTCAGCCGCGCGCAGCCAATGCTGAAAAGGGAATTAAGACGGGAATACCGAGGCATTTACTACTGAACAGAAGAATCAGATAAGAAATATTTCCCTGAAATATCAGAAAGGGAGACAGAACATGAGAGACTCCTAACTCTGGGAAACGAACTAGGGGGGGTGGAAGGGGAGGAGGGCAGGGGGTGGGGGTGACTGGGTGACGGGCACTGAGGTGGGCACTTGACGGGATGAGTACTGGGTGTTATCCTATATGTCGGCAAATTGAACACCAATAAAAAATAAATTTATAAATAAAAACAAACAAAAAGAAATATTTCCGTTTCAGTGCCCTGCCTTTAGAAGAAAAATGATATTAGGAAACATAATCAACAAGGAAAATTTGTGGGGAGCTTTGTGGGAGCTTTAGCTGAGTCGAAGGCCACAGCCCCAGGGAGTAGGCACTAGTAGTGTCATCCGGCCTGCAGACAGGAGGCCAGGAGAAGGCACCTCACTAACTGGGCCGCAGAGATAAAACCACACACTGGAGCTGGTAATTCCCCAGCCTTGGAGAAAACATGGAAGGCTATTAGATTTCAAATTATATTTCCAGTAATGACTCTATTTTATTTTATTTTTTTTAATTTTTTAAGGTTTTATTTATTTATTCATGAGAGACACAGAGGCAGGGGGAGAAGCAGGCTCCATGCAGGGAGCCCGACGCCGGACTCGATCCCAGGTCTCCAAGATCACGCCCTGGGCCGAAGGCAGGTGCCAAACCATTGAGCCACCCAGGAATCCCAATGACTCTATTTTATAACAAAATTTTTTCCCCCATATTTCTCATTCTTGGCCTGAGGTACCCATCATATTTGAGATATTTTAAAAATTCCCAAACACAGAGCAAGTAAGCAATGGGGCTGAAGTAAACTCAGAGGACTCCTAGTGCTGCGCTCATTAAAATGCACCCGGGACGAGGATGGTTTCCAAACCGAGGGTCCTCCTCGCATCATAAAGCAGAGCGGTGATAGAGGGGGTGCTCTTGTGGCTCTTGTGCCGCCTCAAAACTCGTGCCATCGGCAGCATGCCCCGCACAGGTACTCACACAGGGCATTACTAGAGACGCTCATAACTGGAAATCTCCCAGTTTGCATTATCGGGTCCCATCCCTAATGAGAGCAACAGCCAAACCTCGTATGTCTACGGTATACTTTCCACGACAGGCCGGTTTTCACACAGGATCAAATTATGAAACAGTCTAATCAGGTAAATATGCTTAACGACAAGATAATCAATCTTCTCAACCAAACTTTCCAAACAAATATTCAGCTTCAAGACACACAGAAACTCCATTTAGGGGGTTCAGAGATGACACGCTTGCTGGTCGAAGCAGACGGGTGTCCTGGAGCATATAGATGCAGAGCCTGAGGAAAGGGTATGGGTTCTGCACGGGGGGTTCAGATCCATGAAAAGCAGATGAAGGGAAGGTTAAAAAAACAAAACAAAACAAAACAAAACAGGATACTTGGAAGGGAGGAAAGAGGAAAAACAGAAGGGTTGTCTCAGGTTGGGCTTAAGTGCTGGCCCCGAGGCTGCTCCTAGGCGGGCAGGCTTACTGTCCTCCCCCCAACCCTGGGCAGAACTTACTCATGTCCCAGGAAACTAAAAGCTTAAACACCCTCATCCCTGGTGATGCCAGGCAGCTTGAGAAGCTGAACACAAGAGCAGGAGTTAGAACAGCGTCCCCTCCCAGCTGGGCTCACAGAACACGCACGCTCCACCAGCTGCTAACAGGTGTTTTTCTAAAAACACAAAGGGCGGTGTGGCCAAGCAGGCCAAGCAGGTGTGGGGACGGCCGCAATACACACATGAGGGCCCCTGACCCCTCAGGGCACTTGCCACGTCGATGGGAACGAAGGGCCTTTCAGCAGAGGGGTCTCGGGCACTGGGGGGGCCGGAGGCGAGCAAGGCAGAAGCACATTCTCCGCCACCACCCTCCCCTCTACCTGGTGACAAAGACCACTCCTGCCTCCTTAACTCAGATGAGGCTCTGGGTGAGCACGTTTTTTGAGTTGCACCTTCTGGGTCAGTTGTCCCAAAGCAAAGCTGCCCTTACAGGTTTCCCGTGTGGAATTTTTGAACAGCAAAGTGTGTCCGCAGCGTCCCCGGGCCTGCCTGCATGTGGACTTCCTTTGTCAAAAGACATCGATGAATACGTCAGCGAGCAGCATGCGACAGGTACATGAGATGCGGCCTAGCAGAATTCACGCTGGAGATATGAGGGCCGCGCCCGCGGCTGCTGGAGGCTCATGCTCCCTCCTCATGGAATGCAGCCGGGGGTCCTGGAGCAGGAGCAGGCATCCGGCGGGCGCGGTAAGCCCCGTCCCATGCACGGTGAAGAACATTGGAGTCATCCTGTGAATTCCTCTGAGGACGTACAGTGACTTGCTGTGCTGCCTGAGCCCCTCGCAAGTGGACTTTCAAAAAGTACGTAAATCACAGGGCTTCCAGGGGACACTCACCGTGAAGAACTCTTCTGTTCCAAACACACATACGTTCTGCTCTCCTTCTCATGTGTATTCACTACCTAATGCACCTGTCGCTAGGCGCACATTTTATTTTACCTAGCAGATTCCAAGTATGTCTTAAACTTCAAGCCTTTGTCGCTCCTGGCCCCACCAGCACCCCGAGACCCCTCTACACAACAGTGCTCTGTTAAATACACCGGAAGAACAATTTGGAGCTCACGGAAATGAAAAACCTATACGAGCTGGCAAGCCACGGCACCTTTAGAGTGTTTAGAGAGGTATGGTAAACATTTTCATTTCTGCTAACTTTTGGAAGATGTTAAATCTTTTTTGGATGAGGCCAAGTCCCCCCCTTGAGGAAACTCATCAAAAGAAGGAAAACCCAAGGAAAGGCACACAAAGGAAAGGCTGATGCTAACTCCCGATGGTAAACCGAGGAGATTATGGGACACTGACTCCAAATGTTTCTGGAACTCGAAAAATGATGAGTTCCATTTCTGGCAACACAGTGAATGGGATCCCCAGACCTGTCCTCTGTTGGAAACAACTCAAGTGATGGATAAAATTAAACGAACCATCTTTAACAAAGAAGTAAAAAAGCAAGCAATACTCAGAAGTGACGTGTAAGCAGGCCCTCGAGAAGTTACTGGGTACTGAAGGTTTTTACCTCCAGGGCGTTTGCCAAGGTGATGATGTTTTCATTTAGTGGCTCCTGCAGCACAGGAGACAGGAGACAAAAAACCCAGGGCATTTCCACCGCAGGAGCTCCACAATAAACACTGCTGTTGGGTAAAACTGGGTTTCTCGAAAATTAGATCCTCACTGTAATGGTGAACTAGAAATAAACCTACCGCCGGTGCCCGTCTTACCCCACTGGCCTATAAGGAAAATTACTAGTCTTCAGGAGGTGGGAAAACAATCTCCCATGAGAATTATAACCGTAAGCTTGTCCTGAGACAGGTTTATGACCTAAAATCATACTTTCTGGGTAAGTAAAAAAAATACTCAAGCCAATAATAGAAAATGGTCGAAATCTAAGGATACTTAAGACCTCTGGTGGATATAAATGCACGTAGTCCCCGGAGGAACTCACCTTCGATCTAGGCCTCAGGAATGCCCACACACATAATCCTAGGAACTATAAGCTCACATTAAAACACATATGCACACATACATACATCCCAACAAAAAAAACAAGAAGCAAAGCACCATGAGCGAGCATCAGCAAAAGTACAGAAAGTTGAATAAGACTTGCAAAGACTTCAGATATAGAAAATGTCAGTTATACAAAAGAAAATTAAGTAGTTTAATATGTTTAAAAAAGGAGAAATGGAAACTTTATAAGGAGCCAGACACAATTTTTAAAAATGACCGATTCAACTTGAAAAAAAAAAAAAACGAAACAAATAAAACTTCTTAAATGAAAAATATAATACCTTAAAGACAAACTTATTACTTAAAAAAGGAGAAATGGAAACTTTATGAGGAGCCAGACATAATTTTAAAAAATGACTGATTCAACTTGGAAAAAAAAAAAAGAAAGAAAACTTTTTTTAAAGATTTTATTTATTTATTGAGACACAGAGGCAGATAAAATAAAACTTCTTAAATGAAAAATATAATACCTTAAAGACAAACTTCTTGCTTAAAAAAGGAGAAATGGAAACTTTATAAGGAGCCAGACACAATTTTAAAAAATGACCAATTCAACTTGAAAAAAAAAAAAAGAAAGAAAACTTCTTTTAAAAAAAAAGATTTAATTTATTGAGACACAGAGAGAGGCAGATAAAATAAAACTTCTTAAATGAAAAATATAATACCTTAAAGACAAACTTATTACTTAAAAAAGGAGAAATGGAAACTTTATGAGGAGCCAGACATAATTTTAAAAAATGACTGATTCAACTTGAAAAAAAAAAAGAAAGAAAGAAAACTTTTTTTTTAAGATTTTATTTATTTATTGAGACACCGAGAGAGGAAGATAAAATAAAACTTCTTAAATGAAAAATATAATACCTTAAAGACAAACTTATTGCATGGGTTTTTAAAAAAAATTTTTATTGCATGGGTTTAATAAAATATTAGCCACAGCCAAGCAGTGAATTAATGACTGGAAGGAATTACCCTGAATGTAGCACAGAAAAAAATGAAGACATGGGAAATATAAAAGAGTTAAGAGACATGGGAGCTAGAGTAAGAAGACTTAACATACAATTAATCATAAAGAGAGAATGAGAACGATGCAGAGACAATATTTGGAGAAATAACAGCTGACAATTTTTCGGAACTGCTTAAAGACACCAATCCATAGATTTGGGAAACTCAGAGAATTCAGAGAAGTGGTTAAGAGGTCAGGGGAGAAGAGGAAGGAGAGAGAGCGCAGGCAGGAGGAAGAGGACAAGGTAGAGAGAAAGAAAAAGAAATCCATGTCTACGCATATTATAGGGAATACAGACTATCATGTATAAAGACCTTAAGAAAATAGCTGAAAAAAACTATCCCACCCATTGGGCCCCAACAGCTATAAACAACATTTTCTTTCCAGGGGCCCCAAACAAGCCTCCAGACTATACTTCTTGGGTAGAGGACAGGTATTCACCTACTATGGGCTTCCTAAAAACGCAGTAACTTCCCTCTAGCGGGGGGTCATAAGAGATCTTTTGAAGGTTTAAGGAGATACGTAAGGTCACATAACCCTCAGGCACCTGGGGAGCTCTCTCCAAAATGAAGCTACCCTTGGTTGCACAGGGGGGTTCTTGGAGGAATACCTGATTCGCTATCTACACGCATCCTTCAGGCAATGAGCGTCCTACAAAGGGAGGCATCTAACTAGAAAAGGGGGGGACAGAATTTGCTCTTGAACTTAGTGACCAATGGTTCCTTGGCTCTGGAAGGCATCGAGGTCAGCCTCAACTCACCGTGCACAGTCGGTATGGGTGGTCGGTATGGCTTTCCCAGGGTCTTGTGGGCCATGGCAATCTGTGCAGTAATGTATCCATCCTGTCATGCCCAGATAAAGGCCTCAGGCTACGTGGAAAGGTCAATGGAGAGATGTGAGGGAAAGCTACCTGAGTTCCTCAGGTAGACTTTGATGGTTTAACAGGATTTCTTCAGCTTCTTGGATCTAGGATCCCGAGGACCAAGGCTGAGGTCATCATTTCAGGTTGGTCTTGTTCTGCTGGTAACGGCCTCAATTAGATGCTGTATGAAATAAATGGAACAGTTTGGGTTCCCAGCTTGGTGGTGACCAACAAAACGGTATATGCAGGGGAAAATTTCTTAGAAGCCAAGCTGGTGTAGAAACAAGGGGTAGATATTGCTGGAAAGCAGTTCTCCGTGGGTCACTTGTGGTTCTGCACAGTTTGTGAGCAGAGGCACTCACTGTCCCTGGGTCTAGATGGTCATTTCAGGAATGTCTGTATAGGAAACAGCCTTGTAAGATAAAGACAGTGTCTCCCCCTCTGGAGCCAAGGGCAAGTCTGTTTACTTCAGTAGAATAAAAGACAGGATTTTCCTCCAGACTAACAGACGGACACGGGCCGTGTGGGTGGCTCAGGTGGTGAAGCATCTGCCTTCGACTCGGGTAGTGATCCTGGGGTCCTGGGATCCAGCCCCACGTCAAGCTCCCTTCTCAGTGGGGAGTCTGCTTCTCCCTCTCCTTCTGCTCCTCCCCCTAGCTCTTCCTCTCTCTCTCATTCACTCTCAAATAAAAAATAAAATCTGTGAATAGTAACAACAACAACAATAATAATATAATAAAGGAGGGGCATGCTTACTGCTGATTATAAAAGATGTGGGCTCCCTAAGCCCAGGGGGTATTTAGTTGAATCCATTGGATATACACCCATCTGGGGCTACCAGCGCCCCAGTGGCACTCGGGACAGGGAGAATCATGCAAATATGCTGATGCTCATGCTTTTTGTTATGCTGGAAGCAAAAAAGTCCTTTGCTGATAATCCAGGGGCCTCCTATCTTCTGCCAGCATCCGTAAGACTGGCAGGCTAAGTTGTGAGCTTGTAAATAGGTAGACCTTGACGCAAACAACCTAAAAGAAAATGGGCAAAAAACTTGAAGATGCAAAAAAAACAAAAAACAAAAAACAAAAAACCCAAAACAACAACAATAAAAAAAACTTGAAGATGCGATTCATGGAGGCAAACTCAGGATACCCAATAACACATCAAATAAATTAAAACTAGAGCTCTGCTGAGCTATTATCTCACACGGAAAATCCTGAAAAAAGAAATTGAAGAGCCTCGCAGTCATCAAGTGTCGGTGAAGGTGGGAGGAAACGCAACACTTGGGAGGCTGCTGGTGAAGGTATGGTCGGGTTCATCATTCTGGGGCACAGTGTGGGCTCCCGGCGGAGCCGGGCACGTCCGTCTCCCATCCCCACGCCATCCGGGGGGGCTCCCTGAATCCCCTGCAGGATGGCACCGTGACACGGGAGCGAGGACACTTACGCTGGGACCATCAACAGCAGCAAAAGCCTCCCAGCGAGTTGCACGGTGGCCGTCGGGGGTTGGCGCGCGCACATGTTCACAGGCGCACATGCACGGCGCCCGCCGCAGCGTGGACAGGGACTCGGCTGCTGTGGCTCGTCAGGTGGGGTCTAAGCAGCTTCGGGCCCACACCGCCTGGGGACACTGGCTCCACGAGGCGGTCCACCTGCACGGCGACCCGGTGGTGGCCGCGATGACCCCATGCCCAGTGCTCATGGCACGGCCTTGCCTGTCAGGAGCCCTCGGCTCCCGGGGGGGGGGGGGGGAGTAGTGCCCGAGGAGCACAGGCTGCTGGCTGGGCGGGCGGGGGGATGGGCTAACCGGGACATTAAGGATGCTCGTGATGTTACGAGCACTGGGTGTTCCATAAGACTGAGGAATCGCGGACCTCTACCCCTGAAACCAGTAATACATCATATGTATTTTTTTAAAAAAAAGCCCATTCATGATCTTACTGCTACAGGAGCTCTATAAAGACACAATTTTATTAGAACTTTGTTACCGTAACACGTACTCGCAACACACTCAGCCTTTCTACCTCCATCTCGGAGGGGCAGGGAAAAAAGGAAAAGACACAATTTAATATGGAAGCTTTTAGGAATCCAAATATTTTCAGCTTCCTTAAGAAACATTCGCCGCAAAATGCAAATAAATAACTTCAAGCAGTAATAATTTAAATACAACCTAGAAATGTTTTTGGCCCTGCAGATCTCGTATCATTGTCTGATTTTTTTTTTTTTTAAGATCCTAAGAAGAGTAAAACAGAAACCGTTGTTAAATGATGGGAATTACCAAGTGGACGAGTGTACCAAGTGGGCACAAAGCTTCTTCAAACGAACTTCCACAATGACACAGACACCAAACTGGGATGGAGTCACGAGTCTAAGTAGCAGGCAGCACCGCGATCGAGGATGCTACGGCCTGCGGCATCTCGAATTTGCACCCCAGAGTCTTGGTTGATCCAGCAGGTGGGCCCACCCAACCCGGACACCTGTGCTTAATTAAACACGAATGGGATATTCACTCTGAACTTCATAAAGGGAAGGAGGGAGAAAAAAAAATGGAAGTAATATTGGTGGCGTATCTGTTATAGAGTGGAAGCTGCCCTCAGTGCCTTATTTGCACTCATTTAATTCCCACATAATTCCGTGAAATCCATATATTACCTCATTATATAGATTAAGGGGCTGAGGTTGAGAGAAAGCAAGTGAACCCTTTCTAAGATAAATACTGTCATGAAGGGGTCCAGCCCGGGACCAGCACTCTGAAGGTATGGATTTGGAAACGTGTGAGAGTCCTTACTAACGAATAAGAACTCGATAAACTTTACTAGAAGTAAATGTAAAAGTCAATATATGCAACAGGCTATTAATGAACGAACAGTAGTGATTTATGATCTTTCCACCTTCCCATTCGAAAATGGTGAAATCTTTGACCCAGAGTGGAGGTAAGAGACATAGGAAAGAAGGAAGAAGAGGGATGTGATTTAACCACTTCTTACCTATTTCAGTACAGCCACACACACACACACACAAAATGTTCGTGAGGAAACAAAGTTGCCCACCCACAAAAAATGTCTTGTGTTCAGCTCACAGTAATAATGTGGAAAATGCGACTCATCTTCTGCCCTCTCGGTGCTTTCCGAACGACTAGACAAGTCACATTCCAGAAACTAGGACTAGGCCGACTTTAAGCCTGGAGGCAGGGATGGTGCAGGACCAGCTCGGTGACCACAGGGCGAGACTATCCAGAAAAAACCCCAAAATGTTCAAGAGGGCAGATTGGTACGATTTGTTGACCAAACCATAAACATTTACGGAGCCTACGAGCCCTGCAATACCCTGTTCTGGTGCAGAGCAGGCCCCTCCGGGCAGCTGAGGCCCTCGTTAGCTCAAAGGAACTGCTGCTGAGCAACTGGTTTCTGTGGTCAAACAGGAGCCACTGCTCTCATCATCTGACAACCCAGAGCCCGATCTCTGAAGTTCAAATGCAGTGAGAGGAGATGGGATATTTCTCCACCGCCCCCACCCCCCGGGGGTAATACATAAAACAGTCCAAAGAATTTTATTTTTCAGTATTTGTGGGAAGTGATCTATGTTGTCAAAGTTATCTTCAAGCAAAATTTGACACCCCAAAATCTCACAGCCAATGGGAATTGGACTACTAATCCTCAGGACAGTATTTGAACCTAATTAACCCTCAAAAAACAGATGGGAAAAATTTAAATTCAATTAAAGATGAATGCAGTCATGGTTAACTAGAAGTGGAAGGAAGTAGAAGAGTAGGAAAAAACGAATCTCCGATTTTCTTAAATGTAGTAGTCATTAGTTTCCTAAGACTATTTCTTTTATTTTTTATTTTTATAAATTTATTTTTTATTGTTGTTCAATTTGCCAACATATAGAATAACACCCAGTGCTCATCCCGTCAAGTGCCCCCCTCAGTGCCCGTCACCCAGTCACCCCCACCCCCGCCCTCCTCCCTTTCTACCACCCCTAGTTCGTTTCCCAGAGTTAGGAGTCTCTCATGGTCTGTCTCCCTTTCTGATATTTCCCACTCATTTTTTCTCCTTTCCCCTTTATTCCCTTTCACTATTTTTTATATTCCCCAAATGAATGAGACCATATAATGTTTGTCCCTCTCTGATTGACATATTTCACAGACTATTTCAAGCAAGGAACTAGGGGAGGTGGGCGGGGTGACTGGGTGACGGGCACTGAGGGGGGCACTTGACGGGATGAGCACTGGGTGTTATTCTGTATGTTGGCAAATTGAACAACAATAAAAAATAAATTTATTATAAATAAATAAATAAATATTTAAGGAATAAAAAAAAAAGAATTGATGGCGGCAATGTAACATCCTAACTATGAACCACATAAAATTAGTCAATGAATGTAGGGAAATTTGAATCCAGCCTGGGAATGACAAAAGCAACAAATCTCTTAGGGGCATCACACACCTTCAGAAGCATCAACATTTGAAAGGAAACCTGCACCAAACCTGCAAGCACCTGGAGAGCCTGGGGGCTCCTTCCCTTAAGCATCCAACTATAACTATTGATTTCAGGGTTTCAGCTCAGGTCGTGACCTCAGGGTTAAGAGATGGAGCTCTGGGGCCAGCTTGGTGGCCGTGGCAGCGCTCAGTGTCAGCTGAGGTCTACCTCTCCCACCCCGACTCCCCGCCCAGCAAGCCCGTGAGTGCTCTCTTCCAAAAATAAATCTTTTTTAAAAAAATTGCAAGCACCCAACCTTTTCTACTCCCGAAGCTCACGGTGAGTGCCTGGCAAAACCTGTGCAGAACATTCCTGTTTCAGAATAATTTCCTACAAAGTGGTTCATAGGGAACAAGGCCAAAGATGATTAGGCAACTATTGACACGGGGACCTAAGACAATCAATCGTATATTGCGACTCTGTGGAACACCTGACAGACCTAGACCTTATTTTAGGGAGTTACGCCACAAAAGGTGTCCGGCTAAGGTGTTAAAAAAATGGGGTAGCTAAAATATAGTCACGTTTCCTTTTTTTTTTTTAAGATTTTATTTATTCATGAGAGACACACAGAGAGAGGCAGTCTTGGAGATGTGTCCTCCTATTCTATTTTATTTTATTATTTTATTTTATTTTAATTTTTAAAGATTTTCTTTATTTATTCATGAGAGAGACACAGAGAGAGAGACAGAGGCAGAGACACAGGCAGAGGGAGAAGCAGGCTCCATGCAGGGAGCCCGACGCGGGACTCGATCCCGGGACCCCGGGGTCACGCCCTGGGCCGAAGGCGGGCGCTCAACCCCTGAGCCACCGGGCTGCCCCACATCTCCTTATTAAGCCTATATTCATCCTAAGAGTCCAAAGCAAGAGACAACCATCAAAAAAAAAAAAAAAAAAAAAGAGGAGCAAATCACATTTAAAAACGAAACACTATGGTTTAGCGTTCCAACCCATCTTAGAGCAATACAGTGACTGCCAGGAGCGAGTCCAGAGAGCTCCAGGGATAAGCAGTCAAAGTGCTCCTCGTTACACATTCTCCTTGTTATAAATTCAACTTCAGTGCCCAAGAAATGTCTTCAACTAAACGCATAAGCAGTCACCAGAACGCACGCTCCAGATGTTTTACATCTTGCAGTCTCGGGAACATCTTTCCCGGGGGGCCGACGACCGTAAAAACGGATTTCTTGGGACAGTTCCTAATAGAGTCTGATTTGAGGAGTTAAGCAACCAAAAAGGGAGGTTCTGGTCTTTTCTGTTGTTGTTGTTTTCAGCTTAGGCATTCTTACTCTTGAGAGCCAATACTTCCTAATATAGAATCTTTAAAAAAAAGAAGTACTGCCGGACGGGACTGCGGCAGCTGTACTGGTGCTGTAGGCCTTTCCCATCAGTGGGTCCAAATGAACCACTCATTTTCTCATCCCAAAGACTTCTGAGTCATTCCTCTAGGAAAAGCTTCCCCGTCATGCTATGTATTTTCTTTATCTGTAATTTTGGAAGAGCATGCCCGTTTTGCAGCGAACTGAGAGCTGTGATTATTTTTGACAGTATTTTGCTTTCTCTCTTCAGAACCGAGATTAAAAAGCACAGTGGAGATAAGAGGCCTTGCGAGCCTGCCCGCTTTTCTCCTATTTCTTCTTTGGGGGGACACTCCGACCACCCGTCAAAGATCCTTTCTGGAAGGACACGAGGGACACAAAACTGGCAGTTTCCGTGAGTAACCCAGTCCAGGCTCAAAGGACCTTGTTCTCAGAAATCATTTCCATTTCCCTAACCTCAGCGTGTCAGCTTTTATTTGCAAGATCTAACTTCAATTCCATGTTTCCCAAGTGGATGAAAAGACCACTTTGGCACCACCTCTCCTCCTCTTCCTTTTTTTTTTTTTCTTTTTACCCCTCATGCAAGGCACATTAATCCTATACTTGCTTCCTATAGAATGTCCCGTACCTTTTAGGTCGCGCCTGCTCTCAGTAATGGGGACGGAGAGGTGCCCGCCAGGCTCCGGGGTGAGCCTCACGAGGGCTGCAAGGTACTATCACGTTAGGAAAGCTGGCCTGGTTCTCATGACCTTCCCACGGGGGTCTCCTGTTTCAACCCTTGAATCACCTTTAAATGACTTTCTCTGGAAATCTCTCTAAAGTGCCCCCATTTGGTAGAATCAAATCATTTTAGAGCTGAAGAGACATTGTGAAGTCACCCAGGCTTATGCAGAAGGGGAAACTAAGGCCCAGGGAGGCTGAGCAACATGCAGACGGTCTCTCAGCCAATTGCTAGGGTTCGCCGACCCTTGTTTTTACTAGAAGTCATGGACTCCTGTTCCTATCGTGGAGGCTGAGAAAAATTAAGGCCATTCCACCTCAAGTTTAGCATTAGCACAAGTACAGCCATCTTAGGTCCCCGGGAATAAGAGCTGAAGTTTATAGGAAAAACTGCAGAATGTCCTAGGCAGGGAATCCCATATAAGATCTTAAGAAACTCCCTCACCCTTTCCCCCATATTGGAATGGAAAAAATTCCTCCCCCCCTTCTGAAGATCCCCTAGACCAGCCCATAAAAAACCCAGCTGTAACCCACTTCGGGGTCTAAGTCCCTGCTCTGCTGTGTCGGGTGCACTTGGACCCAAGCTCGAGCCTGTAAATAAACCCTCGTGTGTTTGCATTGGTGTCGGCTCCCCGGTGGTTTCTCGGATTCGCAATCTCGGGCACAAGCATGTTACCCATCGTGTCCAAGATGTGCCTGCAGGCTCTCCTTGCTTTGCACGTGGTTCAAATAAAAGAAATAAAAAGACGTCAGTGAGCGCACTGTCACAGCTCCACAGGGCGGGGGCCGGGGACACGGCCCGAGCGCCCCCTCCACGCTAGCTCCCCAGGCGGCCAACCGCTGGGCCAGTAACAGCCCGTCGACAACCAACCCGGCAGCTCTTTCAAACCCCACTGGTAACTGGTCACCTTGCAGCTATTATTTACACAGAAACAGCAAGGGTGCAGTTGTGGTGTGTCCTGCGTCCCAGGAAGCACCAGCCACAAAGATAAAAAGAGATGCAGGGCGGCCTGGGGGACTCAGCGTTAGCGCCGCCTTCGGCCCAGGGCGTGACCCCGGGTCCCGGGATCGAGTGCCCTGTCGGGCTCCCTGCATGGAGCCTGCTTCTCCCTCTGCCTGGGTCTCTGCCTCTCTCTGTCTCTCTCTCATGAATAAATAAATAAAACCTTAAAAAAAAAAAAAAAAAGAGAGAGAGATGCAGAGAGACTGTGCTGGCAGCGAACTCCGCATCTCCCACCAGGAGACGGAAGGAAGAGCTGCGGGGAGCAGCGGCCACACTGTGCGCCCCCCACCTGCATGCAGCCCGGCAGCGGTTCCGGGAGGCAGGTGACGACACGGGGGCCAAGACATGGGGCACAAAGGATGAGGGCGACCCGGGGAAATGATGGCACCGAAAAGAAATGCGCGTTGAAAGAAACCTTGGGGATATTTCACAACACCGAGAGCACGAAGGGTCAAGTATTGGAGGCTGACCCGGACTGAGAAAGGACAATGACACCTCGTCCAGGCAGAGGAGGACGTGCTTGCTCTGTGGCCTGAGGGACAGGACGAGAAGGGGACTGCGTACTCTGTTCAAATTACCTCGATGAGTTTCATGAAGAAATACAACAGCTTAATTCTTGACATTTCTAATGTTTTAGATCACAATATGCTAAACAAACGTTAGCTTTACTGCCATTTGCCATTTCCCTGTACACTGACACTAGATAGTAAGAGTTTCTAATGTTTTGACAAGAAACGTTCAAAAGTCAAGGAACAATTGTAATTTTTCCCATGATTATTAGTGGGGGGCCAACATTTTTTTTCTTAATATTTTTAAAAATTTATTCATGAGACACACAGAGAGGCAGACGCAGGCAGAGGGAGAAGCAGGCTCCGTGTGGGGAGCCCGACGGGGGACTCATCCCGGAACCCCGGGTCATGTCCTGGGCTGAAGGCAGATGCTCCACCGCTGAGCCCCGTCCCCCCCGCCACCCCCTGGTGCCTATAGTGGGGCTACCCTTAAAAAAATCTCCTTTGTACTGTTGCCAGAAGCCAAAGGAGACCTGGCTTGCAGGCGGCCAGCCCCTCCACCGTACAGGAATCGAAGGACACTGGCCCGTTTCTGCAAGGCCAGCACCCATGCAGGAGCCCCGAGTGGCTGGACCTGCCCAAGCCGCAGGGCGAGGCTGCAGCCCCAAGCGGGTCCTGCGGCTCCAAGTCAGCCTTCGGCAGCGCATCTGGGCCCTGTGGTGGGACGGGTGGCACCCGACGGGGACGCTGTCCCCACACTGGAGGCCATCACAAGCCACGGTGGCCTGTTCGGCGCCTGCAGGAGGGCTTGGCCCGGGCCTCAAACCTGCCCTTTGCAGAGGAGAAACGTGCGTCCCTATTACGTCTTCCTCCTGCGGGCACGATTGCTCATGACGCTTATTGTCCCTCGGAACGATGGCCTCGGGCGCTTTGTTAAGGGTCTGCCTTGGGCCCAGGTCAGGGCCCCTGCACCCTGCACCATGCTCTGGGGGGGCCCAGCTGCTGCCGTCGGGGCCGCGTCTCCCTGAGCCCTTCCCCTCTTTCTTTTCTTACCCGTTGCCCTTCCCTGATACTCAAATCCCAATTCCTACTTAGAGTATTTGGGTCATTTTTACTTGAGGGCGGGAAGATCACGCGCGTTGCCGTTTGTCCCGGTACCTGGTATTGGGGACCCGTGGCCTGTTGGAAGGCGGCGGGCTGCCAGCTGGGCGGGAAAGGATCCTCAAAGGCTGTGCGGGGTACAGACGTTGCTGGAGCACAAAGTGCTGCATTTCTCCACGACGCCGTTTGTAACAGTATTTAGGGTGATCTTCCTTGTAACGGAGTAAAAAAAGAGTCACAGATAAAATTAAGTCTAAGAACGTCCTTGCGGGTGAGCACAAGGTGGGGTGTGGAAGCCCTGAATTACGGTATCGTCTGCCTGAAATGCATACAACACTATGTTAACTGGAATTAAAATAAAAAATAAGAAATTACGAATAGCGTCAGAATAAAAAAGCAGACCCTTGGCATCTAATCTCCACTTTCAGGCATATAAACTATATTTTATCACGTATCATCAATTGATGTTGGCCAGACACAACCCTTAAGAGGCACAACTCACGCACAGTCAAAACTTAAAGCTCCGTGTAAGCCCATCTTAATAGGAACTACGTTGGGTTCCTATTAATATCAGGACATAATCCTGATTTATCCACCAAACTCTGCTGTCACCCTTCATTCTTGAGCGTCTCCCCCAGGTTCCCCTATTGCAGCAGATGTTTACTGTATCTGCTGACCTACAACCCTCTGGACATAAAACCCTTGGGAGATGGAAATTGCCCGCGGCGAGTTGTCTACGGAGGAGGGATCTCAGCCTGGACCCGGGGCTGCCCCACGGGGTCCCCAGCGGTTCCCAGATGGCTGCTCTCTCGGAGGACGCTGGGGAAAGTCGAAATGCGAGCTGAAGCGCTCGGAAGACCTGTCATATTTTTCTCAATCCATTATTTTTCCTGTGGAGAGTTAACAACAACAAAAAAAACTAAGAATTTAGTAGCTAGCCAAACTGTCTATTTATGAGCTTAGCATTTACAATATTACTTTTTTTTTTAATGACTTGGCAGCTGGAATGAACGTCATACACCAAATCTGGCAAATGCATATAGGCCAAGAATTAGTATTTAACTGTGTGTAAAGGAGTTAGTACAACTTAAATCCAAGTAGGAGCATCTTAGAAAAAAAAAAAACCCTCAAGTTATCACAAACTGTACCTCAATGTGGTTCCAAGAACTGGTTAGAAGTCAGGGCCAACACAGAAGCTGTTTAGCTCTGGGGAGGAGTTTTAGAAGACGGGACACCGAGCGGTGACATTAATTCACTTAGTGGTAAAAGCACAAGGCCTGTACGACTGCCACTTTGAGTTAAGAGCTAAAGAAAACAAGAGGCAAACAGGTCCTGGGAGTAGATGGAGTGGTTTTCCACACCCTATTTGAAGGACTCCCAGGATGACTATTTGGCGCTTTCATGAGAATTCAAAGCCTTGCCAATATGATCGATATTACTCAAAGATTCTACTTCTAACCCAGATTTGTGTGTTGTGCTTATCCTGAACCTCTTAACTTCAGTTTAAGGCCAGTACAATCAAAGGATTTTATTTTATTTTATTTTTTAATTTTTTTTATGTATCATATTTGTTACATCTTTCTTTTATTATTATTATTTTTAAAGATTGTATTTATTTATGATAGAGAGTGAGAGAGGCAGAGACACAGGCAGAGGAAGAAGCAGGCTCTGTGCAGGGAGCCCGATGTGGGACTCGATCCTGGGTCTCCCGGATCACGCCCTGGGCTGAAGGCAGGCGCTCAACTGCTGAGCCACCCAGGGATCCCCTATTTTATTTTTTTAAAAGATTTTATTTATTTATTCATGAGAGATACAGAGAGAGAGGCAGAGACACAGGCAGAGGGAGAAGCAGGCTCCATGCACGGACCCCGATGTGAGACTCGATCCCAGGACCCTGGGGTCACGCCCTAGACCGAAGGCGGCGCTCAACTGCTGAGCCCCCCGGGGATCCCCAATAAAAGGATTTTAAATGTTATGTTCTCTTAGGTTGGAAGTAGCACAGACACAATTTTAGTCCAATTTCAATGTTTCGAAATATCATTTCAGCTGTTAAAGATCTTGAGATAAAACTTCCTTCACTGAGCAATGTCTCCTGTATTTACTGTAAATCAAAACAAACAAGAAAGCCTGTTTTATTTCCCTGCCCTTGATTCCCATAAAGACAAGCATATGTGTGCTTGCAAGTGTACAGCTGTGTGGGTGGGTGGGTGCGTGTACATATGCACGTACACAGGCATTTTGCTTTTCCTCCTGATTCTGACCTTTCAGGTTTCTGTGTGTGTCGATACCCTGGCTGGCAGGCCTTTGCACCGTGTGCCTTTAACATTAAAAAATACATGTATATGGGGCAGCCTGAGGGGCTCAGTGGTGGAGCGTCTGCCTTCAGCTCAGGGCGTGACCCCCGGGTCCTGGGATCGAGTCCCGCGTCCTGCATGGAGCCTGCTTCTCCCTCTGCCTGTGTCTCTGTCTCTCTCTCTGTGTCTCTCATGAATAAATAAATAAAATCTTTAAAAAAGTAAAATTAAAAAAAATATATATCAGCATAGTTTAAAAACAATGACAACCCTACGGGAGGGCTGGGAGAGGAAGAAAGGAGCTACGGGTGAGACACAGATACGTTCAAGAAAATCACTTCCAACCAGGGTCTGGGGCTCTGCAGCTCATCAGGCAGGTATTCAGCCCTTTGCTTCCGCAGACTTGCTTAGCATTGAAATCGGCTGTCTGCCCAGGAGGATGAGGTAATGTCTAGGTTTAATGCCAAATCTCTCTAACTGGCAGGACACATCGGGTAAATATTTCTACTGCAGGAGACCACATTCATTTGATGTCACTGCCAGTTTTATTATTGTTATTATGCTCATTAATATTAATACCTCGCTGTCGTGCTTGCTTAAGATTGAAGATGGAAAGTCAGGGTTTTTGCTGAAAGTGCATTGGCAGGTAGGGGAGGAAAAAAAAAAAAAAGCAAGCCTCCCCCTCTGCTTCCCCAGTGATGGGGAAGATGTAACAAATATGATACATGAAAAAAAATTAAAAATAAAATAAAATAAAATAAAATCCTTTGATTGTACTGGCCTTAAACTGAAGTTAAGAGGTTCAGGATAAGCCCAACACACAAATCTGGGTTAGAAGTAGAATCTTTGAGTAATATTGATCATATTGGCAGTGATGGTCACAGCCCTGACCTGCAATCCCTTTTACACACCCTGGGCTGCACAGACTGTCTCCGCCAGTGGCTGCAAATCTGGAATCACACTTGGGTTTCCCCTCCTTGCATCCTGTCAATGAGGACAGGAGAGGAGGTAGGAAGTAGGTGGGGGCTGAGGCCTACTTCAAGCCTGTGAATAGTTGTAACATTTGGAAACATAATATATTGCCCATGGTTTCTTTTTCCTTACAAAAAAAAAATTCCAAATTTGTTACACCATCTATTTTTGATGACCTGCTTTATGGCCTCACACTGGTGCTGATACTGAACAAGTCTTGTAACTTGTTCCCTCCATGGTCTGTCTCTGTGGTTACCGTCAACCATACACAGTCATGTCACAGCACAAGATCCTATACAAGCATTTGCAGAAATGCTCAGAAATGCTCGTGTACGCTTTTTTTTTTGTATGCTTCTTTAATTTAAAATTTCCCTGTTGTTACTGGAGGACATTGTCTTTATTCAGTTAAAAAGACACGACTTTTCATTCAGGGAATGTCAAACATCAAATGGGTTCATAAAGGATCACCTACAAGGGACAAACTTTCACCAATATTATCTCCTTTCACCTAAAAGCTGAAAATAATGCTTCCCTCTTCCAAGCATTATTCCAGGAAGGGGCAGGAAAGCATGATGCCAAACAAAGTCTTCCTGCAGAAGGTGCTGTAAGGGCCACATTATGTGTGAACAACAGAAAAGAACATTTGAAAACCCAACATCATCCTGCAACAAGAGAGAGAGAAATGCACCTCTGCACTCTGACATCACTTGTATCATCATCTCACCGGGAAGGAGGAGCCCCGGAGAATGAAATCAGGGGGCAACTCCTCAAATGTGCCAAAGACGGGCAAGTAGACAGACGCTACTCTTGTGCTTGGTTAGGCCCAGCCCAAGCCAGCTGCTAACGTTTATACACAGTGAGTCCATGAGGTTAGCTGGATGTTGGTTTTGTTTTGTTTTTATTTATTTTATTTTATTTTTATTTTTATTTCTACTTCTATTTCTATTTCTATTTTTATCTATTTTATTTTATTTTTTTGTTGTTGTTTTGTTTTTATTTTTTTATTATTATTTTTTTTGTTTTTTGTTTTTAAAGATCAAACCGTCCTCCATAAGCAAAGTGTTTCAACTTATTTCCAGCATTTCCAAATTTCAAAGTCTCACACGACACGCATGTGCTCCTAAATGGGAAACCAAGATTCCCTGTGAATCAGGAAGGTGATTCACTGTAGATGGGGAACTGGAGACGGAGGCGGAAAGGAATGGAGACAACGGTGGGGTCTTCTATTCTTAGGGGATGGGCACCGAGTCGCCCGTCCCAAGGATAATGCTGGGAGGGAAACTGAGAGTGAAATAGGATCATGGAGGTTTTCCATAACTGGGGAGGCCGCACCCTCGCTCGGATGGATTTCTTCAAAGTCATTCTCACCTGGGTGGCTTCCCGTTTCCCGTTCTGACGCCTGAAAGGACTTTACCTGCTCCCCTTCCCCCACAAACAAAATATTCCTTCTCGCCGTAGCTTTGGGTTTCAGAAGTCACTCTTCTTTCTTCCAAAAAAGGGGGACCTTTGTCACCTGCAAGAAAATTAAGGCTCCCCAAATGGGTTTTTATCTGATAGTATGACACGAAAGTCACTGTGTCTTCTTAAGGGGCTCGGCGAGCTGCTTTTGAAAAAATGGTCATAATTAGGAAAGGCTGAAAATGCACAGTAGTCACCCTCTTAGAAATGCTGAAAGGCCCTTTGAAAGCCATAATAAAAAGAAGCCAAAGAAGAATTCCCAAAGCTAAGCAGTCTAAATTTTACTTAGACTGGAGGATGCTCATTATGAATCGGGCAACAGGCTGAAATGGAAATTACTAATTAATTGAACATTATAGCTTTAAAACTCATTAATTCGTCTTACCACATTTCCTGAACACACGCACATTTCTTATGTTTTGTTAAACTAACAGAAAATGACCCGAAAGATTAACGAAGAGGTTCTAGCCCTCGTGCTCCCGGGTTGTCTGTCTTCAAGGCCACTGAGGTGCTGAAGGGTTATGTGTGAGCGCGACGTTTTATACTGTGTGGTTTTAATTTTGGCTTATCGATGCCGTGGTTTGGTGGCAATTGCCCCAAACCCTGAAATCACACTCTTTTCCTCCCACCTCCCCATCCTTATCAATCCTTATTAATCTGGACTACGGGAGTATTTGACTCTGATACCAGAACCGAGAGTCAAGGTTCTGTGCGGTCCCTCCCTGACCCCATCGGACGATGCGACCCAGTTCCACGCCAAGTCCTGAGTCTCCCTGACACTGAACACTCTGAATTCAACTGGATGCCTTCAAGGTTGAATTCTGATCTCCTCTGCTCTTCAACCCCAGTGGGAGCGCGGCTTAACTTCCTCAGGAAAGATTTAGGTCAGATGAAAAGATGGTATTAATATCTCCAACGGAAGACTTGTTAAGCATTAGACTGTGCTACCGACTGTGGAAACCTCATCCCCCGCAAATCTTTTAGTAGAACCAAGGAGGACGGATGGGAGGTCATCCGGTTTACCCCCCAACTTCAAGGAGACCCCACAAAAAGCATTCTGAGCAATGGGGCGGCCTTATTTTTAAGGCGTGCTTTTTGATTTTCCAGAAAAGCAGATTCTACGATCTTCCTTAAGTGACTCTAGTTCCGGACAGTCTTCATGACTCAGGGCTCGTTTCCTTATGCTTAACCTAAATCTTCCGAGCTGCCCCTGGTGCTCGCTCCCCCCCACGTTCCCGCTGGAACCGATGCGGAACAGCTGGTGCCCGCCGTCCACGTGATAACTCTTCCCGTCCCTCCAGACACAGCCAGTTCCTCCAGGCCAAGCAGAGTTCGGAGGGGCTCCCGAAGAGCCCAGAGAGCCTGGGGTTTGTCACAGAATTAAAAGAGAAACCTTAAAAGCAGTAGGGGGCGGAGGTGGGGGAGAGAATCAATAGGGGAAAAAAAATTCTGCAGAGACGCTGGCAGCGAAGGCAAATAGAAGCTGAATGGGATGAGCACTGGGTGTTATTCTATATGTCGGCCAATTGGACGCCAATAAAAAATAAATTACAAAAAAAAAGTGATGAAAAATAAGAAATATATAAAGTGATGAAAAATAAATATATATTCTTATATATTATATAAGAATATATAATATATATGAAAAATAAGAAATATATAAAAATAATATATATAACATATATATGAAATATACATGTACATGACAATTAAAGGTAAGCACTTAATATAAAAGAATTGAAGAAAATAAGTGAAAAATAATAGAGAACAAAAAGAAAAAAAAAAGATGAATGAGATCTTTGAGCTTACCTAATTTTATAAAATCACAGTGCTTAGGATTTTGCCATGCGATGGAGCATATACAATCCCTCTGAGTTTCAGCCGTCGCTGCAGAGCGAAGTTAACATCTTAATTACCCAAAGACCGAAGCTAGGCCCAATGGCCTTCGAGGTCCTTCTCGTTCTGGAATTTTGTGGTTTTATTAACCTATTCCTGACCCATCTTAGCCACTTTAGGAGTTATTGACCCAATTCCGAGGAGCAGCTAAGGGAAGATTTAAGAATATTTAATGTCATCTCTTTGCTTTCTACATTGTTAGTAACAACACCCTCCAAGAACATCGTCTCATACCTCAGGAAAGGGGAAAAAATACACCCTTGTATTTCCTCTAAAAGATAGGGGACCCCTGGGGGGCTCAGTGGTTTGGCGCCTGCCTTTGGCCCAGGGCGTGATCCTGGAGACCTGGGATCGAGTCCCACCTCAGACTCTCGACATGGAGCCTGCTTCTCCCTCTGCCTGTGTTGTGTCTCTGCCTCTCTCTCTCTCTATCATAAATAAATAAATAAATAAATAAATCTATCTTTAAAAATATTATAAAAAAAAAAAAGATAAATACACGGACTCACAGCGAGTGTCAGCACCAAAGCTGCTTCTTAGGCCGATGAATAGAAAACCTTCGTCGACTGAAGGCAGGATTAGAGACACGGAGGATACGTCCCCAGTTTCACTCGTCAGTAGGATTTTAAGCTCTGAGATTTGTCAACCAAATAACGCAGGTTGATTTGGGTTCAGTTCCTTTCTCGACCCCGTGTCTCCTTCTCCCCACCTGCATCCACCTTTCTGACGCTGGAGCCGAACCTGTTTCCCAACTTACATGAGATTTCTAATGATTTCTAATTCCTCCTCTATGACAAAACTGTATTTATGGATGTAGATTAGAATTTTGATTGTGTCTCCGCGGGGTCCCACCACCGAGCCCTTCTGACCGTCCCCGTACGTTCACACTCGGGGGATCTTCTCCGACAATGACTGGGTCCACCGTGAAAGCTGGGGACCTCGAAGAGGGATGCCGGGGGGGCCTGCAGAGAGTCCCCCAGGTAGGGGTGGGTATCA
Source organism: Vulpes lagopus (assembly GCF_018345385.1). Lineage (NCBI taxonomy): Eukaryota > Metazoa > Chordata > Mammalia > Carnivora > Canidae > Vulpes > Vulpes lagopus. The sequence continues at coordinate 34,242,117 of NC_054847.1, read as the reverse complement.
GCCAAAGGGAGGTGCCAAACCGCTGAGCCACCCACGGATCCCCGGGAAGGACATTTCTTTTATATATATATATATATATATATATATATATATATATATATATATATTATTGGTGTTCAATTTGCCAACATTTAGAATAACCCCCAGTGCTCATCCCATCAAGGGCCCCCCTCAGTGCCCGTCACCCAGTCACCCCCACCCCCCGCCCTCCTCCCCTTCCACCACCCCTAGTTCGTTTCCCAGAGTTAGGAGTCTCTCATGTTCTGTCTCCCTTTCTGATATTTCCCACTCATTTTTTCTCCTTTCCCCTTTATTCCCTTTCACTATTTTTTATATTCCCCCAAATGAATGAGACCATATAATGTGTGTCCGGGAAGGACATTTCTCACATGCGGCTCCAACAGGGGGTGGCAGGGGCAGGAAACAGCCCAGGACAGAAATGAGTTAGTTAGGGTCCTGGACTAATTAATGTTTTTTCCATCCAGCCTGCAAGGGTATTACCAGAAATAAAGACAAGTGGGAGTTTTACGAAAGAAGATCAGAACCTGCTGGGTAAAAACTGTGAGCGACGTTAAACTTCCACGTTATTACAAGAGGAGTTACGGACAACTCCAGGGTCTTACGGAGAGCTTCCCCAGCCTTCCCTCGGCCCCACGCCCACTTCGTCATCTCCCTCCACCATCAGGCACCGGGGGCCAGGCATGCATAGTGCTCTGTCCCATGGCCATCCCACTCATCGCCTGGTGCTCATCAGGAATCACAAAGCATCACGCCCACGTCCAGACCACCACCCGCCACCGTGCCCCCATGTCACTCGGTGGTGACACGGATCCTCAGGGCCTTTCTACCTCTTCCATTGCTCCCACATCCCACACCTGATCCACCTGGTCCAATAGCAAATCCTATTGACTCCGCACTGCAGGTATGTACGCCCACTGCGGGTCACCCCAGAGGTCCACGACTCCATCACCGTTTCTCACTTGGATCATTTCCGTCTCCCTGCTGCCATTCTCGCCCTCAGACCGTCTATTCTCAGATATTCATCCAATACTTAAACGCAGGCCATACCTGTTGCATTTCTTCAGAACCCTCCAGTGGCTCATTTCAGCAGAAGACACCCCTTCTTCCAGTGGTGCAGGAAGCCCTACATGATTTGGCCTCTCACTCCTCAATGCCCCTCAACTATATGAGACATGCTCTGCCCCAGGGCCTTTGCACTGGATGGGTCTGCCCCAGGGCCTCTGCACTGGATGGGTCTGCCCCAGGGCCTTTGCACTGGGTGATCCTTTCCCTCTAGGTCTGCATGGTTCAGTGCCCCCCCCTTCCTTGGGTTATCATGCAAGTGTCACATCCTCGGCGAGACCCTCCCCAACCAAGCTGACACTCCTGGTCCCCATTCTTTACTTTCTCCGTAGCACTCATTACCTTCCCTGCGCCAAAATGCCAGTTTTGTTCACAGCACCTGGCACACAAGAGGCGCTCAATATCTGTTGCGTGAATGAATAAGTAAATGACACTCTGGCCTCACGTCTCCATGCAGGGTCACATCTTATTTTATTACCTGTCAATTTCCAGACATCTCCAAAGTCCCAGCTTTTTCAATTCAAGGGCCATATCTATAGTCCGAGATTTCTTGTCATCACAAAACTAGTATTTAACTGATTTTTCTCTTTACCAGTCTGTGTACAGGTCTTTTCCTGCATGCTTCTCCCCGGCCCCATCCACTCCCAAACCGCTCCAACGACTTGCTTCGCCAGGTGCCTCCTTAGTACACAAGTACGTGCAATGACAAATACTGTCTCTGTGAAGCACAGACACACCTACAGCTGTTCCGGAAAACGGACGAGAAGCTTTGAAGTCAGAATATATATATTTATTTTATATTTATGTAAAATAAATATAAATATACATTTTATATTTATGTAAAATAATTTATGTAAAATAAATATAAATATACATTTTATATTTATGTAAAATAAATATATATATAAAAAAGTCAGAGCACTACGGAACTATTCATCTTAATGACATGTCTTAAAAAAGATAGGTATCGGTCTAAAAATATATATATATATGGAAAGGGCTTGGTCCAACTCTGCAAAACCACTTAAGAGTCATCCAGAACTCGCCGTTTATCAGCAATGCCAAGCGTCCTGATTCTTCCAATACGAAAAGAAACTAAAGCCTGGACCGCTAACAAAGTATCCGGAAGCCCCGAAGGCTTTGCAACCGATTTCCACTTAGCGATTTCAAAAGCAGAAAACCTACTACTTGGAGAGTGATTTGTCCTGTTTATGTGAAGTTATAAGTAACAGTTGTGGCTGTCCTGAAGGGCTCTAGGTGGTTTCAGAATTTGGGGAGAGTGGCCTGGCCTTTTGCAAACAATAAATTTCTGAAATATAGTCGGGAAATAAGCGCCTCTGAAATAAAACAGCGATGCTTCTTCCCTTAATTTGCCGCCGCCGTCCCAGCTACGGGCCTTCCCATCATCTCCGAGCCCAGGGCTCCTCCGCAGAGACGACCCCCCATCCCTGCTCACTACCTCGGACTTGGACGTCCTCGCAAGCACCAACCGAGACATGGCTTTCCCCTCGGCTGCTGCGGCGTCCTCTGGCTTCCCCTCCTTGCACGGCTGCTCCCCCACCTCCGTAGGCTGCGCGTGCACTTCTCAGGCCCCAGCTTCCATGCCCCTGAGGCCTGAGAGCCAAATTTCTACTTCTAAAAGGGCAAAGCCAGGGGCAGCCCGGGTGGCTCAGCGGTTGAGCATCTGCCTTCAGCCCAGGGCGTGATCGTGGAGTCCCGGGATCGAGTCCTGTGTCGGGCTCCCTGCACGGAGCCTGCTTCTCCCACTGCCTGTGTCTCTGCCAATCTCTCTCTCTCTCTCTGTCTATCATAAATAAATAAATCTTTAAAAAAAAAAAAAAAGAAGACTCTCTTCCTCTTTGTGAGGGAGACAGACAGACAGCAAGGGCCAGAAGGGACAAGCCACCGCTGGATCCCCACCAACGACCCCCAGCAATGCAGGCCCAACTGCTGCTACTACGTCCTCCCTTTTTTTTTTTTTTGGAGGGAAATTTGACTGGATTAATATGAAGTCCCCTAATTTTTTTTTTAATGTTACCACTTTGTCCATAATTTCTAAAATACTGAGAGGCAACAGTGCATATGCCAAATCAAACCCATGTCCAGACCAGATGTGGCCCAGGGCTGCCGATGTGCAACCTCTCACATACGACATAAACCCCCCCCCCCCCCCCCCCCCCCGCCATCTCTAAGCAACGTTTACAGGCAAGGCTCTCACTTGCCTCCGTACCAAGTGCTGATGCTGCCACGGGTGTAAAGATCCTTCCTCTTCTGGTCCCCTGGACCGACCCAGCTTACACTGCATATTGCCAACAGACACTCAGCCCTAATGAAAAGAGTCTCCTGCAGCCCCACGACCGTGCAGTTTCCACTTCCATTTCTGTCCCTTTGCTTAAGTTATTTTATGTCGTTTCCCTATAGGGGCCTGTGTCCTCCCTTCCGCTCACCGCCTGCAGCCACATCATAGCCCCCACACCATTTTCCTCTACACCCCCGTGCACAGAGCTTTCACTATAAGGACCACAGCTTGGCACGTTGTCACACCCCGCCGTGGTTGCCGGACAACTGCCTATTTCAGTCTGGGGCACAGGGGCACGGTTTGGCTATCTGTAAGATTCCATACATTCTAAGCAGGGTCACAGGAGGTCACACATACCGTAAGACGTAAAGGCACGTGGGACATCTGCCACGAAACATATACATTGATTAAAATAAAACAGAACGGCCACTCCTAGCAAAGGGGAGTCTTCCAGTGGCGGGGGGGGGGGGGGGGGGGAAGAAGCGCTATCAAAAAGGAGCTTTTTGATGCATTTATTTTCTGAATGAAAATGGGCCAGTTAAGAAGTGGCACCGAGGAGGGACCGGAAGCAGCAAGCGAATGCCCACAGCCTGAATTCACGTATCTCTCTGCTCTATTTCCCCTTGGAGTCAAGGGAGTACTCAACGGGTTCTAAACCGTATTTGGGGGCTTTTGGGAAACTGGGAAGAGTCATCCCAGACCCAGAGCAAGCTCAGGTCCCACACTGCGGCGCCCAGGAGACCCTGGCCTTTGCCTCTGTTGCATGAACCACTCTACCTCCCGACCACAGAAGACCCATATCCTTGCCAGCAAGCGGGCTCCCAGACGATCTTACACATTTCCCGAGCCCTCTATACCTGCCACCAGCTAACTCTGAGCAGGCAGACCCAGGTGTACCCGCCCACAAAATCCTCCCCGCATCTTACCCAAGGAAAGCGATGCATTTTTGCTCACTGTGAATCATGAAACCTGCCCCTTTCCATCCATTGAAAACCAAGATGTAATAGATTCATGGAGCGGGGTTACTCATGAGATGATACAAAATTCTGCAGTGCACTAAACAGGAACCTATGCAATTCATAAATAAAATCATTTTATTGCCTTAACCCTATGACCTTCCTGCTAACGCTGGAGCCAGGCAGGTGCAAATCCAGGTAACAAGACAGGATGGTGGAGTAAGAGAGGGAATGGGGTGAGGGGCCTGGCGGGGGTGGGGGTGGGGGGGGGAGGTTTCCTGGGCTTGGCTCCCGGCCTTGGCGGGCTCAGGGCCCTGCTGGCCGCCTCGGGGCTCCTTTGCTCCTATTCTAATGCGTCTCACAGCAGAGAACACAAAGCTGCACCGTGAACCTCAAGTCTTTTATCTGAAACCGAAGCCTCAATGGCTCCTTTTACCTGCCTGGGCTGCTGGCTGGACCCTTCAAGTACCGGAATGCAAGCAGGGCGCCTGGGCAGTCCCCGCAGGGTCCCATGGGCTCCAGGGCACCTCGAGGGCGCGGGCGGGCCTGGCCTGCTGGACCTTGGGGGCTGCTCCAGGGTCCCATGGGCTCCACAGCACCTCAAGGGTGCAGACAGACCCAGCCTGCTGGGCCTTGGAGGCCGCTTAGGAGACAGGGTCCCATGGGCTCCAAGGCACCTCAAGGGCGTGGGCAGCCTGGCCTGGTGGGCTGCTCCAGGGTCCCATGGGCTCCACAGTGCTTGGAGGGTGCAGACGGGCCCGGCCTGGGGGGCCTTGGAGGCTGCTTGGGAGACAGGGTCCCATGGGCTCCAGGGCACCTTGAAGGCGTGTGTGGGCCCGGCCTGGTGGGTCTTGAGGGCTGCTCCAGGGTCCCATGGGCTCCACGGTGCCTCAAGGGCACAGGCGGCCGGGCCTGGGGGGCCTTGGGCGCCGCTCCAGGGTCCCATGGGCTCCACGGTGCCTGGAGGGTGCAGACGGGCCCTGCTTGGGAGCCTGGGAGGCCGTCCTGAGCCTGGCCCCGACGCAGGCTGCTGCTGAGTGGGAGGCTTGCACTCCGGGGGCGATGAGGCCACCCAGCTACACCCTCCGACGCCGCGAATCCACTTTCTCTGAGTGGAAGGGCAAAGCCAGTATTTCTACCATCAGAGTTTCCTCCCCTCCCTTCCTTCCCGTCCCCCCAGGAGAATTCCCAGAGCCACAAGGTCCCGCTTATTCAGCAACGTCCTCCATGGCGCCAAGAGCTGCCAGGACCTGACGCAGCAGCACAGGGGCCACCGGCTGCCGTCAAGGGAAGCGCAGCACCGCCGGCGGGGATCCTTGACGGGGGCCCCCCATCTGCACCTGGCAGGGGCCGCAGCCCCCCACCCCGCTGCCCCCGACGCCTGGCGCGGCCTGTGCTCTGGCCACCGCTCCTGTGCGTCCCTGGCGCTGCCGCGGCTCTGCGGTGTCTACAAGCTTCTGGAAGCACAGACTCTCCAGAGGCCCCCGGACGTGTGCATCTCCGGGCACGGACTAAAACTGGGCACCATGGCCCGGGCCTTCCCCCCTCCTCCCCATTAAAACAGAGGAGTAGCGCCTCGCTCCCTTCTGACGGTGGCGGTGATGCCGGCCATGGCTGAGACTGACGCTAAGCGCTTTGCGTGGTCGCCGCTACCACTGTCCCCCCTGGGCCACTAGCAGAGAGCCTGGCCGCTGTCCCCTCTCGCTGTCTGCACATCGTCTTAGCCAGACCGAGTTAGGAGTCCAGCTCCTACAGCCGTCCACCTGGGCTGGGTCCCCCGGAGGCTACAAGGGGGGTGTCACACAGACACCAGTGGAAGGTGGAGGGCCTGCTGGAGACCCCAGTCAGAAAGGCTGGAGAGCCACCGGGGGAGCGAGCATCACCCGCTGGAGCAGAATGAAGGGTATTGCACACCAGTCACGGCCTCAGTCACGGCCTCAGTCACGATACCTGCAGGGCTCCACAAAGCATCTCCAGGTGTGTGGGTTATCCGTGGTGGCGGCCTTCTGACTCTGCCTGCAGACGCGTTCCTTTAGGTGAGCCCAGCCACAGAGAAGGGGGCAGCGGCGGACGAAGGGGGGGCCATTCTGGTGGCCCACATGCGTCGTCAGAATGCCTCCGGGGCTGCGCTGGTTGGGGACAGGCAAGCGAGGGCAGGGCACCAGCGGGGACCACTGGGCACCATGCGGCCGACAGGTGAGGTGTTACCCCAGATGCAGCCGACAGGTGAGGTGTTAACCTAGGGAAGGGGAAAGCAATCTCCTTGCCCCCCCGCCAGGCTTCCTGCACCCTGCACACAGGACAAGAGAACCTAGAAAGGTGCAGGCCCCGCTTCGGAACAAGGAAGAGCGAGTGTCCTTACTGCAGAGCAGAGACGTTGCATTTCTTAGAATGCACTCCCAATTTTAAAACATTTTCTTTAAGAGCCGAGCTGCACAGAGCAATCATATGCACTGACAGATGTAGGTCTGTGATTTCTTTTTCTTATTTCTTATTTATTTATTTATTTATTTATTCATTTATTTATTATTTATTTATTTTTGACCTTTGATTTATTTTTTATGGGTGTTCAATTTGCCAACATATAGAACAACACCCAGAGGTCTATGATTCCAACCACTTGAAAGTGACCCTCTAGGGTGTGCAAATGGCTGAGTCGGGTAAGCATCCACCTCTTGACTTAGGCTCGGGTCCTGATCTCACAGTCGTGAGGTCACCTGGGCTCCACACTCAGCAGGGAGTCTGCTTGAGATGCTCTCCCTCTGCCCCACCCCAGCCCCACCCCGGGCATGCGCTCTCCCTCTTTAAAATAAATCTTAAAAAAAAAGAGAGAGAGAGAGAGATAGAGAACACTTTCTCTGATCCCACTGATCCATTCATTCAATGAATATTTCCAGAATCCATACTACATGCTCCGTAGGCTCCAAGATGACTTCATACACATTTCATGAAGCTTGTGCTCCAGGGGTCCAGGCCGTTTGCTGTTTTGTAAATCTGTACAGATTTGAGTCACCAATTGTGAAGACTGTGGTACGACCACTGGGCTGGTGAGGGGGCCAGCTAAATACCGAAAGCTTCATATTTTCATGAAACATGGCCATCGAGCGTAAGGGTGAAGAGATACATAGTAAGCACTTATTTCTCTATGAAAACATGGATTCTGGAGAAAGCCAGGAGATGCTACGAACATTTCTGTAGCCTCACATTTAAAGATTTGCAAAAGTCTTCAGGTGCATCCCTCTGAATATAAAGGATCTACGGAATATTACCCCCTTATCCTATGTAGTCACGACAGAGAAAGTCTATTTCTCAATCTCTTCCGACACCCAGAAACGTAAGACTAATTCTGGAGAAGGAAAAATAAAACTCCACATTAATTCCGTTCCAAATAATTCCATTCTAATTTTTTTTTGTGATAATACAACACATTTAAACCATTTTAATATACAATTCAGTGATAGGACATTCACAGTATTGGCTCCATCTTCTCCATCACCCTAAACACACACTCTGCAACTGAAAAGCACTCAACCCCCCTTCTTCCCTCCCTGTAGCTGGTAACTTCTGTCTCTATGAATTTGGCTTTTCTAAATATACCTCATATGAGTGGAATTAAACAATCATTGTTTTTTTTTTCTTATGCCTGGCTTATTTTACTAATTATCATAATGTTTTTCAAGGTTCATCCATATTGTAGCCTGTGTCAGAATTTCATTCCTTTCTATGGCTCGATAATACCCCACTGTGTGGATATATCCCATTTTATTTACCCATATGTTAGTTGATAGACGGATAGTTGGATTATTTCCCCCTTTTGGATGTTGTGAATTATGTTACAATAAACACTGATGGACAAATATGTGTTCAAGCTCCTGTTTTCAGTCTTGCGACGTATATACCTAGGGATGGAATTGCTGGGCCATATGGTGGGTCTACATTTAGCTTTGGAGCCCTAACAGCCAGTTATCTTCCACAACTGCACCATCTTATATTCCCTACTAGGAACGCCCCAAAATTCCAAGTTTCCCTATCCCTGCAAGGGCTTGCTCTGCCCTGGTGTTTTATTATCGCCCCCATGCCAGGTGTGAGGTACTAACCGCGTCACAGTTTGGATTTGTGTTTTCCTAATGACTAAGCAGGTGGAGCATTTTCCATGTGTTTTTGTTACCCATCTGCATCTCCTCTTTGGAGAAATGTCTTTTCAAGTCATTAGCCCCCCCCCCCTTTTCTCTTTTTTTTTTTTATTTGCTATTTTTATTTATTTATTTATATATTTTTTAATAAATTTATTTTTTATTGGTGTTCAATTTGCCAACATACAGAATAGCACCCAGTGCTCATCCCATCAAATGCCCCCCTCAGTGCCCATCACCCAATCACCCCCCCAGCCCACCTCCCTTTCTACCACCCCTCATTCATTTCCCAGAGTTAGGAGTCTTTCATGTATTTTTATTTTTCAAATTTTATCCAGTTGTACTGAGACATAATTGACATACAGGACTGTCTAATGTACATCATAATGATTTCACTTATATATATGGTGAAACGAGTATGACAATCCATTTACTGAACATCCCTTATCTCGTACAGATACAAAAAGAATGGTTTCTATTCCTTGTGATGAGAACACTCAGGATTCACTCTCTTTTGTATCCACCACAAAGTGGTATTAAGGATTGTCATCATGCTGTAGGGCTCATCCCTAGTACTTATGTGTCTTGTAACTGGACGTTTGTACCTTCTGACTGTCCTCCTCCAACCTCCCTCCCAAACCCCCCACCTCTAGTAACCACAAATCTGATCTCTTTTTTTGAGGTTTTTTTTTTTTTTTTTTTTACTTTTTCAAGATTTGACATATAAATGAAATCATATACTATTTATCTTTCTCTGGCTGATTCATTTCGGCTAGCACAATGCCCTCAAGGTCCAACCACGTTGTTGCAAATAGCAGCAATTCCCTCTTTTTTGGTGGCTAAATATCAATATTCCATCAAACACCCCCCCCACACACACATTTTCTTTATTCCTTCATCCATCTGTTGATGGACACTTAGTTGTCTCCATGTCTTTGCTATAGTAGAGGATGCTGCTAGGAACACGGGGGCCCGGGTGTCTCTATGACATAGTGTTGCTTCTTCCACATGCGGTGGTCCTCCCCTCCCTTACCCACAGGGCACACATTCCACGTACCCCAGGGGATGCCACAAACTGTGGAGAGTACCAAGTTCTCCATCTGCCATGTTTCTTCCTATACAAACATACCTATGATAAATTTAATTCATGAATTACGCACAGTGAGACATTGACAACAAAAATAATAATCAGAATAATTATAACAATATATTGTAATAGAATTTAGGTGAATATGATTAGATTTGTCTCTTCTCTCAATATACCCTATTATACTGGACTCACCCCTCGTTCTGGTGATGATATGAGATGGTAAAATGCCTACATGACGAGATGAAGTGAAACGAATGACAGAGGCAAGTGACATAGTGTTAGGCTATTAACCCTCTGATATGCAGCAGGAGGATCCTCTCTGTTGGGATCCCCGGGGAGCTCAGCGGTTGAGCACCTGCCTTCGGCCCGGGCCTGATCCTGGGGACCCGGGATCGAGTCCCATGTCGGGCTCCCTGCATGGAGCCTGGGTCTCTGCCTCTCTCTCTCTGTCTCTTGTGGATAAATAAATAAAATCTTAAAAACAAAACAAAACAAAACGGAGGATCCTCTGTTTTTGGACTGCAGCTGACTACACGGAACTGCATCTGCAAAAAGTGAAACTGTACATGAGGAGGGATTACTGTGTATTTCCAGAAGTGCAACTTCTGTATCATATGATAATTCTATTTTTAATTTTTTGAGGAACCTTCGCAGTTTTCCATGGTGGCTGTACCATGGAATACCACCAACAGTGCACAAGGCTTCCCTTTTTCTCTTGTCTTTTTGACAACAGTCACTCTAACAGGTGTGAGGTGATACCTCATTGTGGTTTTGATTTGCATTTCCCGATGATTAGTGATGCTGAGCACCTTTTCATGTGTGGTTGGTCATTAGTGTATCTTCTTTGGAAAAATATCAATTCAGGTCCTTTACCCATTTTAGAACTCCCCCCCCCAATTTTTTTGATGTTGATTAGTACAAGTTCTTCATATATTTGGATATTAACTTATTGGATATATCATTTGTGGATATTTTTCCACATTCTTTTTTAAAAAAATTTTTAAAGATTTTATTTATTTATTAATGAGAGACACAGAGAGAGAGAGAGGCAGAGACACAGGCAGAGGGAGAAGCAGGCTCCATGCAGGGAGCCTGACGTGGGACTCGATCCCGGGACCCTAGGATCATAGCCTGAGCCAAAGGCTCAACCACTGAGCCACCCAGTGTCCCCACATTTTCTAAGTTGCCTTTTTATTTTGTTTATCATTTCTTTTGCCAGCCTTTACCCATTTTTTTAAAAATATCTTATTTATTTATTCATAAGAGACACACAGAGAGAAAGACAGAGACGGAGACAGAGACACAGGCAGAGGGAGAAGCAGGCTCCATGCAGGGAGCCTGACGTGGGACTCGATCCCGGGACTCCAGGATCAGGCCCTGGGCTGAAGGCAGGTGCTAAACCGCTGAGCCATCCAAGGATCCCCTTTACCCATTTTTTAATTGAGTTGTCTTTTTGTTAAGTTTCGGGAGTTCTTTATATATTCTGCATATTAGACCTTTATCAGGCATATGATCTGCAAATATTTTCTATTTTGTACAATGTCCTTTTGCTTTCTCAATGTCTTTGGATGTACAAAAGTTTTTAATTTTGATGGAGACCGATTTACCTATTTTTCCTTTGGCTGCTCATGCTTCTGGTATCATATCTAAGAATCTACTGTCAAATCTCTGGCCCTAAGGATTTTTCTATATTTTTCTTCTAACAGTTTTATGGGTTTAGCTCTTATAATGAGGTCACTGATCTATTTTGAGTTAGTTTTCGTATATGGTATGAGGATAACATTCCAACTTCATTCTTGGGCATGTGGAAATTCAGTTGTCCCAGTACCACTTGTTGAAAAGACTATTCTTTCCCCACTGAATGAACTTAGCACTCTTGTAAAAAAATCAGTTTGTCACAGATATATAAGTATATATTTCTGGACTCTCAATTTTATTCCATTGATCTGCTTGTCTATTCTTTTTTTTTTTTCTGCTTGTCTATTCTTATGCCAGTACCATACTGTTTTTATTACTGCAGCTTTGTAAGCTATTAAACTGAGTCCTCCAACTTTCTTCTTTTTCAAGATTATTTTGCCCATGTAGGATCCCTTACACAATTACATGTGAATTTGAGGACTGGCTTTGTCATTTTTCAAACAAAGGCTGTTGGCATCTTGATAGGGATTGCACTGAATCTACAGATCATTTTGGGTAGTACTGACATTTTAGCAATATTAAGTCTTCCTACCCACAAATAAGTGATATCTTTCCATTTAACTAGGGCTTCTTTACATTTCTTTCAGCAGTGTTTCATAGTTTCCAGTATACAAGTCTTTCCTACTTGTTTTAATTTCTAGGTAGTTTATTCTTTTAGATGCTATTTTAAATGTTATTAGTTTCTTAATTTCCTTTTCAGATTGTTCATTGCGCATGTGTAGAACATAGTGGATTTCTCTGTGTTAATCTTCTTCCCCACATCTCTGCTGAATTTTAAAAAATTATCTCTAGTAAGCATATTTGTGGAGTTTGGGGGATTTTCTATACATAATATATGTCATCTGCAAATAAGGACAGTTTTATTTCTTTCTTCGCAATCTAGACGCCTATTATTTCTTTTTCTTGTCTAACTGCTCTGGCTACATTTCTAATACAATATTGAATAGAAATGGTCAAAGAGGGCATTCTTGTCTTGTTCCTGATCTTATAGGGAAAGCTTTCAGTCTCCTACCGCTGATATGGTGTTAGCTGTGAGTGTTTCATAAATGTCCTTTACTTTGTCAAGGCAGTTCCCTTCTATTTCTGTTTTTATCATGAAAGGATGTTGGATTTTGTCAATGCCTTTTTGTGTCCATTGAGAAGAGCATGTTTTTTTTTTCTTCATTCTACTAATGCAGCATATTATTTTGGTTGACTTTTTTATGTTGAACTACAATTAATATTATTTTTTTAAAAGATAATTAATTGCAAATATATATTACTATATAAAAACTATGCTCTGAGCATCATTTTAAAGATTAGTTCATTATTTCATTCGATATACATTAATTGTAGTACCTTCAGGCATTATTCTAAGTACTGAGGATACATCACACCAGTAAACTAAAGAGACATTATCTACCCTCCCGGAATATTATTCTGTACAGACAATAAGCAGGGTAAGTAAAATATATATGTTAACTAGTGGCAGGTGATAGGAAAAATAATAAAGCAACAACAGGGGCAGAGAGTATGAAGAGGCTGAGATTTTAGGTAGAGGCCTACCTAACCTCCAGCATTACAGTCTATACACACGTCCACACCTCAGCAATGCTTTAGAAAGAAAGATAAACACTCGTAGAGAAGAGGAAGGAATTGTCTAAATGGACTTATATTATCTCTCACAAAAAACCTTTGCCAAGCCATAACTCCTATGGGAAATCCCATTTCCTTTTGGCTTCATGTCCTCCACCAACAGATACAAACCCTCATGCCAAACAGAACATGGTTTTGGGGTGTTATGAGCCAATGGGGGCCTAAATGGCACCAGATATTGCCCTCTTCAACCAGAAAAAGGTTGTAGACTCCATCAAGTGATAAATGAGTAACAGTCCAAAGTCAAATGCTTCAATATACCCACCCTTCCAATTTTCATTCCTTTTATTCATTTTTGACAGCTGAAAATATTCAGGATCGTGCATCCGTCCTTAACTCCTATAGGCTAATTCTTGATATTGTATGATTCTTTAAGAAGTTATAAAAGGTAACATGGTCTTTCCATTGCTGACTCCAACATGCCACAGAATTTGAACGTACTCATCGAACTTTCAGGCTAATGAAAAACATAGCATAAGAATGAAGAGAATTCATGCTATTTGATAAACTGACCACATACATGGAAGCAACAACTGAATGACGCTCAACTGAATCACAAAAATAAAACATATCCAGGTTTTTAATTTCTTTTAAGTAGGCTCTGTACTGAGCATGGAGACCAACGTGGGGCTCAAAATCATGATGACCCTGAGATCCATACCTGAGCTGAGATCAAGAGTCGGACACTTAACTGACTGAGCCACCCAGGTGCCTCGATATATCCAGGTTTTTCAAACCAATTATGCAGGTTAGACACAACCCAATTTAAATCACAAAACAGCAACATCCCTATTAATAGCTCTACAGATTTTTAATAAGGAGCTTCCTAGAGAAAACAATCATCTGACTTTCTATCCAGGAGACTGCCAGTTGTGGGCTGAGTGATGTCTTTCAGGCCCAGTCACCTCACTTGCCTTTCTCCCATCATAGCAGACAGGATGCACTGTGTGAGCAACAGGAAACCTGTGCTTCCTAGTCTTGTGCCCAGGCCAGCCAATTAGCATGTCACCAAGAGGGGCAGATGCACATGAATATGGAGCACAGAGCCTCATTTTTCTCTCCAGTCTATCAAGCCATGAATTCACTAATCTAGTTTTATCCTAGAACCTTGGGGGTGGGGGCTGAAGGGAAGAAGGATTTCCCAAGCCCCATCTACAAGGATGTGAAACTCAAAACAGTCAGGCTTTGTCGGCAACAAAGGGTATTTCTGAATGCAATGGCTCTGTCTTTCTATACTCAGGGCACTTCCTGACAGAGGTGCTAGGTGCTACCTCTAAATTATTCTCCGTGGTAGACATTCATTTTATATAAAGAAGAATGAAGGTTTGCTATAAGATTTTGAGCCTAAAAGGTATAACCAGATATTTAATAATTTAAAAAAAAAAACAACCCAAAATAGTGAAATGAGATTACTGGTTGCCATAATCTCAGAAAAGTTTAGTGGAATGTAAATATGTAATGGTTAATTTTATTTATTAGATCAGACCAATTTCTATAGAGAATTACTATTCTTTGCTCATCAACACAGTTTAAGGCAATGTACACACATCCCTATTGCTACTGTGCCCAAATATTTCTCTGCTGAGCTATTAGCCATAGTTTCATTTTATAAAAACCATAATAGAAAATGTGGCCAAACAGCTAGATGGAGTGTTCCCAGCAATATGGAGAAACAGTTGTGTTTATGCCGAGATGAGTCTTTCAAATTGAGAGATCTCCAAAGCTCCATTTGTACTTAAAAGGCTTGTCTTTTTGTTACCCAGTAAATAGCTCATTCATATTCTACAAAGAAAACCCTCTAAATTAGGAAAAATAGCCATATTTAACATTAGGTAAGGAAATGGGGCTGAAACTGAGAAAAGAAGTCTATTTCCCCTCATTTCTTGGACTAGATTAAAGCCTGTCTTTATCATTTAAAATAGCCTCTGTTTTTTTTTTTCCACATACAAGAGGCAGAAATCTCATGAAAGGCTGAGAAGTACTACCCATAAATGTAAAAATTATGCCAGAAAAGAAGAAACGCATTCTTTAAAAGAAAGCTTGGGCCATCTTCTCTTATTCTACAACACATATTTCTTAGCTGCTAGGTTTCCTCCAAAGATGGTCTGAAAATACAGCATTCTGCAACAGGCATCCATGCCAGGGCCATCCTTCCTACGCACGAGAGTGCCTGGGATGGCTTGAACGTGACCTGAAGTCCATTTCTCAGAATTAGGAAAAAATATCACAATTGTGTGGGCGGCATGTACACTATATAATGCAAATTAGAGCCTCTGGAAGGCACATTGTACATTGGTCAAGTCACTATCTCAGAAAAATAACAATTTGAGAAATAAGAGTATGTGTTAAGAACTGTTTTTACGTCTGTCATCTTAAATATTAAAGTAACAGGACGGAACTGCAACAGAGGCAGTGTGTCCCGTTCTCCATCCATTTCCACAGACCACTCACCGGCTACACTCTTCCAAAGCCCGGGGAGGCATGCGGAAGGTCCAAAGAACTGACAAGTGGAGCCTGACAAGCAGTGTGCCCTTTCAGAGGAGGAGAAAGGAACGCTCTTGAGACACAGAGGGGGCTGGGAGAAAGGAGAGAGCCTGAGAGTCTGTCCTCGCCTGTCAAAGCCCAGGGATGTGGCCACGCTCAGGAGGAAGCCAGCATTCCCACGGCAGCTCTTCCCCAAGTGCACACACACACCATTGCCTGAATCTAAAAATTCCATGTGGGGACCACACTGTCTCACAAAGACTCTACAGCCATCGGCCCCTAAAAATAGCAAGTCTGAAAACACACCCCTCCCCTTAGAGCCGCCCTTGGTTAACGTGGCTGAAGGGCTGGACTTACCTGTCAGGTGTCCCTTCAGAGCCCAAAGTGTCCAGACCTCCCCATGGACATCTCTTCACACGAACTATTATGCTCCTTCTGAGTCTGGGCAGCAAGTTGTTCAGCAAAAGACTGGACCCACCTGGCTCCTCCATTATAGATAAGTTCCAGGATGGGGCTTTGCTCGGGGTCTTTGCATGTCTGAGCAATGTCCTTACCGTCCACACTCCACCCCTTACAGCCACCACAGCTAAGCCTGCCCTGTTCTTCTGGACCATCTCCCTGCTGCACTGACACACTCCTTCCTTAGGGAGCTTTGCAAGGCTTGGGCATTTATGCATTAATTAAGAAGAATTTATGCATTAATTAATTAATTATGCATTAAGAAGACAAGTCCCAATTACATACCTCCCAGATTTCTTTTTTGGAATCATTAAAATCAGTTCCAAGATCTAACTACTTCTAGGACACTGAGTGTCTCACAGTCCTACCTAAAATTCAGCTTATCTTACATCAAACTTGGCATCTTTTCCTGGAAAGCACCCTCCTCCCTGACTGCGTGGTTTGAGGAATCACACCTTCATCCGCTCGATGCCTGAAAGCTTCCCTTGGGCTTCTCTCCCACCAGCTCCACAGTTCTTGGATTATCCCTCTTCACTTAAGTTTTAAGAGTATTCACATGGACTCGCTGCTTCCTAGCTTTGCTGCTATGAACCTATCTCATTCCCGGCATGCTTTACCTCCCGTGGACACGGTCCATACAGCCTGTCTACTTTGGGGATGGTGAAGGATCCCACGGCTATTAGTTGTGTTCTGCTGCTGTGGTCATTGTTGCTGTCAACAACAGCAACGAAAATTTTCTGTAGTTTCTGTGGAATGAATCTCAACTACATTAACTAACTGAACAGTTGACCCCAAGCTCCTTCTTCAGCATAATTCCCTTTCTTACAAGAACCTACAGGAACCTTCCATCAGAAAAGTTAGGGTCACGGTTAGTATATGTGACCTAAGGCAGAAACTTAGGAAGTGCTTATGAAAATGAAGTGGCTGGGCTAAAATTTGTAGATTTGGGAGTGAATGTAAAAGCCCATATTTCTCACAGAGTATAAACACTGAGAGAATGTAGAAGTAGTAGCTCTTTTTCTTTTTATGTAAACTACATCTTTACATACATAAGACCATGTATATTAGGTTCCCTATTGCTGCTGTAACAAATTACCACAAACTTAAGTCACTTAAAACGCAAATTTATTATCCTGTAGTTCTGGAAGTCAGAAGTCCAAACTGAATCTCACTGAGCTAAAATCGCAGTGTCAACAAGGTGGCATTCTTTCCCAGGAGCTCTAGGTGAGGGTGTTTCTTTGCCTTTTCCATCTTCTAGAACGTGTCCACCTTCCTTGGTTCAAAGCCCCTTTTCTCCATCTTCAAAGCCGACAATGGCAGGCCACGTGATTTTCATATCACGTCTCTCTGACCCTTCCTCCGTCATCACATCTCCTACATCTCCTAGGTGTGATGGTGATCGCAGCTAAGGAAGGCTCTCCACATCCTCAGGCCCATGCATCTGGGTCTATCTGGACAGTCCATGATCCTTCCCACGACTCAAGGTCCTTAGCAGAATCCTATGTGTAAAGTCTCTTTTGCCACTAAAGGTAACATATTCACAGGTTCTGGAGATTAAGACACGGACAACTTGGGGGCGGGGGGGGGGGTGCATTATTCTGTCTACCGCACCTATGTAGTTAAACAGGGAGACAAAACAGTGCAGTGACTGTTCCAGCATATTGGCAGGGCTGCTCTCATGGAGAAGGGCCTACTTTTCACCTGAAACGCATATGCCAGCATGGCCACAATTCTGTTCATGTAGGATGCCCAGGACAAGACGTGTATACATGATACCCACTTAAGAAAGACCCATTCTCCGTCCCCAACCAAAGAAGAGCTAAGTCTTAAATTTCACGTAACAACAAATAGCACTTTTAAGGTAATGTGCAGCTTTCCTTTTTAGTTGTTAATTTTTTTTTTTTCCCTGAATGGCATTTGGGATGCCTTGTCATGGGGAGTTGATACAACTGTAGAGATTTGCATCCCTACTCCTGCCCTAGAATTAGCCACCAAGCTCTTCCCTTCTGCTCCCTCCACCCCACCAAGGACAGGACCTTCCTGTCCTTTATGCTGTGTTCTCCATCCATTTGAGAAACTCTATAACTATGCTCTTCAACAAGAAATGAATGAATTGTTGCACCCCGATGTTCACAGCAGCAATTTCCACAAAAGCCACACTGTGGAAGGAGCCTCGGTGTCCATCGACAGATGATGGATAGAGAAGCTGTGGTCTATGTGTACAGTGGGATAGTCCTCAGCCATTAGAAATGACAAATACCCACCATTTGCTTCCACGTGGAGGGGCCTGCAGGGTGTTATGCTGAGTGAAATAAGTCAATTGGAGAAGGACAATCATCATATGGTCTCACTCATATGGGGAATATAAAAAATAGTGGAAGGGAATAAAGAGGAAAGGAGAAAAAATGAGTGGGAAATATCAGAAAAGGAGACAGAACATGAGAGACTCCTAACTCTGGGAAACGAACTAGGGGTGGTGGAAGGGGAGGAGGGCGGGGGGGGGGTGGGGGTGACTAGGTGACGGGCCCTGAGGGGGGCACTTGACGGGATGAGCACTGGATGTTGTTCTATATGTTGGCAAATCGAACACCAATAAAAAAATAAATTTATATATAAAAAAAGAAATGAATGAATTTACAACTCTCACCATTAGGAAAAGACAAAGAAATCATCAGAACATGTACTAATGACCAACATCATGGTGTTGGAATATATTGTTTTCTACAAACATTCCTGGCCTTGTTCACTTGATATGTGTTAAGTACTCGTCATGTTTAAGACATGATTATGTCTTGTTACATCATGTTTAAGGTATGATTATGTGTCTTTAGGGAGCTTATAACCACGAAGGCCTGGAGGATAAGCACCGACGTGACCAAACTGCACAGAAGTCAGGGCCTCGTGTGCTAACGGAACGAAGCCCAGAGAGCACCGGGGCAGCCTGGGGTGCAAGGCATTAGAGCAGGACCACAAAGGAGGGGAAGATGTGAATTTTTAGAGATGAGAGGAAAGCCAAAGAAGTAACAAAAGTAATAACACCGTAAACCACAGACTTCATGAGAAACCATCTATGTCTCAGGAAAAGCACATGGCATAGTCCTATTGAACTACAATTTATTAACATCCTTTAGCTTTAGACAAGCGTCCAGACCCACATTAATTGTATAAATTAGGGGCAGCCCGGGTGGTTCAGAGGTTTAGCACCGCCTTCAGCCCAGGGCCTGATCCTGGAGACCCGGGATCGAGTCCCACGTCGGGCTCCCTGCATGGAGCCTGCTTCTCCCTCTGCCTGTGTCTCTGCCTCTCTCTCTCTGTGTCTCTCATGAATAAATAAATAAAATATTAAAAAAAAATAGTATAAATTAGGTCTGCAAACACAATACTACTTTCGTGTTTCTATTTGTATGAATTGTCTACAAAAACTAAATTATAATAAATATATGTATATATCATTGCTTGTATGCATGTGTGTGTGCTTATATGTAATATTTCGTCGAAACCAACATGCACTGGGTGTCTGCTCTGTGCTACACCCTACCCAGGAGGGGTTACTCATAATCTAGCAGAGAGGGATAATTAAATAATGAAGATCCAACATGGTGTGGGTGGCAGGGATCCACGATGGTAAAAGAGCACAATGTAAAGGGAAAGAAAGGGGAGATCAGCTCACTGAGAGCTTCGAATGGTTCAGACAGCAGGACCGCTGCCTCGCCGCCCTTCCTGGGAATAGGTCACGCAGAGAGCAGCCAGGGGGTGCGGGGAGGGGTGGGGGAGGCACGCAGAGCACCAGCCGAGCAAGCCGCACTCTCGGGGGCAAGCAGGCCCTGAGAAGACACAAAGCACCTCTGAAATCTAGTCTCGTTCTCAGGCAGAGCTCACGGGAGCCCCTGACCCCCCGCCACGGGGTCACTGCAGGACATCTGGTGCACACGCACCCCAAGCCGGACCACTGGCTACCCTGGGCCCTCGACCCACCTCCTGCCTGGGGGTCCACGAGAAGGTGCCCCTCGGTTCGCAGAAGGTGCTTTCTTACCACATCAGTGGAAGATGTGATGCTTCCCCCACATGCCGGGGCCAAACAAGAACACGTCTCTCGTAGCAAGGGAAAGCACCTGTGAGACGACCGGCCTCCTGCAAGGGGACCTGTCAGACATGCACACGGGGACAAAAGGAAGCACACGCCGCAACCGCCGCCTGCTGGGGCTCAAAATACAAGGTAGACTAAGAAGTAGGCTTATCTCCCAAAGAGTTCTGCTTTCTTCATAATCTTAAAAATCTTAAAAATCTTAAAAATCTTAAAAATATGGAACCACAATCTATCATAATCCATTCATCTTAGCACCACCCGTGTTTGTTCACTTTTATGTCAAACCACCAAAAAGGACACCAAAGCACTGCAGTTTTCACAGGAGGACCTGCCACTGCATTTTGAGAAATTGAGAATGACTTTTTCACTATATAGATACAATAACTTTTCAAAAAAAAATCCTTGTATGCATTAAAATTTTGTTCTTTGAAGTCCTTTATTAGTAAATGTCTGGTGTCAATGCGATAGGAGCATTTTACTAAATCCTGATAATTAATCTAATTAATCCCTCTGTGTTAACAAATATATTTATTTTGCCCCAAATTCACACATTCTAAATAATGCTTTTAAAGCCGTGACTTGTTTGATAGCTCTTGTGTGTTCTTTTCCACACACAGGGCGATGTATACATTTATTTGGTATATTATGCTGTTCTAAAAAAAAACCTTCTTAGCTGGGAAGAGACTGCCCCTTGGAGGACCAGCCAACTCCTAGAGCTAGCAAAGGGATCGCCGGGAGCACGCCACACTGAGCCAGACCTCCTCCACGCGGCCTGTACACCCCAGGAGGCAATATGCCTGGGCCCTCATCAGCCCGGGGCCAGGGACCAGGCAACTAGACAGCACCCCTATGGTTCAAAGCCTGCCACAGTTCTTCCAACTAGCCTAACCACCCTGCCCTACTGTCTTTCCCATAGAAGCCCCAGTCAAGGCTGTGGCCCAAGCTGTCCCCTCATTTCCATCTTCTGCCTTCAATTCTGTTGCCCCACCCCCACCCCGGGGCCCTTAAGCCACGCACCGACCCTCCCCGGGACCTGTGAGCATGATGGACCTCTTCCCAAGCCTTGTTCCCGTCTCCTGTGGCCACGCTCCTCTGACCTCACCACATCCAACGTACCCATT
This sequence comes from Vulpes lagopus, assembly GCF_018345385.1. Taxonomy (NCBI): domain Eukaryota; kingdom Metazoa; phylum Chordata; class Mammalia; order Carnivora; family Canidae; genus Vulpes; species Vulpes lagopus. The sequence goes on along the minus strand of NC_054847.1, from coordinate 34,221,072 downwards.
TCTTAGAGCACACAGAAAACCCACGCATGGTGCATTAATATGCACGGATGATGTTCAAAGAATCTGTCGAGATAGAATGGCCAGGCAGAGAATTCATGCCGCCGAGGAGGCAGAAGATGGGAGAAAGGGAAAACGCAACACAACGAAACAAACCAGAGGCTGGGATGAGATTGTCATGATTCAGGATTCATTCCTTTGACCTCCTTCTTGCACCTGTGACACTCGGTGGGAATGTGCATGATGCCTGTCCTCTGAGAGGGGCTATCTCACCTCCTAGAAGAAGGGGCAACTCCATTCTGTCCTTACCGAGGCCAAAAGGATAATGACTGGGTATTTTTTTTTAAGATTTATTTATTTATTTATTTATTTATTTATTTATTTATTTATTTATTTATGATAGACATGGAGAGAGAGAGGCAGAGCCACGGGCAGAGGGAGAAGCAGGCTCCATGCAGGGAGCCCAACGTGGGACTCGATCCCGGGACTCCAGGATCACGCCCTGGGCCGAAGGCAGGTGCCAAACCGCTGAGCCCCCCAGGCATCCCCCAATGATTGGGTGTTTTAAATCAGGTTACTGGAGTTGAGTCTTTGAGAAAGGAGGGAGGAGCCATATCGGGCCCCTGTCATTGCCGGCTGGTGGGTGATACCCGGGAAGATTCACTCAAGGTGGGGCTAAGAGGCCCCTTAACATGATGGAGAGATGTGGAGCATGCGGGCGGCCCACTGGTTAAGCGTCTGCCTTGGGCTCAGGCCATGGTCTCGGGGTCCCTGTGCCCCCTCAGCGCAGCCTGGCTCTCCCTCAGATAGATAAATAAAACTTTAAATAAAATGAAATGGTCACAGCTGCATCCAGAGAGGAGAGGGGGTGCTGGGGTCTCAACAGGGAGGCTTGGTTCCCGAGACAGGCACCTCGGCACCCCAGGGCGCCCATCTCGCACCTCAGGAGGCCGGTGGAGCATCTTTAAGTAAACAAAACCGTCAGTCACAGACACGTCCCCCCCGCCCCCGCCCCCAGCCACCACCACACAGAGCCCTGTCGCTCTGCATTCCATCGGGGACCCTCGCAGAGCGGACCATGGGGTGGTGCCTGCGGTGTCGGGGAGGCCCCGGGGGCAGGCCAGTGTGCGGTGGGTGGGCTACCGGGCCCGTCGGGCACCCCGACCCCGCAGTCCCGGGAACCGTGTGGAAGGGCCGAGGGGGAGCCAGGCCTACACCACCTCCCACCCTGCCCGAGGCATGTGCACGAAGTGACCAGGCCCACCTCCTCCCTGAAGATGGGGCTCCCGGGTCAGGCGGGGGGCCTACGGGATGGGCGAGGAGCGTTCCTGGGCCTCAGGGTCAGGGTAGTAGGACACCCGCAGGCCCCAGCCCCTGGCATGTCGGCCTGGGCGAAGGCCCGCCGTGCACCCTGGAGCCCCGAGTGTGCCCGCACTCACGTGCGTGAGACACTGCACCGCCGCAGACCAGGGGCTGTGCTCCTCCGTCACATCGACATTTAGTTGCACGTGCTCATCTCAGTTCCCCGGTCTTCTTTTTCCTTCCCAGAGACAGGACGACCTTTCTTCAGGTTGCCCTCATTTGTGCGGGCCCTCGGGAAGCTCAGAGACCCTGGGCTCCCGGCCTCCTCACCCCCTGGGCAGCACGACGGCCTGCCGAGCCCGGGGAAACCCCAGCCCTGGTGCCACGAGGCCCTTGGGCATGCTTGGCCCCTGCCGAGCTCTCCTGGCCCCTCCTCATAGCACCCACGCCACTCCGCGTCCACACAGGTGTCCCAGCATCCGTCCACTTTCTGTCCCTGGTGGATGAGGACCTCCTGGCTTTACGTGATTTGGAGCCCAGGATGGGGGCCGGTGTGTATGAATCCGCCCAATAAATATGGATTATTTATCTACTAGGTTCTAGAGCTTGCTCCTGCTTTGGGAAATGCACAGCTCAGTGTACATCTGAGTGGGATATTTGATGAAAAGATGAATATATAGATGACCATGACCTGCAGCTCTGGACTCAGAGTCATAGAATCCAAGCAACACAAAATAGCCAATATAGCAGCATCTGTCATAGGAATGCAGTGCTCCCCTGTTCCTCAGAATCTTCTGGACAAGGCCGGCTACATGTATGCCCCAGACCTGAGTCCCCAGCACTCAGCACCCTCTCCGCCTCATCTCTGCCAGCCGCCTGGGCCTGGGGCTTAGTGGACTCCCAGTGGGTGCCAGGCATGTCCTCCTGCCACCCTTCAGTCTTGGACAAACACCACCATCACCCTAGAGCAGATACCACTTGGCTGCTTTGTCTGCTCAGTCCATGTTTTTTACCAGCTGAGCTCTGCAAAGTGAGGGCAAATCAAGGGTGGGGGAGAGGGCGTGGGTGCTGAGGGTCTCCCTTGGCATTAATAAGAGCAAAGATTAGGAACAGAATGGAGTCATTTGTTAATATGAGCCAGGAAGCAAATATAGGACAAAACCAGTATGACAGGAATTCAAAATTCTATATATTTAAGTCTTAATGTGATGCACTTGAATCATTTAAATTTGGTATACTAGAATTCTTTATGCATTTATTTATATCACACATTGAGAACCTCTTTCTAGAGCTCAGAAACTCTAGATAAATATCAACCACCAATGGCACAAAATCTAATCTAATTTATTTATTTATTTATTTATTTATTTATTTATTTATTTATTTATTAAAGATTTTATTTACTTATTCATGAGAGATACAGAGAGAGAGAGAGAGGCAGAGACACAGGCAGAGGGAGAAGCAGGCTCCATGCAGGGAGCCCGACGTGGGACTCGATCCTGGGACCCCAGGGTCATGGACTGAGCTGAAGGCAGGTGCTCAACCGCTGAGCCACCCGGGCATCCCAAATCTAATCTATTTGAATCAAACGGGTACATCCTATCATTATCATGAACGCTTCTCCTCCACAGGAGCCCTGCTCCCTCTCTCCGCTCTTGTTCGAACAATCCTACTACAAGGGGTTCCTCCAGCCCCACAAAGGCATCATACTCTACAAAGGAGACAGGAGGTCCCTCCTGGAAAACTCCACCGCGGTGGACGGGAACGAGCACTGAACACCGGGATGCCCCTGCTCTGTCCCCACACTCTGCAGCAGCACCAGAAGGAACCTCTGCAGTGGAAAGGCAGCCCCGCCAGCCCCTACGGCTTGTTAGCATATTTTAATGCTGAGATCACAGCTTTCTATTTCTGTCAAGGTGCCACCAGGTGCCAGACTCTGGATCCACACGTTGCATCATTACTGTCCCCAGGGAACAGATGACACAGCAATACTGGGGGGCGGAGGCCGATGTGTAATGAGCGGGGTAAGCCGGTGGGAGAAGCAGACGGAGCACCTGGCGGAGCACTTTGTAATGAACCAACGGGCCGAGGACACGGAGAGGCTGTGATCTGAGCGGCCCATCAGATGGTAGACCCATCCAGCTCTCACGAGCACCTCTCTCAAGAGCCTGGAAATAATCACAGATGTCAGTACCGGTCCCCCAGGGAAAACATAGTCTCCCATCCCTTCCAAAAATGTCACACCCAAAGTCTCTACGTCCCACTGTCACAATTCCCAGATTTCCTGATCACCACCGTGCAGGCACGCGGACGTATGTGTCGGCAGCAAAGCCAAACACGGTCCATCGTCACTTGCTTTCAAAGCAAAAAAAAGCTGGATCCTCTATCTTTGTTCAAATACAATTCTTGGGGCGCCTGGGAGGCTCATGACTTCAGCTCAGGTCATGATCTCAGGGTCCTGGGAGGGAGCCCCACACTCAGCGGGGCGCAGGCCTCTCCCTCTCTCTCTGCCCCCCACGCCCCCCACTCATGTGCTCTCTTGCTCTCTCCGTCTAACAAATAAAATCATAAAATTAAAAAAAAAACACAGTTCTTGCTCTTACTCACGTGTTGTGTCTGCACAGAATAAAAGCCCATGACACACGTCTCACTCACGTGCATCCCAAAATGAGTTCCTATCACTTCCAAGTAAAAATGTGTCAACGTGAGAAGAAACATGGAACTACAAATGGGGAAAATAAGGAGAAGCTGGTAAAGGGAAACAAACCTTCAGCTGTAAGAGGAATAAGATCTGAGGATCTAATAGAAGACAAAGTGACTATAGTTGAAGATGCTACTGTAGGAAAGAAATCCTCGGACAGAGAACGGAGGGGACAAAAGATAAAAGTGAAATGATAGATACGTAGGCAGCTAATGGGGGGGGTCCTTTCACAGTTTACACATAAATCACCGTGAAGTACGCTCTCAATACCTGACAATTCTCCTTGTGGATTATACCTCAATAAAGCGGAAATCCTACAAAATGTTTAAAGGAAGTTGCAAAGTACAACCAAGATGCTGACAGTGGTAGCGCCCCAGCCCCAAGCTGACACCAAGAGAGCTCAGGCCCTGTCCTGGGAAGATCTGCGCCACGGGGTGACCTTCCTTCCTCTGGGTCCCCTCCGTGAGCTGCTCCATCTCAGCGCCCCCTACTCTATGCTGGCTCCCGCTCCCTCCAAGACTCCTGCCTGTGGTCCTCCCCATCTCTGGACTCACGCCCTGTCCCCTTCCACCCTCCTTCTCTTCCATTTCTCCTTCATTGCCAGAGGGCCTCATGGCGCTGCCAGGCCCTGGTGGGTGACATCACGGCAGAGAGGGAGCTTCAGGGGCACAGGCAGGGCCACACTGGGGCCGCCCAACTGGGGCCATCCACACTGGGGCCGCCCACACTGGGGCCACCCAACTGGGGCTAACCAAACTGGGGCTGCCCAACTGGGGCCACCAACACTGGGGCCACCCAACTGGAGCCACCCACACTGGGGCTAACCAAGGGGGCCGCCCAACTGGGGCCACCAACACTGGGGCTGCCCCACTGGGGCCACCCACACTGGGGCCACTCAACTGGGGCCGCCCAACTGGGGCCACCCACACTAGGGCCATCCACACTGAGGCCACCCAACTGGGGGACACCTCCAAGCTGGGACACACTCTATCTACTCATCTGATGTGGCTCACACAGCACAGATTCCTACAATCATTACTTTATTTTATTTTATTCTTTTATTTGAGAGAAAGACTGAGAATGAGCTCAGGCAGGGGGAGGGGCAGAGGAAGAAGAAGCAGATGCCCTGCCAAGCGCCGATTCCCAGATGCAGCACCGGGTCACGACCTGAGCCAAAATCAGACGCTAAACCGACTGAGCCACCCAGGCGCCCATCACAGCAATGGGGCCGTCTTCAAGAATTGTTGAACGGGTGCCACTTGTGCTGCGTGTGCTGGGAGCCCACCACCTCATAACCTTCTGAGCCATGTGTCTGTGTCCCCACCTCATGGGGTGCATGTCAAGGTCACCTGAAGGCCACCTCTCCCATGAAGAAGGCTCCTTCCAGGGGACCCCCTCTTTATTCTTTGCTTTTCCCAGTTGCTGCCTAACCTGACAAGGTCATATGGAGCCATTATACAGTCGGAAGAAGGCCGGCCGGGGAGGGAGAAGGCACCCATCAAGGCCCCTGCCACTGTTCCTGTGGCCTTGGGAAGAGTTATCTACACCAGGTCCAGGAGGAGCTCCGAGCTAGGCGAGCTCTCAGGACCTTCCTGCACACACCTGCTCTGTAGCATGGCCTTGCCCTCTTACTCCAAATCCTTCAATGATGTCCTTCAGGATAGAGAATAAGCACGATTTAGCCTGATATCCCTGGCTTTCTAGAATCTGGCCCCAACCTGCCTTTTCCAGTAATGCTCCTTAAAAATCAGGGCTGGCCCCCATGCAAGCTGGCTCGTCATAACCATCCCTCCATGATGTCCCTCCACCCAGGCTCCCAGTTCCTCTGGCCTCTCAGGCAAACGAGAATTCTCTGGAAACCCCCATGATGAGGTCTTGTCCACATACTCTCTCTCAACAACTAATTCACTTTCAACTTCTAAACGTCAGCCAGCCCTGGTATCTTTTTTTTTTTTTTTTCTGGTATCTTGGTTTTTTTTGGGAGAAGCTAACTACACTGGCCATCAGTTCCTATTGTTCCCAAGTAAAAATGTCTCAACGTGAGAAGCATGATGCTGGGAGAGCATGAGGAGGTGGCTCCTAGCTTCTGGCCCCAGCTCCAGACGGCCTGGTGAGGGGGACGCCCTGGTCTGTCTGGGGAAGTGAAGACCTTCCATCCCCTGCAGATCGATTCGTATTCAAAAACCCGGTGTTGTGCCAAGCTCCCTTCCCGGGGTCAGAGAGCACTCAACGTCCCTGTCCTCTAGGCAAGCCTGAGGGAACCACGACGGTGCCTCTGAGGGACGCATCTTCCTCGGTTTCCCTTCCGTGGAGAACCCTGGCAAGCCGTCAACACAGACTTGAGTCAAGTCACTGAGGCCCCTGCCCAGCTGGGCCATTCCTCCCAGGACGGGGGAGGGGGGCTGCCTCCGGGCCCCAACCTGCCGCTGCTTCCAACCAGGCCGGCGCAGGTGTCCCTAGGGCACCTTGTAGGGACGCCCGGGCCTCCCCAGGGCCCAGGGGAAAGGGCCAGAGGCTTCGCTCAGCTCTCTGCTCTTCTCTTTTTTAGAAGCAAATGAAATAACGGAAGCCCAGAGGCCCCGTCAGAAGGACACAGAGATGCGACGGGACACCCCCAGGAGCCTGTCCCGGGGCGAGCGTGTGCCAACCCGAGGGCACATGCCTCTTCTCCACGAGGGGGGACGATCTGTGTCTTCTGAGCCAAGTCACCCCGCAAAATGCCCGGAGTCTTTAAAACAGGGAGATGCGTGCTTGGTTTTCCTGAGTGAACAGAACCAGGAGGTGCTGGGCTTTCGCTGCGCCTTGTGGGTGAGGTCGCTGGCGGGCGCTACCGTCCCTGTCCCACCCGCTGCCTCGGTGCCGCCGACGGACCGGCGCTGTGCTGGGCGCCGAGGGGCGGTGGGTTCACGCCGCGCACGAGTGCAAGGGCCTGCCGGGGACCGCAGGCGGGGGCTCGGGGGCGGAGGCCTCCCTGGGCGGCACCACACGCCCTGCCACCCCCAGCACCTGCGGGCAGAGCCACGGGGAGCGAGGACAGGCTCGCTGGGCTACGGCTGCGGCTCTGGACCACGGGGCTCTTCTCTCCTCGCCAGGAATTGCACACTTGGAGGGTGTCGTTCATCTCCGATCTGCCTTTTCTCCCTGGGAGGGAAGAAGCAGGAACTGTCTACCACACCCCCCCCCCCCCCTCAGAGCACAGTAGGAATGGGTGAGGGAGCGGAACAAAATTATTATCTTTAAATTTATACTGTTGGAGGTTTTTTTTTTTTCCAAATTAAAAGCCTCTGCCCGCGTCTGGGTTGAGTGGGGCTAAAAGAGCTCGGAGCCCGGAGGGTCATCCAGAGACCACCTGTGGGGTGTGGGTGCGGGTGCCCACTTCACCTCTGCAGCTCAGGACGTGTGTTCGCAACCACGCAGAGGCTGCCCTCCCGAGCTCCCTCCCTGCGGCCCCTCGGGCAGGTCTCCCGAGCAGGTACCTGACCGCGCCCGGGGTGCAGCCACGGAGCCGGGCCACCCAGAGGATCGTGTTCCCCTTGGTGCCAGCCGCACTCCCCGCAGTCTCATGCCCACAGCAGCCCCCTCCCCCCGCCAAGCACATAGGGATGGTGACTTTTCACAAATAGGAATCCACCGCTTCTGTCCTGCGGGCCCCGCTCCGGGCCCCGGGGAGCCACGGGCAGAGTGGGACCTGCTGGGGCCCAACCCGGTGGGGCGCCCGGCGATTCCCATCGCATTTCCATGGCCCGCTAGTTCGGCTGCGGACGAGGAGCCACAGCCCTGGAGAGTTCCCAGAGACTCATCAGAAGAGAAAGCAAGCCGAGTGAGTTTCTAAAACCCTTTTGTTTTTTTCTTTAAAGATTTTTTTTTTATTCATTAGAGACACAGAGAGAGGCAGAGACCCAGGCAGAGGGAGAAGCAGGCTCCCTGCAGGGACCTGATGCAGGACTCAATCTGGGACCCCGGGGTCACGCCCTGGGCCCGAGGCAGGTGCTAAACCGCTGAGCCACCTGGCTCCCCTGTAAAACCCTTTTAATGAAGAGGCTAACCCCTAGAAAACGGTCGGGCAGGACGGGCAGCCTTGACTGGAGCAGGGCCTGCTCCTGCGCTGGCACCAGGAGCGTAGGCCACGGGGTCCGCCCCGTGTGCGCGATGCTGGGCCGTGGCCCCTTCTGCTCTGCACCCTCCGAGCCCAGCTGGGCTCACAGCCAGTGCGCTCCGCAGCCGAGAGCCACCTCAGCCGCACACTGGCCCCTGGCCCCCAGCCCGCCCGCGTCCTCCCCCCCCGAGGCGGGTCCCCTGATGTCTCTCCCCCCGCAGGGGGCCTGCCCCCTGGGGTACCTAGGCCGGCGCCTTGCCGTGGGCCGCAGAGGCCGGGCTGCCCTCAGCCAGAGCGTCTAGACAGTATTCACGCCCCATCTGTCTGGCACGGCCGCGGGGGGCGAGCTCTATTAGGAGTGAGACCATGTCCCCCCCCCCACCTTCGGAAGCAGGAATCTGACACCGAAAATTACTATCATTGTTGCAATTCCCAAAATAGCACCGCCAGACTTTCATTAACATCCACGCCAGACTACTAAATATTTAAAGAAGCGGCTCCGTCTCATCCGAAGCGGGCGGCCCTGCACACGGGGAAGCAGTAACAGAATCAGAATGTAACTCTAAAAGGCTGTTTTTAGCCCCGTAAATTTAGTGTCGCGGCAGGAGGAAATGGTGCCCCAGGTTTACTGGAACTTTCCTGCCGTTTGCTCTCCACCTTTGTCTGTCTGAAAAGGCGGACCTGCCTCCGGGGCCCTGGAGGCTGCAGCTGCTGAGCACCCGCCTCAGAGGGGCGAGCGGGAGGGGCCCCTATGGCACCTGCACCCGGGCCGCCTGGCCCAGCACCTTAGGGCTCCCCCGGGCCGCGGGCGGCGCCATCCGGGATCACGTCCATGCAAGTCTGTACCTGCTGTGTCGTGGACGCCCTTCCCGTCTCCACACTGAATGCGGGTGGGTCCGTGGCAACCTGGCCACCGCCCTGCACGGCAGCCCAGGCCCCAAATGCAACCTCCACGCCGGCCAAGGCAAAGGCCCCGCCAGAGCCCCGGCCCCCCTGCTCTGAACCCTGGGCGCCTGAGGGCCCGATCGGCAGGGCCTGGGTGCCCCAGGAAGCTGCAGGGCCTGGGGGGTGGCTGGGGCAGGCGTGTGGGGCCCCCCACCCGGCACCAGGAGCAGCGCACAGTCTCTGTGCACCGGGTCCCACCAGGCCTGAGCCACACAACCCACCACATTCAGGGGCAGCTGTGGCCCGCTTGCCCTCCGGACGGGGACAAGCACAGCGGGAAGCTGCCGTCCCCAGGCCACGTCAGGGACACCCAGCCTGCACACAGCCGAAGAAGGGCCTAGTCAGCTACTGAGCACAGAAGCCCCACGATCTCCGACACACACACAAGGACCTCTGGGTGAGTTTTCGGAATCGGTTCGAAAATCTAGGATGAAACCAAGATTATCATCATCTATACATCAGTTGACATTTGTCATATAAACCATTGCTCGGGATCCCTGGGTGGCGCAGCGGTTTGGCGCCTGCCTTTGGCCCAGGGCGCCATCCTGGAGACCCGGGATCGAATCCCACATCAGGCTCCCGGTGCATGGAGCCTGCTTCTCCCTCCGCCTGTGTCTCTGTCTCTCTCTCTCTCTCTGTGACTATCATAAATAAATAAAAAATTAAAAAAAAAAATAAACCATTGCTCTTGGGACGCCCCCTTCCACAGGCCTTCATAATAATGGTCTGTTTGAGCTTCAGCCCCAAACTCTACAAACCTTTAAAAACTCCAAGAGTAAGTAAATCCTTACCTTGTTCAAGAAATATCATGAAAACAGACGCCCAGAAGCAGAAACAGAAATGCAGCCGGAGCCCAGGTCCCTACCTGTGGCACGTTCCAGCTGCATGAGTCTAGACACATGACCTAACCTCTCTGAGCACCGTTTCCTATGAAAACTTTCTAGGGTGGTTTTGAGAGAGAAACGAGATGATGCATGTAAACGGCTGGCACTCAGTAATGTCAGCTCCCTGCCCAGCTTATCCTACTCTTGATGCTGCAGGACTCGCCCCCCCCTCTCCCGCCTCCCATCAGAGACAGGGAGCAGCGTTTTAATACTTTATGCTCGAATGAGGGGGATGAAGCACATGGGAACCAGAAGAGGGTAAAGAGGGTCAGGGGGTCGTGTGCATTCCATTCTTTGGCATCCGAGATGAGGAATAGTTGAGGCAGGGAGGGATCTCACAGTGTCCTAGCAGCTGCCTTGCAAGCCGTATTCCTGCTAAGTCTATGCTGAGAGACACGGTTCTCTATGAAGGGCATGACTGAGGCAACTGGCCAGAGTTGTTTTTTTTTTTTTTTTTAAAGATTTAATTTATTTATTCATGAGAGACAGAGAGAGAGAGGCAGAGACACAGGCAGAGGGAGAAGCAGGCTCCATGCAGGGAGAGCCCGATGGGGGACTCGATCCCAGGACTCCAGGATCACGCCCTGGGCCAAAGGCAGGTGCTAAACCGCTGAGCCCCGCAGGGATCCCCAACTGGCCAGAGTTTAATGTGAACCGTATATTGGAAAATAGCACTGTCTCAACATTACATTTTCTGGCTTTGGGGAACTATGTTATTGTTATGAAAGTGTCTTTTTCTTAGGAAATACACATTGAAGTCTTTTGAGGTAAAGTCATGATGTCTGCAACTTACTATAAACTGGTTCATAAAAAACTCAAATGTCAATATATAGAGGCAGAATGATAAAAAAAGGATAAATTGTATAGCTTTATTCCGTTTGAAAATTATTTCAAAATGAATTTTAAAGGACAGTGGAGAAACAGGGCTATACATGAAATATTTTATTGAGCATTTACTATGTACCAGTCATTATGATAATTGCTTTACCTGTTTTATCAAATCCTCAGAACAACCCTTTGAAAGGAAATATCGGTATTATCCTCGTCACTCTACGAGTGAGAAAAATCATGATAGGGAGAGATTAAGCAACTTGCCAAAAGGTACAGGCAGTAAGTGGTGACCCCAGGATTGGAACTCAGGACTGGGTATTATACTTTGTATCTTAAACGATTGTAGGGCTAGCCTGGGAACCTAATCACAGTTTATTTTTTATTTATTTATTTTTTTGTCCTAATCACAGTTTATTTTTTTAATTTTTAATTTTTATTTTTTAATACATTTATTTTTATTGGTGTTCAATTTGTCAACATATAGAATAACACCCAGTGCTCATCCCGTCAAGTGCCCCCCTCGGTGCCCGCCGCCCAGTCACCCCCACCCCCCACCCACCTCCCCTTCCATCACCCCTAGTTCGTTTCCCAGAGTTAGGAGTCTCTCATGTTCTGTCTCCCTTTCTGATATTTCCCACTCGTTTTCTCTCCTTTCCCCTTTATTCCCTTTCACTATTTTTTATATTCCCCAAATGAATGAGACCATATAATGTTTGTCCTTCTCTGATTGACTTATTTCACTCAGCATAATACTCTCCAGTTCCATCCACGTAGAAGCAAATGGCGGGTATTTGTTGTTCCTAATGGCTGAGGAATATTCCGGTGGGCGGGGGGTGGGGGTGACTGGGCGGCGGGCACTGAGGGGGGCACTTGACAGGATGAGCACTGGGTGTTATATGTTGACAAATTGAACACCAATAAAAAATAAATTTATTAAAAAAAAAGCAGTAGAAGTCTATCATACTATTGGTCACAGAATAAACTAATGTAGGCTTATAGTTGGGTTAGTTCGGATGTTTATGGGAACCCAATATATATTGTAATGATATACGATTTGAGGGGGGATAGACGTTATTGTCATCTCTTTCTCTGTCCCATCATGCAGGTTGCCAAGACCGTATAGATATTTTCAACTCCTCAGTTCCATTAGCAGGGTGTATGGCCATGCAAACCGAAATTTATCCGCATCCTCTGGTCAGACAGGAGTTTTGTAAAATAATCACATTCATTCATTCATTCATTCATTCATTCATTCAGCAAACACATCCAGGGCCCATGAACCGCAGGCTATATACGCCATGTGCTATATGTTGTCTAAGCCACGCACTATTGTGGGCACCAGGGTTCCCGCAGAAACCCTTACAGTCCCTGCTCACCGAAGGTCATGCCTACAGGACGCTGCTAAGAAGTAGCAGAAGAAGGACACAGGGCTCTCAATTTAATTCAATAAATACTTCTCAAGTGCCCATAACATACAGTGCATGCCATGTTAGGAGTATCAGGGCTTCCAAAGATGCAAGCACATCCGCTGCCTTCAAAGGGCTTAACGTCCATGGGAACTAGACTTGTACACGTGCAATGACCAAGCACAACAGACAGCACCTAAGGAAGGGCACCGCGGGCTGTAGGAGAAACTGTTTCTGGCTTGGGGGCGGGGGAATCAGAGGAATGGTGACTAACTTGATATAACTGGCAGATGGGCAAAACACTAAAAAGGACACCAAATGAGAAACTGGTCTGGGGTGGAGGGAAAAAAAATCATTACTTCAGCTTTGGATGCTTGGGGTTTAGGAGGCTTGGAAGGGGCCCAATGAGCAGCTGGATACATTGGTCTGGGCTGGAGATAAGAATACGGGCATGGTTTTGACGCCCATGTGGTGTCTGGTATTACCCACGCGTGGGTGAGGAGTGAGAACTGTGAACCGGGGCTGGCACCTGGGTGACAGAGGGGCTGCCAAGAGAAGTAATAGCTCGATGTGTGCAGAGACCAGTCAGGGCAGATGCTGTGACCCTTCCCCGCCCTCCCCCCCCCCCCCCCCCCCCCCCCCCCCCCCCCCCCCGCCAAGGGAACAGAGAATTGCAGAAAGGAGATGATTAGCTTTGTCACCTGCAGAAACTAGTACAACTAGAAATGGAAAGAAGCCCACTGGACTAGGCCGTGAGCAAGTACCCCGGCAAAAGTAGCTAGGAGTTTGGTTCTCAGGGATGCTGAGGGCCCTGCTTACGTGGAGGCCAAGCCAAGCTATGGTGCCCAAGCTGAGGGCTTCTCAGAGGCAGCTGGAGAGCAGAGTACAGCCCTGGGGGTGGCAGAGTGGGTGGAGCAGAAGGTGGTGGGCCGAGAGGTGCAGGGCTGTCGGAAGCTCAGAGTGCAAGGGAGATAAAGGAAGGGTCAACCGAATTGAGGTGAGGAAGCAGGAATGAGGGAATGAGGGAATGAGTTCATGAGGCTCCTGGGTGCTGGGGTATCAGACACCCTCCACTCCTGGAGTTTCACATTCACCCCAGGCCACTGGGGATCCAGAATCCTGGAGAAGTCCTGGGAGTTGGATCGCCCAAGTGCAGCAGAGGGGGTTTCCCCGAAGGTTCCATATATACATCAAATGTGTTTTAATTCAGCTCATAATGACACATTAAAGAAAAGCTCATCGATCCCCTATGAAGGGGAATAGGGAACTTTCTCTTTATGCGAAGAACCAATCCTATATGACATGCACTATGGTAATCACACAGTGGATGGGGAGTTCACTCCATAGAAGCATCCCCACCAATAAATGGAGAAAAAAGTGCAGAATTAGCTCACGACTATTTTGCAACCCCTCCTGACTAATAATTATCACACAACAGAGAGACAAGAAGACAGGGTGCCTCTGGGACACCAAGAAGATAAGAGCGCCAATGAAGCCACTGCACACATGCAACCTCCAACCCTAACTGTCTCCCAAAATTGACAGGAATTAGAGGGGACAGAGGAGCACATGTAGTGACTTCACGAAGAAGTAGAAGGCAAAGCCCCGAGTATGGAAATCCTACAGAACAAACCACCCAGACCCTTCCACGAAAAATCACAAGACGTCATGCAGGATCCTATAGCGTAAAAACACTCTTAGGGAGCCAATCAATCCATCATAGAGTAATATTTGGAACCTCTTTGGATTGTCGTCCAAGCAAACTGTAAACAGAACAAAACAACGTACACATTAATAAGACAACTGAAGAAATTTGAACGCTGACAGGATATTTCATGACGGTAGTAACTGGTAATATTTACTGAAATAACTACAGGGAAATAAAAGGAAAGGCCTGGTCTTTGTGAAGCCTGGTTGTGGTTCTCTGCATGGTTATGAGCCTGGGCCCTAATATAAAATACTTGGTGTTTGCTAAATTTATTGTGGTCATCACTTCACAGTATACGTCAGTCGGGACCTCATGCCGTATGCCTTAAACTTGCACAGTGCTCTATGTCAGTTCTATCTTAATAAAACCAAATGAATGAATAAATGAATGAATGAATGAACCAACAAACATACTGGAGAGGTGGGGAGTTGGTAGTAAAGCTTGGTGCCTAAAGAGGACTTGAGCCGAGGTGCCAGCCCACCTGGGGGCGGCGGGGAGAGGACTGTGAGAAGAGTTGCTTTGGGAAGAAAGACACTCGACTCAGTTTTTAATATGTTGATTTTTTAAAAGATTTTTTTATTTATTCATGAGAGGTGGAGAGAGAGAGACACAGGCAGAGGGAGAAGCAGGCTCCATGCAGGGACCCGACACGGGACTCAATCCTGGGACTCGATCCTGGGACTCCAGGATCACGCCCTGGGCCGAAGGCGGTGCTAAACTGCTGAGCCACCGGGGCTGCCCTAATATGGTGAATTTTATATCCTTTGACAATTACCCTAAATGGCCTTGGGCAGAAAAAAAATGTCCTTCTTAAAAAGTCCGGACGTTACTATCCTGGCTTAATTGGGTATAACTGTATTGGCTTTAGATCGTTGGATTTTGAGATTTGGTTTTCTGAGAGCACCTCTGGAGAAAGAAGCAACTTGCCTGTCCCCCTGGGGAGGGAGCCCCTGCACTGCCCATTTTCCCTCGATCCCCTCAGTTAATCGGCAATTCCACAGAAGCTGAAAATGAAAGTTGTTCTGAGTAACTCCTGGCTTCGCTTCGTTCCAAATTTGGGCTTTGCCCTTCGGGTCCAGGGGCTCCAGGGCCGTGGATGCCTTAGCTGCGACTGCTTAAGAGCAATCTGCTCTGGAGGGCGCGGCTGTTCCAAGGCCACTGAGTTGTGGCTTCGGGGAAGTCCGCTCTCCCCGACCAGGATGTGGTGTAGGGGGAGACGCTCAGCCCCGGTAGTGACGGGAGGCAGAGGTCACGGCAGGTCCCGGGGCAGCGTCGCCTCGATGGCCGGTGAGCTGTGGGGCTCTCCCCGACAGCACAGGAGACCCCGCGGGCCGCCCCCTCTCTGGAGAGAGGACTTACTAGCTCTCCTCCAGGGCCCAAGCACCTTGCTGGCCCGGTCCTAGGCTACCTGCCACACCTCATCCCCCCCGGGACCCCACTCCTCCGGGTCCCGACGGCCTGACGCTCGAGCCTCTCGGTGCCCCCGAGCACACCCCCTCCAGAGAGCCGCTGTGACTCCTACTCCAGCCACGCCAGTTCTCTCTAACCTACGGAACCACAAAATACTCGATCTGCTGAGCCCTCACTACCCCAGATTCATATTTATTTTCTGGCTCCCCTACTTGACTATCGCTACCTTGATAAACAGGACCCGTTTTCCTTCATCCCACACAACTCCCGGCACAACAATCAAAGGAGGCGCTGAGTAATTTTTTTTGCAAATATAATAACTTGCATAAAAATCATCTTATTTTTCTATGCAATAAATAATTTCTATATAATTCTATATAATTTGTATTTTTTAGTGCTCAGGAGTACAATAGTTTGATGGAGCAGCCAAGAGAAAAAGAGATGAGAAAAACTGGCAATTTAGGCTGATGGCATTTTTCCTGTGAGGTAACCAACACCAACCAGCCTAGTCCTCCACGTCTATGCAAACCCTTTGAGGGGTTAAAGGATCCTTTGAGGATTGCAGGAAAATAAACCAGCCTCAGTCAATGGATAGCCTAACCGCAGTTAGTGAAGTAGACAAGCAGGTGAAACCACTCAGTCCAGGTTCCAAAAACATGTTTTGAAGGAAAAAGCTGCTTACAGCTACTGTAAGTGCCTCCTTTATTATTGGCATCACCAACTTCGCAGTAACATGTTCCTTCTCACCTTGATTTATGCTACATTTTAGCAAATATCAAACGAGAGACAAAGATGACCAAAACACCTGACCACGGCACAGGCTTGCAGCCAATAATACTTCAAATTCTAGCTCATCTGGAAATCCGGAAGATTCCAGGTTGCTTTACCATAAGCACATCAAATCACAGAACACCAAATGTTTCCTACTGGTGGGAACAAAGCAGATCAAGTAAATGAATCTTGTTCTTGAATGGGAACCAGGAGAATGTACCATGTGCTTCTTTGGACTGTGACATTTTACAGACAAGAATTCCTGTAAAACTTGAAGTTCTCAAGGCGGAAAGGAAAGACAGCCTCATCATCAGAGCTGGGACTCTGTGAAGGGCGTCCATCCGTCCGTCCATCCGCTGTAGGGAATGCGTTGGTAGGTCCATTAAAACCCACCTTCAAATGGAGAGCCGCTAAGCCTCATTCCAATCATGAAATGGGCAAAAGACATGAACAGAAATCTCATTACATAGCTATTAACAGGAAGTGACATATCCTTTGTTAACTCTATATTCTTGCCCAATAGGGTAGAGGGAGGAAAATATATTCATTATTAGATCATCTGGCATCAACAAAGAGCAGGGAAGCTACACCCTTTCTCAAAGACTCCTGACAACAAAGAACACACCAGCAACAACCAACCCAGAGCCAAGTGTCCCAATGTGACAAGTGAGCTCTGCTCCCCCCGGTGTCTGTGAAAAACTGGGAGAAAGGTGTGCAAGAGGGGCTGCTGGCCAGGTCAGAGCAAGCTGCCCTCAGCTGAGCGGGGGACAAAGTAGGTAGGAAACATCTAGAATCCGTAAAGACGAACTCACCTTTGGACACCTGAAAAATCCTGTTACATGTGAAGAGTGGCCCTGGCATTGGAGACAGAGGATACGAGCCAGGACAGTCTAGCATCCCAAGAAGCAGCCGTACGATGAACAGGAATGATGATACTGATGCAATTATGCAGATTGTGCGTTTCACATAATTATCTCACTTAAATTCTCATTGTGGCCTTACACAGCGGAGAACTATTCCTATTTCGCAAATAAGTAAACCAAGTCTTAAAGGGGTTTAGTCATGTCCTTAAGCTGGAACTTGAACCGAAGTCAACTTGAAGCCACAGCCATGGTTTGAACCTTTGTTCTTAGGTCTCCTGGCTTTTGTCTTAATCTCGCATTTTAGCTACAAGGACACGAGTTTTAGTTATATCTGAACAGCAGGGACCGACCGCTTGCCAACAGGATCTTAAGGTTTCTGTTAGTTTGATAAACTTTTGTAGCTACCTGCAACATCGAGACATTTATAGATGTCACTTCTTCACCTGGCTTGGAGCAAAATGAAAGCGTTCACACTGTTAAAAATGAATGAAAAGGTATTTGAAAATAGGCTTTAA
Organism: Vulpes lagopus; assembly: GCF_018345385.1. Classification (NCBI taxonomy): domain Eukaryota; kingdom Metazoa; phylum Chordata; class Mammalia; order Carnivora; family Canidae; genus Vulpes; species Vulpes lagopus. The sequence continues at coordinate 34,203,643 of NC_054847.1, read as the reverse complement.
AAACCTGAAAATACTATTAATGAGAAAGGAAGAGAGGTGGGAAGAAGGGAAGGGGGAGAACGGGGAGGGGAGGGAATTCAATACAATAAGAGGACTGCAGTTGAACTGTTCTAAAGTGAAGGAGAAACACCTTCAAGACACAGAGAAAATTCTGCCAAGTGCCCCAGGCTAGAGGGCCAAAGGTCTTGTCGGCCTGGTTTTCACGCGGAACTCTCCAATCCCATGAAAAAGTAGCACAAAATTATAATATTCTCTCCATAGTTTACCATGTAGTGTGTTTGCTGTTACTCAAGTCTAGACAAACAAAATGAGAAATTGTCTTTACATTGTTCTTTTCCTTCTAAGACCCACTGGCTTAAGTCTAGTTGACCTACATCAAATGCTTAGGACTAGTAGCGAGATTCTGAGTGATTTATGACCATCCCACTTAGTCCTCACAATACCCTTTTTTATCATGCTCCATTTTGCAGATGAGCTCACAGAGCTGCCCCAATGTTAGGTGAGTGCCCTGGCCAGGATCCCAACCCAACAGGCAGACAATTCACTGTAGGGACCCCTTCCCTTGGGTCCAGGCAAGCGGCATTATGCAGATTATTTTACGGATGACCAGGGCTACTCAATTATTGCTCCCGAACCAAGATGTGGTACAAGGGCTTTGAAAACATCACCATAGACACACATGGACCAAACACCAAGAAAGCATGTCCCTAACATTAAATTAATTGTCTTCTCAAAGTATATAGATAGACAACGGTACTCCGAGAACCCTCAGCGTAAGAAAATGCAAATTGACACAACGGAAAACCTTGAAGAGAACTATTGCACCATCAAGACTCTTGGATTTAGTAAAAGCATAAACAACAGACCTAAAGCTCACTAGGCATGGTCATTTTCTGAGCTTGCCTTCGAGATAAAAATACAACAGGAACAGAGAAAACTGTTTCTTTCACAGAGTCTCCACCCATTTCACGTTATAGTACCAATATCTATGCAGTCTGAAAGCCGTAACAAAAATTTTAAACCCGTAAATAAAAAAACAAATATAACTTCTCAAAATAAAGTCAGTAAAACTGGGAAAAGAAGCTGGATCTCCTCAAATGATTTCAGTCGGGCCCCATGAAGAGGAGCACGCATCCCTCCTAGACATGCTGTTGTAAAGACGTTTTCATCCTCAACCCACTTCCCTAAGCTTGAGAAAACAAGTTTCCTAAGAGAAGTCTGGCAGTTTTTCAAAGCTGACTTCTTACTCCTTCCTCTTCATAAAAACCATGAGATCAAAACATCAATGAACTTCAAACTCTGATTTCACCTTTTCAAGAAATGCTCAAAGCCTCCGCCTTGGGATTCACACATGTAAACACCTTACTGAGCTTGTTTTCCATCTAGTACCAAACAGAAAAACACACGATCAGAATCTTTTTCCAAGTCTCATATAAAACTTTTCTATTTTCTTATTTTAATTACATGATCAGTCATGAACTCTCCACATATCTTTCTTTGCTTATTTAAAATCATTTTTTAAATTATTATTTTAAATTACTCTAAAAACTTTCTATGAAACTAACACGAATACTAAACCGATACTTATTATTTCTTATAATCCAACCAGTGTTTCTTTTTTTTAATAATAAATTTATTTTTTATTGGTGTTCAATTTGCCAACATACAGAATAACACTCAGTGCTCATCCAACCAGTGTTTCTAAGATAAATAGGCAAAGCCTATTCTAAAACACAGCACCACGGTCCGTCTCTGAAAGTAGAATGGATTTTCCACTTTTAGACACACCATCTTTCCATACCGAAAAGAAAAAAAAAAAAAAGCATTCCTTCTGTGAAAGCACAAAATCTCTTTTCTTAAGCCAAAATCAACACCCTCTCCATTTCCCTATGACCCCACCTCCTAATTATTTCAAAAAACAATCCAACTTAATGATACCGAGGTAAGTAGGAGGGACTTACAGTTGAAGATGCCAGGAGGTGGGTGCTCAGTCACCAAGAGGCAGTTTTCTTCATCACTGTTGTCCCCACAGTCGTTCTGTTGGTTACAGACCAGTGAACCAAGATACAAGCATTTCCCGCTGGTGCAGGTGAATTTGCACTCTGAAAAAGGACAATAGAGAGCATAAAGTAGGCGATGCAAGCTCCATGCTCTTCAGTTGGTTTCCTTTCCCTTCCCCATTTGCGTGCCATGGTAGTTTGGGAAATGGGTCTGCATGCAGATCCCAAAAAAACTGAATTCAGAGAGGGCTATCTATGATGAAATACGCATGACAGCGTCCAGGGGAGCTCTGGGCCTGCTAGACATTACTCGCCCACGGTCGTTGACCCACAAAACGAGTAACATAGGTGCTTTCTTTCCACAACCTGCCCTGCAAAGTCAGAGATATGGGGTTCCTATGTTGCTTGAAAACATCTGTGGCAGTTTTCCAAGCCTCCAAGACTGTGGGGAGCCTCAGAAGCAGCAGCTGGGGGGCCAGCAGAACTTGAGATCTCAAGTTTAACAAAAGGAGGCTCACGCATTTTATTTCCAACTGTCACTGGATGTCGTGAAGCTCAGGGCAAAATATTTAGCTTCTCTGGTATTCATTCATCTCGTGCCTAAGAAACACCAATTTTAATAGTAGGCGGGGGTAGCACTGATTTTATAATGTAAAACGTAGGAAAATTAGGGATGCCTGGGTGGCTCAGTGGTTGAGCGTCTGTCTTTGGCTCAGGTCATGACCCCGGGATCCTGGGATCGAATCCCACGTCGGGTTCCCTGCATGGAGCCTGCTTCTCCCTCTGCCTGTGTCTCTGCCTCTCTCTGTCTCTCATGAATAAATAAATAAATAAATAAATAAATAAATAACATCTTTAAAAAAAAAAAAACATAGGAAAATAATGTATGTTCTCTGCTACCTGAGAAACATATGTGCCAAGGGTCATGTGAGTAACTTAAAGACTATGATGAAGCCCAAATCTCTGTAGGCCACACTGAACATGGGATCCCTGAAATCCCCACAAACCAATATATGAAACTGGAATATATACTTTTATAAGACTTTGAAATAAATTTGCAAACTTAACACATTACCGTCAATGTAAACATTTAAGGATAATGGAAATTACACAATCATATACACACGGGCACAGAAATAGTTATGTATGTCTTACATTAAATATCACCTCGCATTCTGACTATGAGCTTTCTCCTAGGAGCACCCACAAAAGCCAGCAGAACTCTTACGCTATGTACGAGTCAGTGGGTAGAAAACAAAACCTCTGGAAAAGCATCCCAGACCCCCACTCATGTTGACTATCACACCCTCTTCATTTCTCCCCTATTTCGTCTGTCTAGAACACGGGTGGCAGGCCTGGATCAAATCCAAGGTCCCTTCAACTCTAAAATTCCATTATTAAAATAAAAGACTGGGCATCAGCACACCGAGGCCTCCTCCAGTTACGCTAACAACAAAGAGGGTTGCAAAGAGAATAACCCCCTTTACCTGTTGCAAGGAGACAGAACGTAAATCCTCAAAGTATTTCCACGACCCAGTATGAAAGAGATACTAGAGTTCCCCCATTTGTTTGCATTTTCCTAAAAGAGCCTAGAAGACGCCAGCCCACCCCTTGACCTAGTTTAGAACAGCAGGTGAACAAAGCCCAAATGCACGTCCTACAAGTTCTTCACTGGCCACAGTGTCCAGGTTAAAAACATGTGTGCACTAAATGTGATCCAGGCCACATGGTAGGAACATTGCTGATGCCAAGTGCTCTTCCCATAAGGTACAAATGTTAAAACCCAGCTGTTTGAAATCACATTTATGAAGGGGCTTTTAACTTAATGGAAAAAAGGGATGTCAAGAAAATAATTTATCTTTCTTCCCAAAAGAAATATTAGAGTTCAGATTGATACCAAACATGAAAAGGACATTAGCCAAAAACAGGCTGATGATGTTGAAATGGTAATTGGAATAAAGGGAATGTTAACCTAAATTGAATTAAACTCCAACTAAAGGATTAATCATTGCTGTTAGACTTCCACGTTCCAGGTCATGTAGAACCTTAAACCGACAAGAACATGGAACCACACCCACACTTCACTCATGTCAACTTGTTCAAGCGAGGCCCAGTCCAGAGAACAAAATGTTTTCAAGGAAATGAATTATGTGATTCATTCATTTATATCATCAATATTTTAGCCCCTTCTTTGTTATGTGCCAGGTATTAAGACATGGAAACACAGAGATGAAAGAGCAAGTCCTCTTCCAAGGGCTTACAACATGATTTTTTTTTTTTTAATAATGTGAGAAGTTACCCATAGATTTTCTAACTCTTTCCAAGGACTTCTCTTCTTTCTTTATATCCTTCACATCTAGGGTGCTGCCCAGCAAGTAAAAGGCACTCGGTGAATCACATATTTGTTGAATAAATGAATGGTCTAATCTAAGCCTCCTAAGAACTCTACGAAATAATTAGGGTAGACATTATTCCCATTTCATTAGATAAGGAGATTAAGACTCAGAGATCAAGCTGACTTGCCCATAATTAAACTTCTAATAAACGGCAAAATCCAGATGTGTGTCCAAATCTGCTACCTCTGGTCTCAGGCTCTCTCCAGAGCTGCTTCTCAGTTTCTCTCCAAGTCTGCTTTCAAGACTGTGTAAGATTCACTCGTAATGAGGATGCCCACAAATGTAACAAGGTTCCCAAAGCAGTGTGTTTTCTTATGTAGGCTTAACCATTACTCAGGATGCATTTAACGAGGCTTTTGCGGATTTGCTTAGAAAGTTCTCACTTCTTAGATGATGCAAACATCAATATCAACCCACAGAATTTCAAACTCAAAAAATCTAAATCTTCTCAATGTTGAGTCATTAGCTAGATATCCAACTAAAGGCCTTTCCGTCACATGGCCACTTGAATCAAAACAACTAGATTGAAATTTGGAATCTCTTAACTTCCGGATGTGATACAGAAAATACTAGAAAATTGCTATGATGCTATTAAGTGTTAAAGATTAATGCTAAGGCTGGAATGAAATTGCTAAGTAAAACTTAAAAACTCTAAAGTGATGTAACTGGTATCGACAGAGGCAAGCTTTTTAAAATTTATTTAAATTCAATTTAATTAACATATAGTATATTGTTCGTTTCAGAGGTGGAACTTAGTGACTCATCAGTTGCTCATAATAACCAGTGCTCATTCCATCAAGTGAGAGGCAGGGCTTCTTTTTCTTTTTTTTTAATTTATTTTTTATTGGTGTTCAATTTGCCAACATATAGAATAACACCCACTGCTCATCCCATCAAGTGCCCCCCTCAGTGCCCGCCACCCAGTCACCCCCACCCCCCGCCCAAAGAGGCAGGGTTTCAACTGGATCCTGACTTACAAGACCATCTCCACCATACGTTGCTATCCAAAACTCCCGTGTGTACAGACATTAGTGAGTAGTCTGCTAATAACCAGTTTCTTTTGATATTTGAAACTAAGAACCCTAGATGCGATGCTCTGATTTTAGCTGTGCATCTTTCAACATTTCTGATGTCTGAGCCCCAGCCTGGGGAGTTGGTCTTGATGGTCCAAGGTGCAGACTGGGCAGCGGTTGTCACTACAGATCCTCAGAATGACCCTGATGAGCAGCCAGGATGAAGGGCCGCTGCCTGAGAACGTTAAGCTCCCTTTTTCACTAATAGTATTTTATTACAATATTTAGTTGGTACTTGCTAATCTACTAAAAACTTCTCTCTTAAAATATGTATTTGGATGATTCCTGGACATTAAGGTCTGGTTGCTAAAACTCTGTCCTGCCAAATAGGTATTTCAGAAGATCCAGAACACAGGTGTGAGCGACCCCCAAACTACATACTGACCCACTAACGACAGAAAACATCCTCAATGAAATAAAACTCGAGAGAGAAAGAAGATAGAAGAATAAAAATAATGTTTTCTTACTATATTTCATTCATTATTTGTGGAACTTGTTGGGTATTTCTGCCAATTCTGAAGTTGAAAGATATCAAAGATTGTTTAAACATTGGAAATATTTTGGCTACAAATTCATGGTGATTTCAGATGTGTAATACTGGAATGGAATACAAAAAGAACAACGTGGGAACTTATTAGTTTTTCCTTCAGGAGCTATTGACATGATTTCAAAATCTGTAATACTTAAATAATCCCTCTTCTTTAAAGTCGGGATTTTTTAAATGAAGAAAATGGTACTCCATTCTGCCATAACTCTATTTCTTATGAAAAAATTTTCAGAACTGCTAACAGATTTTAGAATCACTTTACATATATACTCGTAGTAATATAGCATCTTCTCCAAACTTAAGGGCTGCTGTAGTTTCTCTACGTTCCTACATAAAGCTTTCTGATGATTTTGTGACTTTGAATTGTCACAGCTTCATAACATTCTAATGCTGAGATGGCCCTGGAGACACAGTGGCCCAACCTCTCAAGTCACAGATGAGGAAATAATCCAGAGAGAACTCCTGACTTACCCAGAGTCAAAAAAATGAAATCATTGTCATTACAAGGATTTATTTATTTATTTATTTATTTATTTATGGAACATAAAGCCCAAGATTTCTATCAAATTGAGGGGAAATTATTTTTTTTGTACTGAATATCATTCTAATTATATACAAACTAATAACCAGTTGGAGCATACCATGTGAGAGAGGAAAAAAGGAAAAGAATGATTCTATGAATACCAAACTTACATACAAAAAACCCCCCACTATATTAAAAACAAATTAGGGGGCACGTCGAACTAGCTCAGTTAGTACAGCATGCAACTCTTGGTCTCAGAGTCATAAGTTTGAGCCAAACATTGACCATGGAGCCTATTTTAAAAAAGGTTTTTTTAAGGACCAGTAGCTTACCAATTTTATACTTTACACCTAAACTTCGACAAGCTTCAAAGATAAATGCTCAATCTTGAATTTCAGGAGGACAAACTTGTATCTCATAGATGAAAGTTAATCCACTTGGTAGAGTCAAAATTCTATTAGTTAAAAGACAACAAAAAGCACTTGAAAGTTGCTAAGAGAGAACAGATCTAAAATGTTCTCACCCCAAAAAAGGAAATAATCAGGTGACCTGACCCAGGTGGTTAGCTAATGTGATAGCAGTCATCATTTTGCAATACGTAAGTGTATCGAATTAACATGTTGTACACATAAACTCTTATGATATGTCAGTCATGTCTCAATAAAGCTGGAGGGGGAGGAGGCAACAAAAAGTTGTTCTCAATTTTTCTACACCCTTTTTTTAAAGCCTTGGTTTTCACAGATATAATATCTTAGTCACAAAATAAGGACCTATATACGGTATTACATCACAGCTGTAAAATCAGCCTTTTCTGTGAATTGGCAAAGTCGTCTATGATATCTATTTCTGTTAAAATTCATATAGCAACATCGACTCATTCAGTTCACACTTCTATCATTCACAAACCTGAAAACAGAGAGTGATTCCGGCTCCAACATTTTTGACATTAAAATCTAGCATTTGCTCTCAGTCAGTAATTTTCTGACATCAAAATCCAGGATTTTGCTCCTAGTAAAAACTAGGATTTGCCTTCTTAATGTACCTACATTGTGAATAATAGAGATTAAACTTAGCTGTTAGCAATGTAAAGGTGAAGAATTAATAGGTCTCCAAAATTAGTACAAATAATTTTACCACAACCAACATAAGTTTACATTTCCTAGCATAGAGATGACAACAGTATGTTTATTGACTTGTATACACATCGCCTACTCCCCGGCAAGGCACAGGACTACCTACCATAAAAGGAAAAGTTCAATAAAAATGAAAAACAACGAATAAAAGACAAAAAACATGAACCAAAAAAATGCAAGGGAAAAGAGAAAAAACTTTGTGACTTAAGAGAGCTCTAGTAACCAGCCATTAAATTGAACTCCAAGCAAAGACGCAGCCACAGAGACAAGGAAACCAGAGAGGTAGATGGTGGCGAGCCCTCGCTAACTGATAACGATAGACATCCCGATTAATCAGAAACAGACTTTTTCCTGCTTTGGAGACTTAAAAGTGCCCGTCACTGTTATAAGGGATGCTATACAACAGCACGGGAGCTATCTCAGATATCAGTTTTGTCAAAAAGGAAAAAAAAAGGCTCCCCATATGGTTATTTCCTTTACCAGCCTTCAGTGCATTGAGCAAACTGGACTAGTTTCTATTAAGGAGGCCAGAATGACAGCACCAGAAAGTTGTGATTTAGTGAATTATGAAGATAAGACTTTGAGAATCCTCAGAAATGGAAAGCTAATCCTTAGGGCTATTCTTCTCAAATGTCAGCTTCTGACAGCACGCGAATGGCATAAGGATGATAATACACATATTCTCCTACAAATTTTTTTTTTTTTTAATTTTATTTATGATAGTCATACAGAGAGAAAGAGAGAGAGGCAGAGACACAGGCAGAGGGAGAAGCAGGCTCCATGCACCGGGAGCCTGATGTGGGATTCGATCCCAGGTCTCCAGGATCGCGCCCTGGGCCAAAGGCAGGCGCCAAACCGCTGCGCCACCCAGGGATCCCTCCTACAAAATTTTTTAATGCAAAGAATACATTTTGAGTAAACCCGTAAGAGACTTAGCATCTCACATGTTAGCAACACTGATCTCTTTGGAGATCTGAGGGAAGAGATCTGCAGAAGTTACGTGTGCCTCACCTCATAGCACACGGTCATCTACCTGCACAGCAGGTGGAAAGTCCAATGTAAAGACACTATCACTGATGATGCCCTCCCCTCCCTCAGAGACAGAGCCAACTCTCCTGGTTATAAATTTGGAACAAAGGGGAATTTAATTAGAAGGTTTATATTCTGTATAATGAATTAAGTTACCCACAAGCATTTAATAAAAATCATATCTTAAGTGTTACTACTGAAACCATGCTGTCCTTCAAAAAGATGAATATGACATGATAAAAGGATATTGGCTCATATAGTAAGATTAACATAGAAGAGCCTCCCATCAAAGATAGCAATAAATTTTTTTAACTCAATCCATTTTATGATGTGGCTTATCTTTCTCACTAAGGTGCTGAAAAGATGATTTTAACGTGTCTGAAATTATCTGAGAACTATAAATGAAAAATGTGCTCTTAAAATTCCAAGGTATTTTTAGGCTTCACACTTCTAGTCCTACGATTACCTCTTAGTGCAACTTTAAACATTGCCCAACTTTCATCAAAAGGCATTTTAAAGATCAATAAAAGCCGGTTTAGATCTTGAATTAGCAAACAGCACTATTTCTTTTTTTGTGTTTAAAACCAATGAATGAATGAATGAACTTGTTTCTGTGTTTTTCTGTATATAGAATGTCAGAAGGTATTCTTACTAACTTAGCACAGCACTAGAGCCAAGCGGGTAAAAGCTACCTTAAAACACTTTTTAAAAAAAGATTTTTGTTTATTCATGAGAGATACGGGGGAGGGGAGGGAGAGAGAGAGAGAGGCAGAGACACAGGCAGAGGGAGAAGCAGGCTCCATGCAGGGAGCCTGACGTGGGACACCTTCCCGGGTCTCCAGGACCGCGCCCTGGGCTGAAGGCGAGGCTAAACCGCTGAGCCACCCGGGCTGCCCCTACCTTAAAACACTTTGAGGAACAAAGTGTTCACCAATATATGCAATGCACACGGGAAAACAGTTTGAAAGGATGCTGCTCAAAATACAAACAGTGGCAACCTCTGGGTGCTAGGGTCATTACGTAATTCATGAGTTCTTTGACAATTTTAAGTATGATTTTATAATCAAGGAAAGTATAAATCCTATTTTAAGGGGAGAAATCTCTGTGAAAATCTCTGTGAAAACAGATTTATTTATTTATTTATTTATTCATTCATTCATTTAGAAAACAGATTTAGAAGGCTAAATCTATCACAATCCTAACTTTAAAGGCACCAATAAAGTACCCAATGGCATCATCCAAACAGAAACCCAGACAGACAGCTCCAGCCCCATAAGGAGAAGCACTATTTCAGTTACACCTCATTTCATAAAGTGCGTATTGACTACCTATCATGGATGGAGCAGCGGTGGCCGAAGGGATACTGGTTAGTTGGCAGTAACTGCGAGGGGAGTGGTGAGTGGAAGAGGCCAGAGAAGGCCTGTGGGTCACCGGACAAAAAGCTGCTTTACTAGGAGACCTGAGGCATTAAAGAATATTAAGCACATGCACAGATGCATTCTGACATTTTAAATTATTTTCCTACAGTCCGGTGTGTTTAAGAGCTTGTGTGCGTTAGAGAGAGAGAGAGAGAGAGAGAGAGAGAGAGGCAGAGACACAGGCAGAGGGAGAAGCAGGCCCCATGCAGGGAGCCCGACGTGGGACTCGATCCTGGGTCTCTAGGGTCATGCCTTGGGCTGAAGGCAGGAACTAAACCATGGAGCTACCCAGCAATCCCCCCCACCCTCTTTTCCTATTTTCAGTTTCTCCCCATGTCATTTCCATCTAACATTATATTTACATATACGCATAATCTTTTCCCCCCACTAGAATATAAACTACATGAAGGCAGGTAGAGATTTCTGTCTGCCTGGCTTTACTGAGGAATTCTCAGGGTCTGGAAAAGGACCTGGTATATCGTAAGTATTCAATAAATCTTTGTCAAATAAATCAATGAACAGAAATAAAAGCTCATCCAGTGGTTCTTATAGGAAACACAATTAACTACTGGCATCCCTTTAGTGAAGAAGGTTTTCTCTAACTGAGCAAATACTTCTTTTCTACTCTTGGGGTAAAGAAGAGATAAAAAGGAGATGAAACACACGTATATTACTAGCAAATCATGTAAGATTTTTTAAGGCAAAGAGTGAGTCAAAATTATAAGCCAAAATAGTTTCTGATTACCTGTGGTCTTCATTTATGGAATTATTCTCTCTCTAGTGTTCAATGTCATAAATATTTAGGCTTTTTCCATCTGTCCCTTCCCAGTCATCTGGCCTAATTCCTAAACCACAATATTCTCTCTCAGCGCAGCCTTGTGTGTTTTGGAGAGAAAGCCCATCGTCTGGCTAGAGCATTAGACTGTTTGCTCAGGAAACAGCCAGCTACTTCCCTGGCAGCTTCCGGCACCCTGAGAACTGGGTGTGGACACAGAGTTCTCCACCTGTTTATTTTTTATTATTTACAGACAAGCTCACAGGAGCCAGGGAGTAAGACAGGTATTCATTGATTCACGGTACTGCTGACTCAGTCTTGTCCTCAAGTCGATCACAGCAAGTTATTTTCTCCTACTTGAGTAAAAACTGCTCACTTTCTTGTCTTGAGCCTGACAAGGCTGTTTGCCTGGGGTCCTCCAACTGCCACACGCCCCTTAAGAAACCTCCTTCTCTGAAAACTTACACCGTCGGAGACCTCCACAAATCCAACCTCGCTAACCTCAAAGCGCAATGGGGAGATGGCTGTATAAACTCCTGTGTTCCCTGCCTGCTTTAGCCAACCCACACTAGAACTTTGAGATGCTACCCTTATACTTTTTTAATAGTTAATAAGAAGCTCTACTGTAAGGAGAACGTCCCTTTCCCCAGTTAAAGAAGGTTTGTTACCTCTTGTTTTGTCTCATATCCCCTATTGGTTTCTTGGAACCCCTTTTGTCCCCTCAAATAAACTTCCCACTTCAGGCTTTATTCATCCCTACTGTCCTCCAGGATAAGCTGATGACCTCCTATCCATGATGGTGCTGACTCCAGTCAAGTCTTTTTTATTTTTTAAGATTTTATGTATTTATTCATGAGAGACACACAGAGAGAGGCAGAGACACCGGTAGAGGGAGAAGCAGGTTCCCTGCAGGGAGCCCGCCGTGGGACTCGATCCCGGGACCCCAGGATCATGCTCTGAGCTGAAGGCAGACACTCAACCGCTGAGCCACCCAGGCATCCTGACTCCAGCCAAGTCTTGAAGCTCCTTTACAACATACATGACCCCAGAGATGCTCAATGTCAGTTGATGTCCAGAGGAAGATCTTCAGATCCTTTAAAATAAGGGTCTTTGGTTTCCACAACTAATCAAATCCAAAGCTGGGATCAATGTGAGTGAAAAGCCATTGCCATGTCCTCCCTCAAACGCCATAGTTTAGAGGGAGAAAAACTAGAGAGCAGGGGAACCCTCTTGGCTCCCGCTGACCCAGGACCAATCCTGCCTTGGACAGGAGCGACATAGAGGCTGCAGTGCAGGCCCGCACTCTACTTCCATCCATGGCTGCTGTCTGACTGGAGAAAGTGACCTACTCCTGACACCTGATACCAGGTGATAATCTCACAAAAAATGTCACAAAGACATTTTTTTTTGTCCTGAATATGCTCATTTCAGGCCTTTGAATTTCTTTAGAGTTCCATGCACAAATTAAGGACTTCCTGAATTCTTTTGCCTATTTCCCCAATCACCAAAAAGAGACTATTTCTGGTAGACCTAAGGAATTTCAAAACAATCTGATTAACAACCTGAACGAGGGTCTTAAAACGTATCTTCCGCAGTGGAGCGCTGGTTGATAAAACTCTGACCATTAGCTAGTGTGTCGCTCTGCTCGAGCCTTCCCTGAGGGCGTGCCCGGGTGGAAGCCCATCCCACTTGTGCGGTAGACCTGATAGCATAGGACACAAGACCTCTGGCCACCATGTTGCTCTTGGTCATCTGTCCTTAAGCCTCTTCCCATGATCCCTCTGCTCCAACCTTCATGGAACTGTGTCTCCCTTTAAAGGCTAGATTTACTCTCCACTGTCGTCTGGCTACCCTTTTGCATCCTCGCCAAGAGAATGGGCCTCAGACACCACCAGTGACCTATCCAAGGACTTGCTCAGCGTGGAGGCCAGGTCAGCTGGACTGATAGCCAGTGTACCATCAGTGGTTCCATAAATGCAGCACACGATGAGGACAGTTCACGCGGCTTCCCAAGCCACCCGCTTCGGCACGGAGAACTCATGTGGGTTGTCCCTCCAGCTCCAGCTTTCCTGCTGAAGCCAACTCCATTCGATCTCGTGCCGTCCTTAATGGAGACAGAGGTAAACGGTCTCACCTTAATAACCAATCGCACCCTCCAATATGGTCCTGAGGTTACCCTTTACTTGGTAAAGATTTTAGTTATTTGAGAGTGAGAGCGAGAGCGAGAGCGAGAGCACACATGCACTGGGGCAGGGACAGAGGGAGAGAAGCTCAGGCAGATCCCGTGCTGAGTGGGAAGCTCGACCCGGGGCTCAGTCTCGCAAGCCCATGATCATGACCTGAGCCAAAATCAGGAGGCAGGCACTTAATGGACTGAGCCACCCTGGTGCCCCTTGAGGTTACTCTTTAGCTTTCTTATCCCCAAACTCCAATTTCTCCTATTTGTCCACATTACTGGAAAGAGTAAATACACTAAATGGACATGGAGTGGAGTTTTAATGCTATTTCATAGACACTATAGGAGCTTTTCCCAATACTATTTCTGTACAAAAATTTATAAAACAGACAAAAATAAACGACAAATGTGGCATAGAACCCAAGTCCCCAAGTATACACCAAAAGCAAATTCATAAAAAAGAAACACAAACCAAAGTAATTTTTCCGTATATTTAAGTAAAACAAAGCACTCGATTTAAAAATGTAACCCTCCTGATCCACACCCAAGACTGCCTATGTTCCTTGCTTTTAATTTTCTACAGCACTTAACACCTTTTATAAGTCCTACAATTATTTTTTTATATTGTTTATAGTCTCTGATCACTAGATTTTAAGTTTGTCTGAATGTAAGACATTTTTAAGGTAATGTTTAATGTTATTTCCCTGGGGCCTAGAAAAATATCCGGCATGTAATAGGTTCTCAAAAAAAAAAAAATCCTGAATGAAGGAAAAGTTTATTCTATCAAGTAAATAGGTATTTATAAATCAGAGATAACATGTGTCTCCTCTACTTTAAATTATTCTATATGTTGGCAAATTGAACACCAATAAAAAATAAATTTATTAAATGAATAAATAAATAAATAAATAAATTCTTCAATCTACTCCCATCACCTTCAGAATATAGTCCATACAGGTAGGAGTATAGGACTCTTCCTTCCACAGTGCTCCTGACCACCTTTACAAACCCGTTTCCCAGCTCCTCTACACATCACTCTGGAAGCCAGACACACCACAACACAAAGATGCTCTCAAGCACCCCGTGGCTTCCCATCACTGTGCTTTGGCGCATCCTACTTCTCCTGCCTAGAATGCCTTGCTCTTCCCACCCCTTGCCTGACAAATGCTTACTGACCTTTCAGGAGAAAAACTTAAAAAATTAAAAAAAAAAGCCACGTCTGTTAAGCCTTCCCCAACCTCTCCATTCCCACTACGAGAAACTATCACTGCCTCTCTCTGTGTTCCCATGGCAACCAGCACATCCCTCCAGTCCCGTGCTTGTCATGCTGCTGTCATTGTTTGTCTGTTTGTCTGTCTCACCCACTGGTGAGACCTCGACCTCTCTCCAGCCCACAACACACCATGTCTTTGCATCCCCAGCATCTAGCAGGGCAGGTGATTAATAATTGCTTGGACTTCTATTGAATCCAAAGCGTGGGGAGGGGACAGGAAGAAACAAGCACACTTTGGGGTTCAGTTTTGTTTCTTTTACTTGTGCCTGAAATCTAGGCTTTCACCACAGACAGGTAAGTTAAAGGGAAAGATGTAAGAGATGCAGAACAGTTTCCCTCCACCGGTTTTGCGTTGAATCGGAAGGGTCCAATTGTCTTTGCTGATTTAAGTTGTTAAATCAAAAAAATAAAAATAAAAATAAAAAACAAATAAAAAAAATAAGCTGTTAAATCGGTGTAAATCCTACAAACTATCGTACGCATCGTCTCTCCACTACATGTCCAAAATTAGGAGCCAATCAATCAACACTACAGGTAAGTGTAAGTATAGATGTTTTCACACAGAGAAAATCCTACACAAATTCTACACCAAAATTACACAGTGTCAATGACCACAGTTTTCCTATGAGATGAAGGACACATGAGAGGGGCCTCATGAGCAGGACTTTGGACAACCCTTCAGGTGCATGTACAGGAACCAGCCCTGTAAGAGGTGATGCTGGGAAAGGAGTGTGGCTCTGGCGCTGTCAACCTGCTATCGAGGACTGACAGGCAAACGTCTGTAGTTCTTTTTGACGTCTAGAGGCTTTGTTTTATCGCATTAATATTGGTGTCGTCCTAGCGAGTTACCACTTGTCTAAAACTCTGACGATGTGGGGCCTTTGGGGAAGAAGGCTTCTGATTTTAAGGCGGCTTAGGAAAAACCCCACTTGCCACATTTCCCACTGAGCTGTGACTTCAGCTGCTCCTGGAACTGGGAGGGCTGGGCCCCTGGGTGCTCACACTCACTCTTTCCCCTGCATTCCTTACAGCTAATCCACCGTTTCCTCTTACCTGCAGGAGGCCTCTGCTGGTTTCTCCACAGCCTTGGACAAGTGTCAGCCCTCCTACTCTTTTTTATTTTATTTTATTTTATTTTATTTTATTTTATTTTATTTTATTTTATTTTATTATTTTATTTATTTTATTTTATTTTTAAGATTTTCTTTATTTATTCATAAGAGAGACACACAGAGAGGCACAGGCACAGGCAGAGGGAGAAGCAGGCTCCACACAGGGAGCCCGATGTGGGACTCGATCCTGGGTCTCCAGGATCACGCCCTGCGCCAAAGGCAGGTGCCAAACCGCTGAGCCACCCGGGCTGCCCTAGCCCTCCTATTCTTCACCTTCCCCCTCAGACTAACCAAAACGCAAGCAATCACCTTTCCAACCTTCGTGTCACCAAACACCAGATGTCCTGACCCTTTACTTTCTTTGCCCCCCCACTGTTATTCACCTGATCATTTAGCACCTGGTCAACACCACTGTACGCCAGGCCCGGTGTTAGAGGCTTCCTGCACGTTACCTTAGATGAGCTGAAGCTGATGCTCAGGAGGCTCCACTGAGCAGATGGCCACCTGGGGAAAAGCCGGAAAACAACTGCTTGCATGCTCACTCTCCCCTGCTCTGTGCTCTGGGCCCCCAGGCCCATGACAAGCTATGGTGTGCAGACCAGAGGTGGAGGGGCAGGCAGACGGGGCTCCTGTGCCAATGGTGTAGAGTCACAGCATCTACAGACTGGAGGAGAGTGGGGCAAAGCCTAGGCTGATTTCCTAAATCCCACACAACCTCCCTGCCTATCTACTGCTTCTCCCCAGGGCACGAATGGCCTGGAAATAAGTGTCAAGCCGTAGAGAAGTATCCTCACACATGGACTCAAACACCCGCGCACAATCACCATGACGCTCCCCGCCACACAGTCAGCATGGGCCCGAAAGGCAGCTTGACTGTCTCATCCTGCACAGCTATCCCATTCTACAGAGATTTTTAAAAAATTAGTCTGTGGTACTAAATGCAGAAAGATAACCTCTGATCCTATTAAAATATTCAATGATTGTTTTGCTCGATGGCCCTGGAATGCTTTCCTCTGTGTAATGTGCAGGAGGGCTACGTAGGGGGGCTTTCCCGTCCTGTCACCACACTCCGGGGCTGCCGACCTAAGCATCTGCCAGGCTGCGCTGAGTTCCTTGCACTCTTGGGACACAGAGGGTTGACGTGCCTTCCAAAACCAGTAGAAACTAACATTTTCTATGCTGTCCAGAGTATTCTAGACTGAGTGCTGCATAGTTGGCCCCTGCCCGCTGCAGAGCCCCGGAAGGGTGCGTCCAGGCTGGACGGGGACCGCTACGTGCTGTAAGCCGCCCAAGGAAGTTCTGCATCGGGCTGCAAGGCCTGAACGACGCTGTGCTTGGATTCCTCTAGCAGAACAGACATCAGAGCTCAAATGTGCTTTTGGGAAACTTACCTGCAACTAAGACCCATATTCTTTATTTCTGTGAAGAACTAAGGTGTTAAAAAGACCTGCTAGGTGTGTCTTAAAAACCTCCTGCTCTTTAAAAATGGTTCTCAATCTTGTGGCACTTTTTCTGTTATAGATCACGAGTGTGGCAGCTAGTCAGCGAGGCACAGACAGCGGTTTGTGCTGTGACGGGGCGTGCAGGGCAGCGCAAGGGATCTGTCCTCACCCAGGTAGGCACCACGTTGACGCAGGCATCTCACCAAGACCACCGGCGTCTGTGTACATGGAGCCTATGTGACGTGCACCGCAGCGTGTCTCCAGCCTTCCACCAGCTGAGGACGGGGAATGCTAGGGGTGGAAGAAACACTAGGAATTATGTGATTTCCAACCCCCTTATTTTAGAGACGATGAATCTCAGGCACAAAGAAAGGAGGAGCTATAACATGGTGGAGCTAGAATCAGAACCCCCGGGGCCACATCCTGGGGCGATCACTGGTTGCCTAGCTGATCTTGAGCCAATTACTTATCTTCTCCAGGTGACAGTTCACAGGCTACCTCAGGGGGATTTTATTTATTTTATTTTATTTTATTTTATTTTATTTATTTATTTTATTTTATTTATTTTATTTTATTTTATTTTATTTATTTTATTTTTAATAAATTTATTTTTTATTGGTGTTCAATTTGCCAACATATATCATAATGCCCAGTGCTCATCCCGTCAAGTGCCCCCCTCAGTGCCCGTCACCCAGTCACCCCCACCCCCCGCCCACCTCCCCTTCCACCACCCCTTGTTCGTTTCCCAGAGTTAGGAGTCTCTCATGGTCTGTCTCCCTTTCTGATATTTCCCACTTATTATTTCTCCCTTCCTCATGGGGATATTTTAAAGATGAAATTACATAACTCATGTAAAGAACTTAAAAGACTCCCAGACATGTAATATTATATCTGAAACTAAGCTTGAGCCAAGCCACGATCTAAAACTGACTTAATGACTTCCATGCTGCTTTCCAACTTAGGTCATTACTATATTGTACAGGTTGTAAAAGGACAAAAAGACTGAATGAACATCAAAGAAGTTGAATCTGTGTCATATATGTCTATCTACAGAGGCCCTTGTCCTAAAACTTATGCGGATTTCCAAATACCATTATAGCACATAATTTCTCCCAATAAAATGCAGCAAAATATAACAGAAAAATTTGAGGGACCCCGTTTGACTCTTAATGATTCTATAAACATAGCCCTAAGGTAATTTATAAAGCTAATAAAATGCTTTCCACCTGAAGCATTTACTGCAAGTTTTTATTGTCAGTGACAAAAGTACACGAAACAGTTTTCTATGTCGTACAATCAAGCCACCATAGAATTCAAAGATCTTTGCTTTCATTTACACAGAATTTCTATCCTCTGGTTTTGAACCCAAGTGTCCAGAGTCTAAAGGCAGCAGGATTCCTAAGGGCGGGAGCTGCACGTGGCGGGCCCGCTCTCTATCTCTGGCCCGACGCCTGGCCCATGCACGTACACTTCTGGAACCAAGCTATCGTCCGGCAGAGAGAGCCAGCCAACTGTATCTCAAAGTGTTTGTCCACTAGCTGCTGCTCTAAACTTTGAACCTGTCATACCAAAGGCGGCGTAAGTGTCTCAACATGCAACGCACAACAGCACAGGTTATGCAAAAGCTGACCCGAGGGCTGTCCGTAGAGACACGTGCCCGCAATGGAATAATAAGGACCCAGAACCCATAAGAGATGAGGGACAAAGACAACCCAAGAAGGGATTCAGGGCATCAATGGAAGATGCAGTTTCAGGCAGGAAGAATGATATGAAAGAAGCCTGGCACAGGCAAGGTCCAGTGACACGGGCCTCCGCGTCCCAGACGGCAAATCAGACAGGAGCACACGGCTGTCAGTTGACCGAACCGGGAGAGACTCCCCATAAAGATGGCACCAAGCTGGCTCCTCAAGGCGAGTGTCCAGGCAGGGGTGGAGGTTCCCGCACGAACTCCGTGCCCGGGAATGGGGGGCATGAGGAGCCTGCTTCCAGCAGGGGTGCCCACCGTGGATGGCCAGGCAGGGCTGAGGTGGGGCGGGGTGAGCCCTTGAGGGTCTCTGGTGACAAGCCAGTGTGCAGGCTTCAGTGGGGGCTCAGGACCCCCGAACATCTGGGAAGCCGGGCCCCACGACTACCAGGTTCAATACCTCGACCAGAGGTGAGCCACTGGGAAAGGTGGGAACTGGGCAAGCCCTTCATCTCCCAGGGCTTCCCTTCCTAAGAGGATGAATGCTCCCCTCCAACATGGACCCACAGCCCGGGGTGTCAGCATGCGCCACAGCGCAAAATCATAGGAAGAAAGGTCGATGGAAGGAAGCACACAAAAAATTACTCGCAATAAATTGAGCAAAGAGGAATCCTGACACCTACAGACCACGGTTCGGGCCACTGCAACGGGAGCCCGATTCGTGTGCTTTCAAACGTATCAAACCATGAAATCGCTATTTGCAAATAAAGAGATGCGCTCAGGACAGGATTCAAAAGTAGGAAAAAGGTGGTAGTCCTAATCTCCTACTTGTGCCTTGAAGTTTTACACCAAGCTTGTGAATTATGCTGGGTAAACCTGAAAGAAGCAGTAATCAGTTTACGCAAATATTTTTATTTTGTTCATTTAAGTAACCGCCCGACGTGGGGCTAGAACTTACGACCCCAAGATCAAGAGTCACATGCTCTCCTGAGCCGGCCAGACACCCCTCAAATACATTCCTTAGAATACTTTTCCAATTTCCAGATTTCCATCAGATCTCGCCAGGCCTGCTCCGTCCCTACTGCACTGGGATGTGAACTATGGAAACTCAAGCTGTGGGCCGTTTCTCATGCACCATGACCTGCCTTCATCCTCTAACGCAGCACAGTTCATAGTTTTTCACCAATAGCATGCAGTGTAGTTTTGCGATGACAATTACATTTTTTTGCAAATAGAAAATAAAATTCTGCCGAAGAAGTGAGTGAATGGATGGATTCCTACTTCACTAGATATAGGCCCCAGTATTATAGGAAACACAGACATCTGAAGTCCACACCGACCTTCCCCTAAGCCGCTGTAGAACCGACACAGCGGGTCTTGGGCGAGGTCTGTCTTCACTATGTGTCTCTACAGCAGGGCATGATAATAAGCCCCGCCGACCTCAGGCACCACCTGAGACCTGTGACTGGAGGTGGAACCGCAAACCACGAAAGGCAAAGTCCCTGTTATTCCTGGAAAGATAACTGGGAACAAAAACAGAATTTCAAAAGGGGATGGTGCTGGGATGATCCCATTCACAAAACTTGAAAAAAATGCAAGAACTGGGAGCGGCCCAGGGCTGTCTCACGTCTTGGCTCGTGAACACGGCAACGATCATGACAACTAGGCAAGGGAGTTCCTGTGCATCATCCCAGGGAAGCTTCCCAACAAACCCACAAGATGTTACTGGGCATCATCACTTGGGCCCACCTGCCCAAGGGTAAACCGAGGAGGAGGAGTTGCCACAGTCCAGAACAGCCAAAGCACGGCAAGGCATAGACTCACACACACTTAGGGGTCAGGACTCCAGTTTCTAAGATCGGGTCTGCTACGAGGTGGTTGTAGGACTTTAAACTCTGGACCTTGCTTTTCTCATACCTGAAAAAAAAAATAAGGAAACTAAATAGAAGACTTTCGGTGACCTTTCTAGCACTGAACTACCCTCAGCAATGACCTCCTGATTATGTCCTACTGGACAACCATGCTATTCCTTGCCGTAGTTCATGCCCCTGCTTCCCAGGCTGCTGCCCTCCGGCGCTGAATCCTTTTCCTTTATCTCTCATTCATCCCAGCAGCTTCCATTATCACCAAGACTCAAAGCCCTCCTCTAGCCCCACGTCACCACTGAAGATCCAGTGGACCCTCCCTTCGGCCCCCTGACCTACAAGTCACAAGTGACGAACGGCCCTTGATATAAAGCCTACCAAGGGTCTCCAGTAGGCAAAGCATGTAGAGATAAGGCCAGCAGCCAAACGCGGTCCTATCCACCCAAACTTCTACCCTGGAAGCTTTCTGTTGAACGAACATCTGGCTTCAGGAAAGACCCGCTCAGGGTCCAGGCAGACAAGCCTGCCTACCCACCCTGCTGACGGACGGGGCAACAGATGGGGCAGCCAGCAGTCCTTCTCTCCAGACAACAGCCTTGGAGAACTGGAATCCCATGGAAGATGACATAGTGTATTCCAAAGGGTTGCCAAGACCTGTCCTGGGGGGTGAGGTTTCCCCCTCTGGTAAGCTGAGGATGTCGTCCACTTCACACATCAATTCCCGTGGCGGCTCAAAAATAAGCCTACTCCCCTCACAGGCATGATGCGCCTCACAGCCCTGGGCCCATGGCAGGCTCCTGCAGATATTCTTGACCACGAAGGAGACACATCGGCCCTGCGACAGGACCTCCCTCAATGTAGAAGGCATCCATACCCCATCCATAGGGGAAGAGCATCAGGACTCCCCTGCTGCTCTTCATAATGATACCACCTGCTGGATGGACATACACAAACCCCACTTTTGTGGTTTTCTTTCTTTTAATAATAAATTTATTTTTTATTGGTGTTCAATCTGCCAACATACAGAATAACACCCAGTGCTCATCCCGTCAAACCCCACTTTTGGAGAGATAGTCACCCAGAGAAAGGTCATTCCTCTAGGCTATTAACCATCTTCACGACCAAATAAAAATGATAGTTTTTCAGGTCCTAAGAGACTGCGTATGTTCTAGAAATGTGGATGATGTCTTAGCTGAGGAGTCAATCAGCACTTCTGGCGCGAAGGAGCCTACACCACACAGAGACCTCCGTGCAAGGGCGCCACCAAATAAATATCTTACCTCCAGCTTGACCTGCAGGTCAGTTTCAATTACCCATGATCATGAGTGAAACCAGGAGTAAGGGTGATCCCCAAGGAACTGTTTACATAGGCTTCGCAAGGGATTTTTGCACCTTGTTTTGCATGAGGCTAGCGTCTGGGGATTTTACTTCATGATGAATGGTGAAGGGTCACACTGTCCAGGCCGAGGGTCCCGCGGGCTCCCTCCTGCTCTGCGCTCCCCAACACTTCAAGCTGAAGACAGTGCAGGTGGCTATCTGAAGCCGGCCTGCCCGCCATCCCTCGCCTGAAACAATAACGAGGCCTTTGGGTTTATGGACATCCGGCTATGCTGCAGCGGACACAGAAACGCAAAAGCAAACGCGAAACATGGTTCATTGTATCAGTGGGGAACTTCATCATATCCTCCAGTTACTCATATAATATAACATTGAAACGTGATTTCCCCCTGTTAAACCCCAATTCCTGCCTCCCCTCTGGCCTCTAAGTGACCATGACAACAGGGACGCTGATGCACAAGGAGCTGAACCAGGCACCGTCCGTACACTAGCCTGTTGAACCCAGAGGTGGGTATCAACCATCACACATTTCAAGGCTGAAACAGGCTCCAAGAAATGGGGAAGGAGCTCAAAACCCACGTGCTTGTCCCTTTGGTCAGGAGACCTGCTTCGTAAGGGCAGGCACTCCAGCTTGTTCATCTTTGTATTTTTTTTGAGATGAGCACAAAACCACTTACAATGTGGGCCTCTAGTAGGGATTTCTAGAACAAAGTGTAGCTGATCATATAGTTCATCTCTGACTCGAGAAAATACGTCCAGAGTATCACCAAAGCAAACTTCACCCATTTATTTCATTACCATAAACCTTGGGTTTGCCTAGAAATGCTGACACTTTTGTTATAATTATTGTTTTCCCCAATGATTTCATGTGCCAGCTGTATTCCTTCACGGAAAGAAGATCTAAAATTTCTTAGAAAAGCTTACTAAGCAACACAAGTGATGCGGCGACCTCAACGGACACAGGATATCCAGCAAATTTTGGTGACTAAACGATGAACTAGAACTCCCTGATTTCTAAAGATATAATTTCTGTCTTCCAACCGTTCACCATTCACCATGAAGTAAAACTCTATCCCCTTTCCCAAATCACATTCCGCCGTGCTGCTGCCTGTAAAGGGTACTATTCAGGAAAATTACAAGTACCTGGTCACACTGGGGATGGGGTTAAAAGGAAATGCGGTTTACAAAGAACCCAACACATGTTTAAAATATACTGTGATACAAACTCCTGCACAAGCATTCATTTACTTTGTCCAAATTTTTTCAGCTTAAACACAAAATAGCTAGAATTTAAGAACAATGAGCCTATTGCATTTCAGTGACTAGCACACATTTATGATTCTCTTTTCCTGCCCAGCACTGAAACTTTATTTTGGGGGGGGGGGGAATTCCTTATTTTATGCCCTATGGGAAGTGGAGCACCTTCACAACAGAAAATACAAATATAAATAAAGCCTTGGAGTCCAACCTCACTTGCAGCCATGGTGCAGAAATATGGCCTAAGTTCCAAGAACCCGAAGCACCTCCTGGCCTTGACCAGGAGTTAGTGGTGTGAGATAGAAAGGTCCAGAAGAGCCCATCCCACTGGTTTCTGTTGCTTCAATCCTGCCCTGTCACATAAGCCACCCTCACCACGAGTAAGAAGAAAGAAGTCGCGCTTCCAGTACAGCAAAGAGGGGAATCAGTGATAATCTTCCTTTGATTAGCTCAGTTCATAGATGATAAATAAAAATCTGGGAGGCTGCTGAAAGGGCTCAGCCATATGACCATATGCTCATAGGTACATTAAGTGCTCAGCCCATTTGTACATTCATTGGACACCTACTAAGCTGCTCTAAAAATAAGGAAGACAAAAGTCCATGCCCTCAAAGACCTCACAATCTAGCCATAAATGCTTAAATAGCTACGTCTCCCTGCCCTGCTAACACGGAGGCCCGTGAAGTCAGGAGCCCTGGCTGTCCTGTTACTGCTGTCTCTCCAGTTTCTCAAGGATCCAGCCCATCACAGGCAATCAGTACCAGATGAAGAAATGAGTAAATGAGTTAATTATTAATTAATTTATTTTTTTTCCAGAAATAAATCCATACTTTTATGTAAGTTAGTCTGCAACAAAGGAGGCAAGAATATATAATGGGAAAAAGACAGTCTCTTCAACAAATGGTGTTGAGAAACTGGCCAGCTCCATGCAAAAGAATGAAATTGTACCACCTACTTACACAATACACAAAAATAAACCCCAAAGGAAATGCTGTGTTTACTAATATTGGGAGACCTGACATTTTCATAATGCTAAATCTTACCAATATCACTTCATTTATTTGAGATATGTTTTAGGTCTTATAAGAGTGTGGGAGATTTTTCCATTTAGGACTTACATATCTTTCATTAGGGTTATTTCTGTGTATCTTTGTAATTTTATTGCTCTTACAAAGAAATTAGTATTTTTTGTGCTTCTTATTAAGCATTGCTAATGGATAAGAATGTCACTGTTTTTGTTTGTTGAAATTATAGCCAGCAATGAAATAATTTATTTGTGGGTTTTTTTAGGTTATCTATATAGAAAATTAACATCACCTGAAAATAACTGTCATTGTATTTCTGTCTTTCCAATTCACCCACTATATATACTTTTTCTTGTACCAACTAGAATTTCTAGGACAGTGTTGATTAATGGCAGTAGTAGAAGGCTTTCAGATCTTATTTTTGATATTAAAGAAAATATTTTAAAATTTTCTGCATTAAGATAGCTGTTTGTTATGATTTTATGGTAGATACCTTTTCTTTTTTTTTTTTTTTTTAATTCATTTACACAGAAACACCATGGTCAGTGTTATGCTAGAGAACGATGGGGCCCTGGGATCAGGGTGGGGTTCACAGAGGACACCCCTGCCGACCTACGTTCTCCAGAGGAGTAAGAATTTCTCAGAGAAGAAAGGTGAGGATGCTCGGAGCACATTAGCATCCGACAGAGGCTAATGGCAAAGGCCACGCGTGCTCTGCGGAGAGAGGCAGGTGACGGTGTGGAGGATGCGCAGCAGGAAGCAGTGAGCAGGGCCGTGGGTGCCGCGGCAGGTGCCGCTGAGCTGACCACTGGGAGGGAGTTAGGGAGCCACCCCCCAGCAAAGAGCGACCTAAGAACTCAGTGTAGACTTCTGGGTTGAGTCTTATAAGCCAACCTCAACAAAACACTACTACTCACAGGCTTCAAGCAGTAACTGAAATACCCGCCCTTCTACAGGAGGCCACTGGGACTCCAGGAGGGTCCTCCCAAAGTAGCACCGTGTTAGGCCACAGCAAAGCCCGTTTCAGACATTTGTGGAGCACCAACTGGGGCGAAACCAGGGGATGCCAGGGCTAAGAAAGACAATTGTCCTCATCGGGAACCTCTGTAGGTTCATGGATAAGTAACTGCCACCTTCCAGGGCAGCCCCGTCCCTCCTAGCACTCCACATGCATGGGGAGGCTGTGGTGCTCAAAATCCATCCTCAAAATAACAACAGCAGATCCATTCTCTTATTTCTTCTGAATTTCTGCTTCCCACCAGCAAAAACTTATACCAAATTCATGTTATCCTTTTAGAAACAGAACTTTCAGTTTCCCATAGAATGAGTCATCAGTTTTACGGACTTTTCTAGGCAGCCAGCTTTTTTGGTGTCACCTCACATCCTGTCAGATTAATCACAAGGCAAATATGAAGAAGAGGGGAAAATTACATACCCTGTATTATAAAGTCCAACGTAAACCTGGATCTGTAACCTTGGACTCCGCAGAGCCTATATTTCCACCCGTTTAACACGGACGATCGAGGAGGACTAATACACAGTAGCAAAGTCGTATATCCATTTAAAGGGTATCAATATCCATAACGAATTTTTTTACTTTCTTACTTTGAGATGATTTTAGACTCACAGAAGACACGTAAAACGCTTCAGAGTCCCTGTATGCCCTTAACTGTACTTCCCTAGGTGTTATAGGATTTATCAAAACTGAGGAATAATACATTATTTGGTATAATACATTATAATACATTGGTATAATACATTAACTACAGACGTTCTCCAGATTTCACCAATTTTCCTCATTACTGTCCTTTTTCTCTTCCAGGGTCTAATACAGGAGTCCGGGTTTCACTCACCTGTCCCATCTCTTTAGTCTCTTCCACCTGTGACAGGACCTCAGTCTATCCTTGTCCTTCAGAGCCTTGACACTTTTGAAAAGTCAGGCATTTGGTGGAATGTTCTTCGATCTGGGTTTTTGTGGGGTCTTATCAAGACTAGACTAAGATCATGCGTACAGGGAAGAGTGCCACAGAGGTGACCTTGCTCCCCTTCAGAGCATCCGATCCAGGGATACAGGTGAGAACGTGCTCATTGCTGCTGATGCCAACCTGGAGCGCTCAGTGTCTGCCAGTTTTCTCTAACTGTGAAGTTATTGTGTTTTCTTTGTAATTAATAAATATTCATCTTGGGGGGAGATACTTTCTGAGTATTCGAAGATCCTGTTTCTCCTTTCACCAACTCATTTCAGCACCTCTTACCTACAGCAATTATTATTACTCTCTTTTAATGAGGAATTTCCACTTTCCTCCTCTCGTCTATGTGTAATAACTGGAATTCTTCTGTCAGGGAGAGCCATTCCTTGTCTTCCATCCAGGAAGAATTAATCTAGGGGATGCGCATATTGCAGTATGTGATGCAAAACTTGCATGTGTTCTAGTACTAGAT